>NC_137865.1:17032230-17347230 GCF_963924005.1 Protomyctophum bolini
TTATGCAAAGGTAATTTAGATGGCATGTTACTGTATGTAGACAGACCTGGCATCCTATAGTGTGTAAATGTACAGATTGTAGTTTTTTGGGGATATTTTATTTTCCTAGATTACTATTGTTTAAATGATGCATTATTACCTTGTGTTGTCCTTGCTTACTGTAGGTCCCTCTGGATTAAGAGTGTCTGCTAAATACCTAAATTGTAAAAAGTAATTGCTTATTAAATTACAAACAAAAAAACCTGACAATATGTGACCAAATGGCAGAGGGACTGCCATTGGATTTTTTTGAATTTTCTTTTTTATTCATGTCATGTGAAAGCAGGGAATCATAGCTTCAAATTGACATATTGGTTGTTCAGTTTGACCCACCAGTTTTGGCTTATAGATTCATGTTTTACAGAAAACAGCGAGTTGAGAAAACAGGCTTGAAAGGTTCACTTCTGTGGACTCTAAAATTTCACCTAGATACATGTTTAAGCATTTATTTCATATCTACGATTTCAGCTCTGACACTTATCTCAGACATGCTCTAGTATGTGAAGAGTCTGCCTGTGATATTAACTCATTTTGGGAAGAAAAACAAAAAAATCTCCTCTGGTGAAAAGCTGGAGGTTGCGTGAAGGCAGGCTCTCAGTCAAATATGTTGTATAAACGGATGGGTTTGTGGCTCTATAATCAAGATGTGCATCTTCTATTGGACGTGTCCTCTCTTGTACAGTGAGCCTGTACAACTGCTCCATGGGCAGAGAAGACTGCAGCTTGTGTAAGAACACCGACAGCAGGTACCAGTGTTTGTGGTGCGCCCGGCGCAAGGCATGCGTTTATGACAAGCTGTGCACCACCGACCAGCATGGAGGAGCCGAGGACCCCAACAATACAGACTGCCCGGACCCCCAGATTACTGATGTGAGTAATGGCTGCTCCTGGGAAAATGTTACTCGGCTACAAGTTCTAGTCAAAACGCTCCCAAAATGTGTTGTGCCACCGTGCCCCAGATCTGCTACTTTTGATGCTTTTGTGTGACGCTGTAGTGTAGATCCAGAGCCATAGAGTAAAACAGAGTTATGACATTGAGGGGGCAGAAAACAGCCCAGTCACGTGGTTCATGTAACTCGTTTGTCACTGTAAAGCCTATAGACTCCAATGCATTCTGTAAGGCCTTTGTCACTATTAGAAGTCTATGTAGAAGAGACTTATTGGACTGGCCCCATGAAGTGAACCGAGTTGTTGTAACTCTGTCTTACTCTATGGCTCTGCATGGTATGATGAAGTAGGGCGTTCATTTATGGAAAATATGCCAGTAAGAGGTTGCTGTGCTACACCAACACAATACTCCAGTAAAGTACAGATACTGTACTTGGTTACAGTCTTGTAGCTGTGATGCGGTCCGCTCCCATTGAAACGTGACCTGAAGAGCACACATGTACTGTATGTATGTGTAATTAGCCGTGTAGGGCTATTGACCCTGCTGATTGGGTTATTGATTGGAATGGTCTATTGATTGGCTTTCATTCTCATTACTGACAAAGGAGGTGTGTGTGTGTGTGTGTGTGTGTGTGTGTGTGTGTGTGTGTGTGTGTGTGTGTGTGTGTGTGTGTGTGTGTGTGTGTGTGTGTGTGTGTGTGTGTGTGTGTGTGTGTGTGTGTGTGTGTGTGTGTGTGTGTGTGTGTGTGTGTGTGTGTGTGTGTGTGTGCGCGCGCTGATTGATGGTGGCTCATCGTCATGACATCCATCATTAAATGTTCCTCACGTGTCAATAGTACTGTGCTGCAGCTGCACAGACACACACATGCACACTGTAGCAGCGTTTCACAGCCTGTTGGCCGTAAGGGTACTGCAGGTGGGACCCTGTATAATTGGTAAAATACGGTAAATACCTAAATTGTATAAGGATGAAGCGCTGCGGGGCCCTTAATTATGTCAAACTGAGGACAGACTCTTTGGAGAGGGTTTAGTTTCAGGACTTTTCAGTTCCTTCCCTTTGCAGACGTCACAGTGGAAAAACCTATAAGGCGGTATAAGAAGGTGCAAGGCAGCTCTGTTCAGTTAAAGTAGAAAATCCTTTATTAATTAGTCCATAGCAAGGAAGGAATTTAAAAAATGCAGATGAAATGCATTTTTTCTTAAAAAAAATAGTTTTCAATGTGATACAGATGAACAGGAACTTAAAGTATACAGTCCCCCTCAGGAAAATACTGTACAGAAAATAGTTTGTACCGGAGATGGGGGAGGTGGTAGGGGAGGGGATGATATTGTGATGTCACTATATCACTGTCATTTCAATTGGGCCTTTTGACTCAAAGGCTTTCAGCTTTCAGGAAGAAACCAAAAATACACAGGGAAGACATATATTTCAATATTCTAACCACACCATCTATTAGAGTAATGTTAACTCCATAGACGTATACAAAATAGAAAAAGTACAAAAATCACGGCTCTCCATCTTTAACTATTTTCACTGGAACTATTCCCCCAGAGAAACCCCTGAACCCGCTATAAGAACTGATGTAAAGGTGATGTTTTGTCTTCGTGCAGATCATCCCACGGTTCGGCCCCATGAAGGGAGGCATCTCCATCACTATACGAGGCTCCAACCTGGGCATCCACAAGGAAGACATTAAGAGCATCAAGGTGGTGGGAGAGCCCTGCAACCACCTGACTGACAAATACTCTGTCTCCACCAGGTGATTATGCACGCATGCACACACACACGTGCACATTCTCCCTCTATCTCGTTAACTTTTTTTCACAGTCTTTCTTTGAGATCCATGAGGGCTGCGTTTGCCTTGAAGTGGCTGCGTGCAGATATGCGGATTAGCTTATTATTATGCCCAGCCTATTGATCAAACGGGTCCTTCGAGAAACAGGACCATTCTCTGTAAGTGGTATTGTAGCCAAATCAGTTCTCCTCACAAATAGATTCTCATCTCGCCTGTGAAGCATGTAACCATCATTCTCCGCTGACATACAGTATATTCCCTTACGAAATGTACATTTATCTTCTTACAGTATACATCAATTAATTGACACTTTTCTAATTCTGATCATCATTCGAATGTTAGGTTCTTAGCTTGCTTATGATCCTTGATGACTATATATATATATATATATTGTGGACATCACTGAACAACATCTTAAAGCGTCACACACACAGTCAGTCAACTTAGGTGGGTATCAATGTTCAACTCAAATTCTTCCTTTCACAGGGGAAACTGTCACTGGTGCGGTTTCTCTCCCTATCCGGGACAGTTCTATAAAGCTCTACACAGGGTTCCAGTAGTCAATAATTCGTCATATTTCTTCTGCAGGGTATTTCCAGTCCAGGGTTGCCTGTGAGTGAGAACAGCTATTAGTGTCTTCATCTTAACGGCAATTTAAGAGGGAGTGTGTGAGTGTAACCTACCGCCAGTACGCCACGCCAGTGCTCCCTCCGGGAGTCAGTGGAGAATGAAGCGGCGAGCGTCAGCGTCAAACATTTTAGTTGACGCAGGATCGGAGCGCAGCCGTTGCGTAATCAGTCTGATTGACCAGGGAGATTGACAGGTATCTGTGCTCAACGATGATGCCGAGGGCGGGGCGTGGTCTTCGGGGCTGCGCTGACGCTCCACTGACTCCTGTTGGGGGATGCGACATCCCACAATATATATATATATATATTCATCAAGGATCATCATCAAGCTAAGAACCTAACATCCGTCTAACAGTAGAATATCTGTACAATGACACTATGTGTATGAAGTAACACTATAGATTGCTATGTAATATCTTATCTCATTTACATAAGTTTAGCCGTTGCATACAAGATATTAAAAACATAGATGCCTCATTGGCCGCTGCAGTTCGTTGGAGCCATGTGTGTTGAAGGAGGGACGGAAGAATTTACACTGGGAGAGGAAGTACACCGGAAGTGTGGAAGGCACGTTACGTCACGCTGCCACTCAAGTGATTACTGGCCAATCACAGCGCATCTTTTCCAGGACTTACAGACCCGAACATGCGTTCTGTGACGCACGCTCATGCTTCCGCTGGGCTTCGCAAGGAATATCTGGAAAGTTTTGCCCTCCCTTGAGCACATACGCTCCAGCAGAGCCGGAAAGGGTGTCTATGTTTATGTTTATGGTTGCATCCATACGCCGGTAAGGTCGTCAACGCTAGCGCAAGTGCTACGGTCTAAGATGGAGTCAACAATATCTATATTGTTCACCATTGTCAGTGTGGTGTGGTCTCTGCCATCCACTTGAGTTGTAACTATTTTTAAAGCTATATCTTAAGTTATAGTGCTCACTGCTTAGTGTACTGTGGATGGCCCATAAAGCTGTGTTTTTACAAGAGTTATTAAATTATAAGTGCAACATTGCTAAATGCATTGCTCTTGAGTCCAAGTTTTAATAGCAAATGTGCCATGGATATTACAGCCCAAAGGCTGTAATAAGTAAATTAACACATGCAATTAATTTGAAATATTTAGCACATTAATAAGAAAACGACATAACTAAGGTGAGGTGCACGAATGTGGTTTTTAAGTGTATGATGTCAGCTGTTCATTGTCCTATGACTGTTCTTCTTTCTCTCGCACGCACACACACACACACACACACACACACACACACACACACACACACACACACACGCATATCTAGTCCCTGACGATACATACTGCAACCACGTTACCATCACTTTAGGTCAAGTCATAACTATTACTATATTTTTTTATCACATATATATTTCACTGTGTAGTTTGTCCCTGCTGCGCTTCCAATTGCTGCGGATGTCAACACAGTGTGAAGGCAAACTAAATTAAATATGCAGAGAATGACTTCTCTGCCCATTCGTATCGAGTCTACCGAATTAGAGGTGTGAATGCGACCTTAGTCACGGCGTGTCACCCTGCTGAACATGAACATGCGTTCACACTTCACAGAGCCTCCGCCCATAGTTCTGATTGACTGACGGTGTTCATCTGCACAGAACAGAAGGGCTTTCCATCTCTCCCCTTGTGAAGCTTTTTGGCTTGACTTTTGTTCACAAGGTCCTGGAAAACAGGACAACAAGTGCTGTTTGGAAATATGTTACCTTTGAAGACGGGCGTTGCGGTCGTGCATCACGTCCAAAAACACATCCAAAACACGGAAGACAGTTGACTGGCCTCAAGTAGCCTACCCACTGCTACAGTATATTATTATATCACAACAAGGATAGTATGAAAAGGTTAGGTCTTTTTCAGAAATGACTTTGGACATGTGGACAACGTTAATTAAACATGCAGAGTGACTCGTTACCTGGGTTACATCATCTTCTGATACTTGAAAGTTTTGACATTAAATAATTATCCCGTAACGTGTAGTGTTTTGTTTCATTAGTGCGAGTGTGACAAAATAGGCTACAGCTTGTTGTTGTGGTTGTTACGCTGCTGCTCGTCGAACACGCGTGAATGGTAAAGATACAGTACCAAGGACTCCACACTCCACAGTGACGCACCACAGAAGTAACATGGACTCAAAGCTGTTTATGAACCACAATCACTGACGAATACTTGTATCTTAACTTTTCACTGCTGTTTGGAAATTCCTGGTCATGCACGGTTATAGATTCACGGTCGGGAAAACTTGGGATTCCCTTCTCGCGTACCGGTGGGACATGGTTGGGAACCTTTGTCCTATTCAGACCGGGATCCCCTTTTGGGGTTGTGCTATATATAGAGCATAATAGCAACATATTGTTTTTGTGAATTTTCTAAGTGGGTTAAACTGAATATCCAAGTAAAGAAATCAACCCACTAAGACCTGGAACGCATCTGTCTCACCTTAGCTTTGACAATGTAACCATTATTTTAACCTTTAGCTATTGAAAATTAGCAGATCTACAAGCTCATAGCTTGCTACGAGCTTTTTGAAAAGCTGTGAAAATGTGGCACGAAAAAAAAACTTTCACAGCAAACGTTTTTTAACTCATATCTTTTGCTTCTGGGGGGGTCCCCGGAACGACATGAAACTGTTTGAGAACCACTGACATAGAAACATATAGGTTCTTCAGATAACTGTCATGATTTAGAAGACATTTTGTAGAATCTGGTCTAACGTCTTAATAGATTAAAATGTGTTCTCTCTCTCTCTCTCTCTCTCTCTCTCTCTCTGTGTGTGCAGTGTGGTGTGTGAGATCAGCCCTCTGAGCCCCCTGCAGACCACCCAGGGCAAGGTGGAGGTGGAGGTGGAGGGCGGCAAGAAGGGCATCTCCTCTCTCGACTTCACATACAGGGTAAACACACACCACCATTGATTTGGTTGAGTTTTAGTTGTAGTCTTTTGACTAAAATGTTCTTTATCTTTAGACATCTGTCATCTGAAATGTTTTAATCGACTGAATTATCATAAGATTTTAGTCGACTGGATTTTGTTGACTAAAATCTACACGTTGCAGCGCGATGTGTTGTGAGCTTGTAGTTCTGCTATTTTCAGAGCGCAACACCCGAGCGCAAGCAACCATAAAATGACTTCTACTGGATCTCTTCTCCACTAGTCCATCCCTATAGTCTAGTTTAGTTTAGTCTCACTTCCTTCCTGGACTACATGTTGTCTCATTCAAGCGTTATTCATAGTCTGGATATTCGGTGGTGAGGTGACCACCGAACTACAACATGACGTCACGAGCCGCGGTGAAGAGCAAACAACCGCCACCGCCCCAGCCCTTCTCTCTGTTTTTACTCACCACCGCTCAATGTTATTTCAGCTCCGGTGGTCACATCACCACCGGAGCGGTGGTCACCCCACCACTGAAAATCCAGACTATGAATGAGCCTTAAGGCAGCCCTCTCCCTATCCACAAAGTGGGGTGAGTGCAGCAAAGCATTATGGTCATTGTAGGATTCCAGCAGTGAGACCAGTGTCCATGACATCACAGACACTTTGAAATACTATAATATCAAAAACACTTAGTTACCCTCATAAAAACCAGAGGAAAGTGTTTCTTGAGTTTGTTCCGCATATCTGCATGCATCCGCATGTAAACCATATCTGCAACATGCATCTGCATGTAAACCATATCTGCATGCATCCTCATGTTAACCATATCTGCAACATGCATCCGCATGTAAACCATATCTGCATGCATCCTCATGTAAACCATATCTGCATGCATCCTCATGTAAACCATATCTGCATGCATCCTCATGTAAACCATATCTGCATGCATCCTCATGTTAACCATATCTGCATGCATCCGCATGTAAACCATATCTGCAACATGCATCTGCATGTAAACCATATCTGCATGCATCCTCATGTAAACCATATCTGCAACATGCATCCGCATGTAAACCATATCTGCATGCATCCTCATGTAAACCATATCTGCATGCATCCTCATGTAAACCATATCTGCATGCATCCTCATGTAAACCATATCTGCATGCATCCTCATGTAAACCATATCTGCAACATGCATCCGCATGTAAACCATATCTGCATGCATCCGCATGTAAACCATATCTGCAACATGCATCTGCATGTAAACCATATCTGCATGCATCCTCATGTTAACCATATCTGCATGCATCCGCATGTAAACCATATCTGCAACATGCATCTGCATGTAAACCATATCTGCATGCATCCTCATGTAAACCATATCTGCAACATGCATCCGCATGTAAACCATATCTGCATGCATCCTCATGTAAACCATATCTGCATGCATCCTCATGTAAACCATATCTGCATGCATCCTCATGTAAACCATATCTGCATGCATCCTCATGTAAACCATATCTGCAACATGCATCCGCATGTAAACCATATCTGCATGCATCCGCATGTAAACCATATCTGCAACATGCATCCGCATGTAAACCATATCTGCATGCATCCTCATGTAAACCATATCTGCAACATGCATCCACATGTAAACCATATCTGCAACATGCATCCACATGTAAACCATATCTGCAACATGCATCCGCATGTAAACCATATCTGCATGCATCCGCATGTAAACCATATCTGCAACATGCATCCGCATGTAAACCATATCTGCATGCATCCTCATGTAAACCATATCTGCAACATGCATCCACATGTAAACCATATCTGCATGCATCCTCATGTAAACCATATCTGCATGCATCCACATGTAAACCATATCTGCAACATGCATCCACATGTAAACCATATCTGCATGCATCCTCATGTAAACCATATCTGCATGCATCCTCATGTAAACCATATCTGCAACATGCATCCACATGTAAACCATATCTGCAACATGCATCCACATGTAAACCATATCTGCATGCATCCTCATGTAAACCATATCTGCATGCATCCACATGTAAACCATATCTGCATGCATCCTCATGTAAACCATATCTGCAACATGCATCCACATGTAAACCATATCTGCAACATGCATCCACATGTAAACCATATCTGCATGCATCCTCATGTAAACCATATCTGCAACATGCATCCACATGTAAACCATATCTGCAACATGCATCCACATGTAAACCATATCTGCAACATGCATCCTCATGTAAACCATATCTGCATGCATCCGCATGTAAACCATGGACAAAATGTCTGGGTTACTTTTTAGAATTTTCTAGATACAGTACAGGTTCTTCTCCACGACCTGCAACTATACCCATGATTTTTCACTGAATTGTGGGCTCCCCCAAGTCAGCCTTTCCCTCACTAATGCAGCCCTTCAGTACATGGATGGTTATAGATCATAATCAAGACTACACACATCTACATGTAACTATATGAAATCTAGTGTCCCTATTCTGGGGCAAACGCTCTGCGAAAATTGCAGATCTACAAGTTCACAATGGGTCACAAACGTGACCCTTTGTCAGCTTGTATATCGCAATGTTCAGCAAAAATATTTGGTGTGTAGAGGTATTAAAGGGCTGTAATACACATTTTTTACAATGTGGTATACAGGGCATGAGCAGGGCACGCTTTAGTTTAGACATACAGTACTATTGGTCCAACGACAACCTACCTCAAACCCTAACCTAGCCATAACCGCAAGCACGGAGCATCACTTGTTCGCCAACCTTAACGCATGTTCGCCAACCTTAACGCATGTTTGCCAACCTTAATCCAGTCGCCAACCTTAACGCATGTTCGCCAACCTTAATCTGGTCGCCAACCATTAACGCATGTTCGTCAACCTTAATCCAGTCGCCAACCCTAACGCCTGTTCGCCAACCTTAATCCGGTCGCCAACCTCAACGCATGTTCGCCAACCTTAATCCAGTCGCCAACCTTAACGCATGTTCGCCAACCTTAATCCGGTCGCCAACCTTAACGCATGTTCGCCAACCTTAATCCAGTCGCCAACCTTAACGCATGTTCGCCAACCTTAATCCAGTCGCCAACCTTAACGCATGTTCGCCAACCTTAATCCAGTCGCCAACCTTAACGCATGTTCGCCAACCTTAATCCAGTCGCCAACCTTAACGCATGTTTGCCAACCTTAATCCAGTCGCCAACCTTAACGCATGTTCGCCAACCTTAATCCGATCGTTTTCCGCATGTCTGTTTTATGTCAGAAAAGTGTGCGCACCCCATGAACGGTTGGTTATATTTACACAGAAACCTGAACCCACACGCACAATCTCACCTCAACTTGGAATGTTTGTCCCAAAAATGTACTTTCTGCTGATTTGGTTGTTTTATGTTTTCGATTATATTCCCCATTTATAGAGGGAGGGCGAAATCCATTTGTATTTAATTATTAATTTATGTTCCACACTTGTTCAGTTATATTTATTATTTTATTTATTTACGTGCCCCATTTATTTAAGTGGGAGGCTTCCCTTATCAGCGCAGCACCAAGGGCCATAGCATTTAAGTTGAATGTCCAAACACAATACCCTAATGCCAGCTGGTAAATTAGGTGCTAAAACGCCGTCATAATACAATGGTAATGTCCCTGTTTCACACTTAATACGTTAACAGGTTACATTGTAGCTACTTAACCGGCTTTTCATATCTCCGGCGTCGGGAGCTCCCCTCGCCAGGGGAGTATGAAAGAAAGTGTTGGCTCAGCAAACTGAGGCTGCGAGGCAGATGTGGTGCGTGAATGTATGTGTGATGTTTGCTTTGCGTGTGTGTGTGTGTGTGTGTGTGTGTGTGTGTGTGTGTGTGTGTGTGTGTGTGTGTGTGTGTGTGTGTGTGTGTGTGTGTGTGTGTGTGTGTGTGTGTGTGTGTGTGTGTGTGTGTGTGTGTGTGTGTGTGTGTGTGTGTGTGTGTGTGGGTGCGTGCGTGCGTGCGTGCGTGACTGAGTGCATGTCTTCAAGATAGAGACAGCGAGAGCTGAAGTGGGGTGAGAGAAGGTCTGCATTAACTGCATATCGTCTGACTGGTGAACATCTTGTGTCCAAAACTGTTACTTAAGGATTCAAATATAACATCAGACCTGTCTGAACTGAGTGGTGCTGTTGGGTTGTCTGACTATTGGTTGTCTCTTGTCTGACTGTTGGTTGTCTGACTGTTTGACTATTGGTTGTCGGCTCTCAGCTTCCCACTCTCAGCTTCCCAAAAAAGCTTCCCATCATGCACCTGTGCAAAGTGTGAAGCTCAACAGCGCCACTTTGTCACCTGTTGGTATACCCTAAACAGACAGACAGACATAGGGACATAGGGATACACATTGCTGTTCATTGGAGTGGCTGCACCACTCAAAAATAGCAAAAGTAGCAGATGGATGAGCTCGTGCGTGTGCATGATTATATCTGTGCTATTTGTATGTCATGTGTTGTGTCTGTTTGCTGTAAAATCCTTTGAAAGCAGAAGATTAACCACATGAACCCCAGCCTCCCTATTCTGAGCATGTCACAATAGGCAAACATTCTGTAAAATTAGGTAAACATTTGGCCAAAAGTGCAGATCTAGATGCTTATAACGCATGGCAATGCGACGCATTGATGTTTTTATGATTACTGTTTTATAACCTGTCTGTAAAGCACTTTGTGACTATATGTTTGGAAAGGTGCTATACAAATACAATTCATTCATTCAATTCATTCATTGAAGCTTGTAAATTGTGAGAGTACCCGTTCCACCCATCTGTCTGTGTCCCCTTTATGCCCATATGGAGATTTCTGTATCTGTCTCTCTGTGTCCCTTTATTCCTATATATGGAGTTCTGTGTCGGGCATGCCCAAATATGGAGTGTTGTGACGTCAGAACAGGCCAGCTCCATATATGGAGCATGGGCAGAGGCCTTTTGTGGTGGTTCTGGACAACCGTGGGTCCGACTGACTCTACACCGGGCACTGCACTGAGTGCACTCCCTGTGGAATGTGTCTTCACTGAAAAACACTGGCAGTGGCGAAATAATTAATTCACTTTGCAAAGAGGTAGGAGCGCACATCAATAGTAGGGAGGTACTCGACACGGGAGACAAAACTTTAAAAAAAAGAAGAGGAGGTCGCACAGATCGTAGTTTGTCACGATGCAAAACACTTTTATTTTAAGATGACCAACGTTTTGGCACAAAATGCCTTCTTCAGGGTGAACTTAACGTTACAGCCCATCCATTTGACCACTTAACTTAAGTGGCCAGATGGGTGGGCTACAAACAATTATACATTGTGTAATGTGTACAAGTGTCAAGTCGGCTCTGATCCAGAAAAGTTTGGGAACCACTTAAACCATAGGGTTTAAGTGGTTCTAAATGTATGTCTTGGTTCATTGTGTTATTCACTCTGGACCCCTCCCCCTCCACCATGCAGGACCCCAACCCCCAGAGTGTGCAGCCTACCAAGGGCCCCAAGGCCGGTGGCACGCTCCTCACCATCCGCGGCAAGCACCTGGACACGGGAACCAAGGACGACATCAGGGTCACAGTCGGCGATGTGGAGTGCACCGTGTAAGAATTCTTCACTTGAATATTGAATAACTTGAATACGGTAATTGTCATTCTCAGCCATAGACGCTGCAGACAATTCACGCACTTCAGGTGATAAGTTCTACTTGTTATTCAGACTTTGTGCTATGCAAATTTCCACAGTGAGAGGCACCGAATGCGAAGGCCATGAATTGTTTTTATTTAAAAAAAATCCACTCCCATGGAAGGAAAATGGGATTGACCTCAACTCTTGGTTTCAGAAATGGAAATCTTTTCTCCCCACATCCCATTATTTCCCAGTGGTAGTAGATATAACTGTTATTTCTGTCTAAAACCGGTCCTCGGTGACATTTTAGTCTCAGGTAACGAGCTAGCGACGCAGCAAAGCAAGGATTTAACAAGCTGTCATGGTGCTGCCATGTCGCCGGCTTCTATTGCACGCCTTCCGTCAAACGACGACCTTAACACCACCCCCATGTGCTGCTCGCTACTGCTGAGCACTACTCGAAGAAGCACGACTTAAAGGACCACTTCACTCATTTTTAACTTTTCTTCACATAATTGGTCCACACTAATGCTCATAAGATAGCACCATATATTATCAAGGGTGCGAGCACGACTCCAACTCAACATTACTGAGCTTTCTTATTGGGTGGACGGTCTGAAAGAGTTCCTTTACAATACATCACTATAAGAAACTACCAGCACTCACAGAACTGTCCTTTTAAGGCACTTTTATTTATTTATATACTGTTAGCATGTTATACTGAAGCATTGTACTTCGCTCTACTATCTGCGTCTTAGAGGAGGCCTGGGAACAGTTCATAAAACTGCCTACCAGTGACATCATCAACAATGGCTTATATTTCAGCATGGTAACTGTAGGCTG
Source organism: Protomyctophum bolini (assembly GCF_963924005.1). Classification (NCBI taxonomy): domain Eukaryota; kingdom Metazoa; phylum Chordata; class Actinopteri; order Myctophiformes; family Myctophidae; genus Protomyctophum; species Protomyctophum bolini. Next base: position 17,044,979 of record NC_137865.1, read on the forward strand.
TAGTTTCTATTAGCTTCCCTTGATGATGTCATTGATAGGCAGGTTTCTAAACTGGTCATACTGTAGCCAAACAGTGAGATGATGTCCTTGGTAGGCAGGTTTCTGAACTGGTCATAGCCAAACAGTGAGACACGGGTGAGTAGAATTGATGCCATCTTATAATGAACAATAGTGAGGAGTAGCCCAGAACGAAAATACATTGCATGGATGCACCTGGGACGTATCCTCAGTCAAGGTCGTCTCGCGAACATCATACCCCTCACTCGGGTGCCCTAGCCGGGGTGATCAAGTCCCGACTTACGTCCCAGTAGCTAGCCTCGACCAGACCCACTAGAGAAAGAACAGGGCCACACAATCCGTTGGAACTATGTGTCCAAAACCGTTACTTTTCAGGATTCAAATTCAAAAGTAGCAGATCTACAATCTCAAAACGTGTTGCGGGTTTGCGCTATTAGATCTCATTCTTTTGATGTTCATTGTTTAGTCTTGCAATGCCATTGGTCATGATATTTGCATATAAATACCCCCCACAGAGGCAGAAATTCAGACAACTTCAAAATCTCTGGACTGTGCAATTTAGATTTTTCTTTTAACCTATGACCTTTGACCTTTAACCCTGATAATATAAAGTAAAATGCCTGTAATATATATTTTTTGTGATCATTATAATGTCTATAACGTGAAAAAAATGAAAAAAAGAGGAACTAACCAGGTGCTCAATGGAGGTAGCAGGATGTGATAATGATAAAAAGGTGCTCACACGGATCAAAAAACGGGATCAATACATGATAAAAAGAGAAGGATCCGGGCACACAAGATTAAAAAATGAGGAACGCCTTTATTAAATTAAAAGGCAACTGCCAACATGTTTCGACCTAACAGGTCTTCATCAGGGCAAGAATGAAGGACAACATCAAACATACTCATTATATAGCAACAGGAAACACAGCTTTGCAATGACATAATCGGCAGTGTCAGAGGCACGTGAGTGCCCATTGGTTAATACAGCCGTAATAACATGGACATGCCATTAGGCACTCAATCAACAGCTGACGCCACACATGTGTGTGACAGCCAGAGGAATATATAAGCAAAAAGCTAAGCACCAAATATTCGAACAGAAGGAAAAGAACACTTTTTATTAGATCATAAAAAACAATAATAATAAACAGTAAGAAAATGAAAAAAAACTAAAGAAAACACATACAATCAATATCTTCATTAAGTGAGAGCGTCTAAGGAATGAATCCAAAAGGTTTCCTGTTGATTCAATTTCCTTAGGCGGTCGCCACCTCTTGGAAAAGGTTTGATGTGTTCTATACCTGTGATTCTCAAGAGTGTGTCATTGTTGTTATGGCATTGGCTGAAATGTCTAGAAATCGGATATATTATTAATGCGAATAACATATTTGTGTTCAGCCAATCTATCCCTGAGGCTTTGTCCTGCCAATATAAAAAATGTTAGGACAGGCACATGTCAAACGATATATTACGTGAGTAGTATTGCAATTGATACAATCGTTAATCTTATAGGTTTTCTGTGTTTTGAAATCTATAAATGATTTAGTCTGTGAGACACTGGAGCAGTGAGGGCAGCACATGCACTTGAACATATACCTACCTAATGGTTTGTTAAGCCAGGTCTGCTTTTTAGCAGGTGGAAGGTAGCTATGTGCATGAGTTTGTTTATGAATTTTGGGGAGAAGGTAAAAAGAAGCCAACATAGCCAACATATCCTGTTTTATTTATTATTGTGAAAGATATCCCCCAAATGTAAATAATGAATTTATTATTATTATTTTAATAATTATTATAAATGTGCATAACATTTGCATAAAGCTTATTTTATTTAATTTGCATAAAACTTAAAATTTCCTCTACAAAGTCCTAGTAGTACACTTCACGTAGTAGTAAGGTTGAAATCTCGTTTTTGCAAGTAGAATATATCCGACACCCGACAGAGATAATATCCTTTGGATCGGGTGGTAACCTCAAGGTTGCCTCTTCGAACCCGGGCTCCCCCAGAGTTAGTGTGGAAGTGTCCTTGAGCAAGACACTGAACCCCAAATTGCTCCTGATGCAATACTATACTAAAATACTATGTTTTTCTTTACAACATAGTATTTTCAAAGCAATTATTAACATATATTTTTCCCCCCACAACCCCATGGCAGCACAAATACTACACAAAATCTTCGAAGAAACATCAGGAAATGTTCATAAATACAAAACAATTTAAAAAATAAATAATAACACACCGCCATCGGTGTGTGAATGTATGTGTGAATGGGTGAATTGATGCACAATCTATGTAAAGCGCCTTGGATAAAAGCGCTATATAAATGCACCATTTACCATTTACTTTCTCTGTCTGTGCAGGGAGCAGTTTGGAGGGGACATCACCTGCAGGACAGGAGAGTACAGGGTGGAGAAGGTGCCCTCCGACCTCCTCACAGTCACAGTGAATTATGGGAAGAGCACCACCACCTACATTCCCAACGCTTTCCGCTTCTTGGAGAACCCTGTTGTGCTCGACCACCACCCTAAAAGCAGCTTTGACTGGTAAGTACGAGAGAAGCTCAGTGACACTTTAAATAACATTGGCTGGGTTTCCCAATTAAATGTTGGGTTACATGTAGCTTGAACGTGCAAGCCTGTGTGCGGCCTGACAATTTTTTGGGAAACACTGTCAAACAACAACATCCTCGCCAACGTCCTCATTGCGCACGTAAGGCCTCCTGCATGAATACATTTAGAAGCAAACCTGTTTCCCTAAAGCCTCTTTAGCCTACACACACCTGTCAACATGTGGCAGTAGTAAAACCATTCGCAGAGAAATGTGTGATGTGAGTGTTGACTTTCTTCATCAACTATATAATGCGCCACGTCTCTGCGTGCGTATGCGTGTGCGTGCGTACGTGTGTGTACGGTTGTAATGCACGAACCACCACAAAAGGCTCTGCTCAGGCTCTGCCAGTGTGCCTAATGAGGCCAACTCTTTTCACCTGGGCCAGGCTCTGCCAATGGGCATAATGAGGCCAACTCCTTTCACCTGGGCCAGGCTCTGCCAGTGGGCATAATGAGGCCAACTCCTTTCACCTGTGCCATTTCCAACCTCTGCCTCAGCCAATTGAGGCTGAAACAATCAGGATCTGCCAGTAGGCCGAATTGATTGCCAAGTACACTTTTCGGTTTGCAGTCTTCACACACAGGCACATAGGCACATACACAGTTCTCCATGTGGGACACCGGCTAACAGTTAAAACGGGTGCTATGACAACGTATATCATTAGGTTCCCAAGTTGCATCGTTCCCAAGTAGGCCGGTGGCCAACTGCGACAGGCACGTAGAGGTCTAGTTTCATTTAAAAATAAAAACTTTGAAATTAAGCACGGAATATCTATGTTCACAGTGAAAGAGGGTGTTGTTGAGAAGAACCACACTATGCATATTTCGTTTGGGAAACCCAGCCCTTGCCATGTATGCCTATTATACACAAGACAAGGATTACGGTTATGTATTCAATTTTGAACGAGATGTAATTTCAGTGAACGTGCAGTGTTTACATGATATATTGCCTGCCCTGAAACTTCACATTTACCGGCCCCACAAATGCCAGTAGTTTACTACTTACGTATGCATGACATGGTCCACTGCCAGGGCTAGCTTCCTAATGTTATTTAAACCAGTGTTTTAAATAACATTTTCATGTCAAGCAAATGACAAATGAATATGAATTTGTCCACGGATGGCCCCCATCTAAACATATTTTGTGCCAATGCCAGCCGTCCAAGGAGGACTCCCTTACTAGATTTGTGTTGTTCTGTATCTCTGTATCTTCATGTCTCTTTCTTCCCTTAAAAATGAATGTTAGCTTTATATCTGACAGGCAGTGTGAAGTTGTGAACACAGCATAAAAGGTGCTGTGTCCACCGAGACATATTTGTGTTTTTACTGAGCAACGGGAACATCTGTTTTGCGCTACATATATAGCCTATGCATGATTCACATGAAATCTTTTCAACTCGTGCATTAGGAAGCATTTTTAGGGGAGCGCATGTGGGTTTTTTTCCCCACCTGGGAAGAAACACTTTGGTGATCACACACAGCCTAACCCTCATGGTCTAAAATAAACACTTTGGTGATCACACACATCCTAACCCTGGTCTAAAAGCCCGCTAGCAGTGAGTTCCAACACTGTACTGCTGCTGTACACCTAATCAGATCAAAAAGGACCCTTAAGCCCAAACCACACCAAAGTGTTGGGTTGGGAGGACAAAAAGTTTGCAGTTGCAATGAGTGGCATTGTTGTGGTTTTACCTTAAAAAAACATTTTTACTCGACCCTTTGGTGTGGTTTGGGGGCTTTAGAGCGTCTAAAAATGAAAGAGGGGGTGTATTGTATTATTCACTGAAGGATTCATTGTAAGCCACAGCAAAAGCTTAAAAGTAAAATAAAATAACATACTTTAAAATCTACAACATGTTGGCCTAAAGGGTGGCACTAACACATTTAGACCTGAGGACGATTCTACAAATACCTTCTAAATCTTGATAGTTTGTCGTTTGTCATTCTCAAACATTTTCATGTCAAGGACCCCCCAAAACTATATGTAATTGGCCGCCGACCCCCATCTCAAAATAAGTTGTTCCACATGGACCCCCCCAGAAGCAAAGATTTGAGTTAAAAATGTTGGCTCTGATAGAATACAGTATATATAAAGATTTGCGCCACATTTTCGCGATTATTCAAAAATAGAAGACATACTGTACAAGCTCGTATCATGCTATGAGCTTGTAGATCTGCTATTTTTCAATAGCTAAAGTATAACACAATGCTTAAAACACCAAAAGGGGTTCCCGCCCAGAACGCTAAACGAAGGGAGCATGAAGTTGTACTGCAAGTTCCATGTCATGTCAGCCAGTAGTTCTCAACATACGTATCTTGTTGTTTGTGATCAACAAACCAACCAATTCAACCCACATTGTTATTTGTTGTGAGCGTGTAGCTACTTTTCGCTATAAAAACGAGTGAAAGTGGTTAAGTGCAGTGTCTGTGGTTTATTAGCCTCGGAAACCCAGACATTTTATTTCCAGGGAGAAAAATAAAAGTCTGGGTCCACTTCAATTCGGCATAGAGTAGCACAAACGTCGATCACTCTCTCCTTGCTCTTCGATCACTCTCTGCTGATTTCTGATCGTCTGCACCTTTGTTAAATTGACGCACACACGCGCGCACACACACACACACACACACACACACACACACACACACACACACACACACACACACACACACACACACACACACACTCCTCTCTCTCTGTCGCTCTAATTAATTAGTCTCATGTCGCGCAGCTGCGTCTAGATTCTCGTGGGAGATGCCTATGCTATAGAAAGCATTAGGCTAGTGGTTTATAGATATTGAACCAACAAAAGCTTATGAAGTAACTCTATTTGGATCCATTTTAACTCGGGTTCATTTTTGACATTTCCTGTAATGTCCGGTTTCCACCGATGATTAAACTCGCTCAGGATAAACACTTCATTATTGCGTAAGAATAAGGGAAGTAATGCACGTTTACGGCTGTCCTCAACCTTGCTCCACGTCTTTCATTAGAGGAAACTTTTGTTCATTAAAAACAAAGTCGGTTCTGAGTAGCTGGAATATTTTAGAAACGCACGCTCCTGATTGGCTAAAAAGTGGGAACCCATTCGCCGGGCTGAATGATCAAGCGTCCCGGCAAGAAAATCAGACAACTTTGAAATTAGCCCCTTGTAGGCCAAGCTAATTTGTTTTCATCTCCTGTGGAAACTCGTTCAGGTGCAATTTACAAGCGACGTCTGTAATCCCTCAATTTTAAATACGCGTCTGCCTCTTGTTTGTTGGTGCGTCTATGCCTGCGCATATATGCATATATATTTGTTTGCCTGTAATCTGCGTCGATATGTCTGCTGCGGGTGTGATTGGTAAAATGGAAAAGAGAGAGAGAATGTTTTTAGAATTTCATTTAGAAAGTCTCAAGGGGAAGGAAATTAATCACCAAAGGCATGGATTGAAAGGTGGTGTGGGTATGGGGCAACTGGGGCCGATCTACAATCCCATAAGCATAACATGTCGCATTGTGACCGTTGGGGGCTTTTAGATCAGCTATTTTCTGATATTCAATGTACAGTTTGTCTGTATATAGGGTTAAAGTGGTTAAATTGATTTTGAGTCAATATTTTCTCATTTAGATGGGGGCCCCTGGAACCCCCTCAAGGACCCCTGTGTGTCCCCAGACCCCACTTTGAGAACCACTGCACAGAGAGCACACATTTTCTAAAAATGTAGATCTACAAGCTCACAACGAATCACAGCGTGACACGTTGTGAGCTTATGAATCAGCTATTTTAGCCAAAATGTAACATGGGGCTTAAGTGGTTCACGAGTACCGAAGACTGACATCACTGCTACTAGAGGCCACTATCACCTGGGTCACAGTTATTACATTTTTCAGTTGAAAATACCATTATGCACCGTGGCATATTTATTTAATTTTACTTTATTCGGGGATCTTTTTCAAGGACACCCTGACCACAGCATATAAAACACAATACATAGAAAAACTATAACAAACAAACTACATTACGTCACAGATACAAATAAATATAGTGTTACATGACGAATATAGTGCCCTCAAGAAAGCTCTATATGAACAATGGAACCAGTTTCAGAGCTTCCTGAAGTTTGTTCCATTTACTGTATGTGGAGCATAGTAAATGAAAGCAGTCTGTCCTTGTTCACTGTTCTTACGTGGGCTGATATATCTATTGTGTGTTTGTGAACATGTTGAATGTCCGGTAACCTTTGGATCTAAAAGCGAGGATAGGTACAACTACAAACTGAGAAAACTTTGGTAAACACGACGCCTTATAAATACATAAAATTCAATGTTGCTCTCTGTGAACTGTGAGAGATTGATTAATGCCAGCAGGGTTGTTTCCATTGTGGTGCTTTTGGGCACAGGGAACATCAATACAAAACACAGACATGGGTTAAATTATGTTATCGGCCAACCATCTTTTTAAAGGTGTAGTGAAATGAAAAATATGTTTTTCACACTTTTAGACCACATCCGTGGTCCTCATATGAGCATACCTAACAATGGATGCCAAAAAAATGGGTACATTAAAAATGTTGTGTTTTTATATCAAAAGTCCATAAAAATCGAATTTGAATTACTTCCTGAAAACGAAAACGTACTGCGTGATGACGTGTCGAGGCCCACATCGATAAAAGCCAATAAAAATGAAGCTCACCCGTTTAAATCCCCATATCTGTGCATCTGTCCAACATAGCTGCTATTGATTACAGAAATCCTCAGTTTTTATTCCCATTCAAGATAACATCCAGACAGTGTATTACTTCAACTTAATCATCGCACTAAAATATGTATCTGAAAACATTATAGGGTAGAAATAAGTCACATAACAGTAAACTGGTACAGCTGGCCGACTATCTGACTTGTAAACAAACGCATTCCATGCGTCCTGCATAGCATAGCTACCGTCCCATCGCCTGAAGGGATGTCCACCATTTCCATTTCACTACGCCTTTAATACAAATTTAAAGTTTTCAAAGGAACTGATCAACTTGATTTCCACTAAACTGAGTATAGTAATGATGTTTTTTCCCATATTGCTGTAAAAAGGCAGGGTTTAAAATCAGTAGGGCTACCTCTGGTGTGTGTGGTGCCTTTGAGTATCACTAACCTTTGAAAAGTAGTCACGGAAATGGTGAAGTGGGCAGGGAGAAGATGAGTTCTACGATGCACTCTTAAACCAATTTATTTTGGTAGGCCTGAGGCTCATATAAATGCCTGTATACCAAGATGTACAGGCATAGTCAAAGTGACATTGTACAAGAGCCCCAGCCAAGATTTTTAGGGTGTTTTTGTTTTTAATCTAAAAGACCGTAGATATTCTAGCTATAAATGTTGTTCTTTGACTTACCTTTGAAACTACTTTTTGTATTTGGCCAACGTCCCACTTTATCATTATAATACAATACTATGATGGGAGTAATAATCATAGCCAGTTATTAATCGTAGAGCATTGTGGCTAGAAGAGGCATCAGTGCAGTGAGCGAAGCAATGAATGACAGAACATCACCTTAAGCAAAAACAGACATTACGGATTGAGTCTATTTCTACTAGCAAGACAAAATCAGAACTTGTTTCTTGTATACGAAACCAATCTGTCCCCTTAATCTTTTGGTTAGGCTGGTGCTCCACATGGACTTTAAATGAGAGCATAATTGGCCAAATGCCCAGGTGTTTATAAGATGTGACCGCCTCAATTTGTTCACAGTGTAAATACCCGTAGAGGTTGTGTTTGGAGACCTAGTAAATACCATGCAATTTGTTTTGTTGGAGTTGAAAACGAGCTTACGGTTAATTAGAGCCAATTGAAATCTATTGAAGGCAGTCTGCAAATTTGCAGTGGCCTGCTGTGGGCCACTTCAAGCGTTGGGCCAATATACTCTTAATATAAGTACAAACGTATTTATCCATAGAAAATAAATAAAATGTCTCCAAACACAGACGTTGTGTTTCAATACACATCAAATGTAACTCAACATCATAAACGACACAGAGTCACACACTCTTCTAAAATGACCCTATGGTAGACTATTTTCAATAGGAATATAAATAAATAGAATGTGTGTGCAGACCATGGGGATATAATTGAGTGACTCCAATGTGTGTGTGTGTGTGTGTGTGTGTGTGTGTGCGTGCGTGCGTGCGTGCGTGCGTGCGTGTGCGCGCGTGCGCGTCTTCCAGTGGGGGCAGGACCATTGTGGTGACTGGCTCTGGTTTCGACATCATCCAAAGTGCCTTCCTGACGGTCAAGGACCTGGGAGACGACTGCACCGTCGGCAAACAATCTTCAGTAGAGGTGCCCTTTCATTTCTTTTCAATTCCTCCTTCTCTTATGCATTCCTCTCTCTCTCCTCCAACCTGTCTTTTTTATCATCATCAGCATCATCCGTGGTTGTTGACGTCAATAAAGATTCTCCTCCTCCTACTCTCTATATACAGTAGTATATCTGTGATATGATCCCTTCTTTGTTATGGAGGATTTTGTTCCTTTTGGTGTTGCTTTTCCTCCTTCAGAGCCGACAAGCCATGAACGCTATCTCTCTGTGTATCGATCTGCCTCCTTACCTCCACGGAATTGCTTCCACTACTAGAGTGAAGGGTTACGTTTCAGTGCACGGAGCGCACGCATGCGCACACGCGCATGCACACACACACACACACACACACACACACACACACACACACATGGACACACACACGTTTGTCTTACTATACTTGCAAGCACATCAATCTCGAAAACAGCTTGAAAATAGCATTTGGATAGTATTTGCCCAACTAAAGACGGAACGGAAGTGCATGGGGAGGACGCTTTATATTTTACTCATGATAGAGCTTCCGTTGATCCAGACTGTATGACAGAAGCATTTGGAAATTGTGAGAGGCAACAGTATGGCAATGCGAGATTATTTGGTTGTGTACGTCATACAACTATAAGTATAACATAGGGAAGACTCTCGCTGTAAACTCAACCTTGTCTAATCCTAATCCTTACCCCAACCTTTTTTTCCTCATTATAAACCTGTCGAACATAAAACAACCATTTATCTTCTGAGAACCTGGAAAATTGTCCTCACAACAATTTCTATTTCCATTTTCTATTTCTCAAATTCCTACACTTGTGGGGACATTTGGTCTTCACAAGTATAGTACTACAAGCCCACGCACGCGTGCACGCGCACACGCACAGACAACACACACGCACAAAATACACGCAAACTAGAGTATGCATTACCCTTTCCTTCCACTGATTGCTTTGAATCCATAAGCCACCTGAGTCCTTCGTCCTTTGGATCTACTAAAGTGTTTACTCCCAAGATTGCGATTTAAGGTTTTTCCCACAGAATACATTACTCCAATGACAGACTAGCCTTCTGTCAGCCCTATGTGTGTGCCACCCCGGGTGGTGTGTTGGCCACGGATTATTTTTATTGTATAATTGTTGTGGCCTGGCAAGAGGCAAAGGCTTTTTCGAGGGGAAGGGGAGAAATCAATCACGTTTAAAAGCAAATAAGACAAAAGCACAGTAAAAGAAAGAGCACACATTAATATAAAGGACACAATAAAACAGTGGTTCTCAATGTGGGCTCCGGGGACCCCCAGGGGTCCTCTGGTCAGTTCCAGGGGGTCCCCAGCTAAATTAGTTAATATAGCATCACATCATTTTAACCACTTTATCCATATTTTTTTACGTTGGCTATTAAAAAATAGCAGATCTACAAGCTCACACTGTGTCACTTCATGCCACGTTGAAAGCTTGTACATCTGCTATTTTTGAACACTTTTTTTGGCGCAATAATTGTCTGAACCACTTCAATAAGTAACCGTACAGTACATTACTGCAGATTTCAGATAAGAAATAAGTCAATCGGGCTAACCGAATAAAGGACAGCAGCATTTGTCTTTAAGAATATGTCCTGGTCATAGCCTCATCAGCCTTTGGGGTGTCCTTGGTAAAGCACCTCTTGAACCCATCCACTCACTTCTGTTTTTGGAGACAGATCATGGTGCATGCTACATGCTAAATGGCATTCAGTATACTGTAGCCTCACTGCTCGCACTACAAGCATGATTTTTACGTTTCACTCCCAGTAGACCAAAGAACCTCGACCACAATTATTTTCAAATTGGCCCCCAGGTGGCACTATAACAGCCAACTTCACTTTTTGAACTCTTGAACCATTATGTTGGAACATGACACAACTCCTGCTATTTTGTACCAGGCCAAATTTTAGGCATTTTGTGGTTTTCTTTTCTTCAAAACACACCTTTTGCTACTACTATTTTGTCCCAAACTCACACAAGTCATTCACATTATTTATTATTTGGAGTTATGTGATCTGGATGTAATATCACTGACTTTTCAGATGCAATTCCAGTTTGCCAACACCAGATTTAGGTAGATATCCGCTCTTGCACTTTTCTAGTTTAGGCCCATTTGTCATCTTTTGTTCTCTTCTTTTGTTTCTCTTCCTAATCTTTTTGGATGTGCTCTTGGTCGCATGGGGGAGGGATTCTGGGTTGGAAATAGAATCCAACCGTTGGATTAATGTGGGATAATGTTTGGTGTCTTAATGTGGGATAATGTTTGGTGTCTGTGTGAGCTGTTTGTGTGAGCTCAGATCAGCATGTTTGTTTACTGCAGCGTCACACAAAACATCAAAAGTAGCAGATAAGCAAGTTCGAAACTCAAAGCGACCCATTTTGGCTTGTAGATCTGCTACTTTTGAAGTTGAATCCTGAAAAGTAATAGTTTTGGACACCTCCCGACAGTGTCAGCGACGATCCACATAAAAAAAATCACCCTTGTGTGAAGTGAGGGGCGCCTTTGGGGAGCACCCACTACGTCAGGGGTTCTCGACGTTTTTGGCTGGGGACCCCCGGAAATGCCCCCCCGCCCCCCTCCCCACCCCCAATACAAACTGACTGCAAGAATTACCTTAATAATAGAGAAAATATATCATAAATAAATACTGTAACAAGATACAATCATTCAAGGAAAGTTTATGCATGTACTATGTAAACTCTTCATTTCCATTTTTCAGTCATTCAGTTGCAAAAAAAAACAACCCTGCACTACATCATAGTAAAAAGTCTATAGACTTGGCCTTCCACATGACATCACAGGGGGCACACACAAAGCCAGCTAGGCGTTGGAGGGGCTAGGCACCCCTCAAAAAGATTGCGGATAGCCGATCTACAATCGCGATGACCACACATCGTGGGCTTGTACATCTGCTGTTTTGGACTTAAAATGTTATTTCTGAAAATGTTCACCTATAATGATATGCCTAAAGATATGGACGCCTGCAGGTAAGAGAAGGAACGGGTCAGGAAGCACATAGTAGTAGGCTAGTAGCAGACTGCGTTCTTACCCCTGCCCCCGGCCTGCCCCGGGCCCTCGGCCTTCAGTGCATTAGGCAGGCTTCACCGGCCGTCATCCTTGAAAGGTATTCGTTTTTGACTGGCTAATTGTTATACCGACATTAAGGTTATGTAAGATTATGTGAGTAGGCAGCTCAGTCTTGCACCACTCTGCCTGATTTACAGTACATTGTGTCGGGCGCCGGAAATATTATGCTCACATTATGAGCGTTGTGAGCCTGTAGATCGGCTGTGTTTGGCGTGCAATACCGGGACACAGCACAGTATCAATCAGGCTTTGCTTTTACAAAGCTCCACTTTTAAGTCCCTGCCTCCCCGGGGGGACAAGGCAACGATGCTTGGAAAGACGTGTGTCTGCAACAAAACTAGCAGCCAGTCGATACATTTATCTCTAAAGACCCTGGCTGGTCAAGCTCATAAGCTTCTCTCCTGGTTGGAGTTTTTTGTCCACTAAACTTGTTTCAAAGATTTCTTTTAGTCATTATGGCTGCTGGCGCATGGACGGACATGTAATTAATTATATTTAGCGGCTTACACACAAGAAACAGTAAAAATGTGTTTGTTATTGCAATGCATGCTCTCTGGTTTTAAATTAGCTCCATGTGGATCTACTTATTTTCTGTGTTGCAATTTTCCCTTCGTTGTCAATAGCATTTAATGTTTGTATTGCAGACATTTTGTGGGGACAAAAGCTGTATATAGGAGGGGCTACAGCGCCCCTCAAAAATGTAAATATACAAAGACATAGGTGCTAGCCCCTCCTATGTCTAGCTTTCCAGGTTTGTGTGACCCAAACATTGGCTTGTGACTGGCTGATCACCCCATAACCATGATTTGATTGGCTGAGCAAAGTACATCGGCAAAAGTGATTGGCCGGCCCGAAATTACATTTGTGATGATTTGATTGGCTGAGCACGGAATGTGATGGTTGATGATAAGAGCGCCCCTCACTTCACACGGGGGAGTGATTTCTTTTGGCTACAAGTCCTACATTTAGTGACTGGGGTAACCAGTCCTACATTTAGCCAGCAAAAAACGGGTGTTTCTTCCCGAACAAAAAGGCGTTTCTTCAAATTGTTGACGTTTCACTATTTTTGATGATTGGTTCACTAACGCTCCCCAAGTTCCCATGCTCTGGAGGGGTCTGGATAGAGCTACGCTTTTTGACTTAAAATGGTGATATCACTTGGACGGGGGACGACTCGTTGGATCCGGAGCGGCGAGGCGCCTCCCAAAGGTCCCTGACGAGTCTGTCTCTGATCAGCCATAATTGACATTTAATGTAATTTGTTCTTTCTCCTCCGTCCAGTACCGTCAGGAAGCGCACAGCAAGAACGACACAGTGATCCAGTTCCTGTCGCCCACGGTGAACCGCTCCTACGACGGCCAGCTGTTCAGGGCCTGCATCCACCTGGGCAACTGGGTGAGGGAGCTGAGACCCTTCCACTACCACCCAGACCCCGAGTTCTACGAGCTGACCAAGAAGGTCATCACCGAGGCCAGCATCATCATCGTGACGGTGAGAGTCCTTATTTCAGCTCAGAGACGGTGGTGGGAAAAGTACTCACAGTTTTTACTTGAGTAAAAAGTATCAATTCTTTCCAATGGGCAAAATGTATAGGGTTGAAGTGAGTAATATACGTTTTGTAATAATGATCAAAATCTACAAAGTAACTAGCAACTAAAGTTTCCAAATAAATGTAGTGGAGTAAAAGTACAATATTTGTCTCTGATATGTAGTGGAGTAGAAGTAAAAGTATTGGAAATTGGAAATATTCAAGTACAGTAGTTGTACTGTACTTAGTTACTTTCCACTTAGAATTGTGTAACCACTTAGAACTTATGTAACAAAAAACACTCTTTGTTAAAGTACTATATTCCCAGGAGTACCCATTTGGAACTATTCTAATTCAAATTTTGTCTGCTAAATTCCAATTTAATTTGTTTTATCTGTATCCAATTATATTTCTGTTTACTGACTACCATTACTGAACAAATACAAACAACAAAGAAAATGTGCACTAAATGGGGTGGCCAGGGTTAATAGCCTGCAGGCTTCCCAAAAACAAAGCAAGTTCTCTGGAGATAACACTAGTTTTTACTCGCTGCAGCTCTGCTTTGAGTGCTGAACCCATGAGCAGACCCATATCCACTGTATGTATACAGTGCTGCGATGCGGTGACCTTTACCACGGATCACACTCTGTGTTTACATCAACCTTTCACATGCTTTGACATAATTTGTCTCCCAGTTGTCACCCAGTTGACTGTGTGTGTGTGTGTGTGTGTGTGTGTGTGTGAGCGTGCGTGCGTGCATACGTGCGCTATCTCTTCAAGAATTAATGGCCATCTGGTTGTTTGTATAGTGTTTCACAGAGGGATTATAGAGGTTTAGACACTCTCCATAATCTCCTCAGACAAACTTCCAAACTTCAGAAGTGTCCATGGTACTGTATGTTTCTGGGCAGATTGCAGAAATAAAACTACATTAAAGCAAGAGCCTCTGACCAGTCAGTCACACACCAGAGTTGGAAGACATACTCACAATTAGTATCAATGCTGCAATGTGGAAACCGTAAACACTCTGTTAAAAGTAAAAGTCCATTATTAAAAATGCACCTGAGTAAAAGTACAAAAGTTATTGGCATCAAAATATACTTAAAGTATGTGTTATGCGGAATGTCCCAATGTATACAAATATTTGAAAATAGTAGATGTACAAGCTCACAACATGTCACATTGCAACGCGTTGTGAGCTTGTAGCCTACAGTAGATCTGCGATTTTCAAATAGCCAAAGCCACATGTATGTTTTGTAATAATAATCAAAATCTACAAAGTAAGGGGTAACAAAAATAAATAAATGATTGTATCCGAGTAAAAAGTACAATATTTGTCAATATTTGTCCCTGAGATGTAGTGGCGTATAGTACTGAATAATATAGTATTGACAATAATTGGAAATACTCTAGTAAAGTAAAAGTACCTGAGAATTGTACTTAAGTGCAATTCTTGAGTACATGTACTTACAGGTAGTTACTTTCCACGGTTCCACCACTGGTCACACACTATATTTGCGTTGGTTTCTCTGCGATGGTGTTCAGCTAATTAGGACATCTCGGAGGGGCTGCTGTGCTGAAACAAACTTTGGCTGAAACAAACTTTGACTGAAACAAACTTTGGCAGAAACAAACTTTGGCTGAAACAAACTTTGGCTGAAACAAACTTTGGCTGAAACAAACTTTGGCAAGGCACTGCGTTTTTTAATTTTGTTCTTGTTGAAGCAAAGCAAAACTAAAATCTAAGTTTGTCATTTTGTTTGGAGTATATGCAGGCTTTAATGGGTTTAAGAAACTGAAAGCCCTCAGAGCTGCAGTTGTGAGGGTTTTCATGCATTACTAAAGAATGCCTGAGGCACTTTGCACAGTGAGCTGAACATCATTTAGATAATAACTTTTTTTTTACATAATGGGGACTATATTAGATTATGACAGCACTTACTGTAACTCCTTAAAGGAGATATAACATTTTTTAAGTATTAAATTCTGCAACCAGTCTACTCTTTCAGCTATACAGTAACTACAGTATAATTCACTTTCAGCTTATCCTCTGCCATTTGTCGGTATTAGTTTGCACTAATTTACTCTGCTGCAGTATGGAGTACACGGGTGGCTAAATAGCTCATGAATTGGAGAAATGAAAAGAACACAATCTGGCTCCTGCTTCAGAGCTCACAGATAGACATGGATGGCTCTTGGTGTTTGCTGTCATTAATCCTCCTTGGGGACATTATAGGCAAGAGGAACATCTGCTGAAGTTGTCCATGTCTGTCTGTCATACGCTGCACCGCAGTCACTCTGAGCAGTGCAGCCTTCAGAAGAATGTCAAGGAGGTGTGTGTGTGTGTGTGTGTGTGTGTGTGTGTGTGTGTGTGTGTGTGTGTGTGTGTGTGCACACACTCGTGTGCGCGTGCATGTGTGTGCGAGTGTGCGTGCGCACAACTGCACATATTTACCTGCTCTAATCAGGTGACAGTGTACAAAAGGGATTAAAAAGTTTTAACTCTCCCACCAGCATATTGTCTCTGTCGGGGGGAAAACCTCATGCAGAATGTCCAAAAGTGTTCAAATTCAAAAATAGCAAAAGTAGCAAATAGACGAGCTCGATCTGCTATTTTTTACTCTTTTGTGTGACGTTGTACTATGATCAAGTAGGACGTTAACACTTGATGGCTATGATGCTAAAGACGTGTCCACACATCCTATCAAATATAGCCATGGGGGGGGGCCTGCCCTCTGGGCCGTGTGGGCATGTCTTAACACTTATCACTGGTGTTGGTGGTGTTGTTGTTGTTTATGTTTCCATGGGGGGGCCTGCCCTCTGGGACGTGTGGGCATGTCTTAACACTCATCACTGGTGTTGGTGGTGTTGTTGTTGTTTATGTTTCCGGCGCCGCCGTGCAGGGTCGAGGTTTCTCCAACGCCATGACCGCCAAGGAGGCCCAGGCGTACGTGGGCGACGTCCGCTGTGTGGTCAACACCCTGCTGGACGAGAAGCTGATCCTGGACCCGCCGCCCACCCAGCCCAACGCCCGCTCCAAGCGCCACCGCCGAGACACCGGCTCTGAGCCGCTGGACCTGCTGGTATAACCATGACCACACCAAACAATCACATGCTGTACTGACAGATGGATAGTATACGCACACACACACACACAGCACACACCTAGGGTTTGCCAGCCAACCGCCTCCTCCTTGCAATACAGAATTGTCCCCTTATTGGGAAACTGAAAAGACGTGTCGCTTATTCAATACGGGATAACATAAAGTGTACATCCCTTATCAGTTCAGTAAGGCTTATTGCACTGATACGGGATACACTTTTATGTTCCTTATTTTTGAGAATCAATCAATGACACGCAAGTATATTGGTTCAAAAGTATGATGACTCAGATCTGTCAAAATGTGTCTGACTTTTTCAAAAATAGCAGATCTACAAGCTCACGACACGTCTACGGTAACTTCCTACAGCAACTTTCCACCACTGGTAGGAATGAATGCCTTAACAGGCCGACAACCGTCCTTATTTACTCTGAATCTATGCTGGCTCCGTGCAGATTGATCATAGAGGTGAAGTTCTGGCCTAATTTCTGACTTCACCATGCATCTCGTTTAGAATATTAACGCTTCTAGACGAGAAGCTTTCTGTGTGGGTTTGTGTGTTTGCACACATAGAACACGTCATAAGAACACGTGTATCATTCATTTGCACTAGACATGGGTGGGCGTGCCGGGCCGAACACCTTAGGACCCCTCTTTTCAACTATCTCCTAGCCACAGGCCGGCAATTACATTTAATTACAGCTCAGCCACCGCTTTTGATGAATGCAGTATACCCTCTCCCACTGCTAATCCCTCTAAGTGAGCTATTGTTTCATTTATCTGGCTGAAATGACTGTGGGAAGAAATTACACCCACGGACTATTAATAGTGGTGAATTCCTGTGTAAAACAAAAACATAAAAGGAAGTGCTCGACAACAAAGTGCTGAGCACAGCAGTACACAGCTACACACACACTGTATTTAGCGCTTCATTGGATTGATGTGGCAGTTTTCCACACCTTAATTATCGTGTTACCATGATGCCACTTATGTTATTTTCCCGATGTTCCGTCCAACACCAACAAAAATACTGAAAAACTACAGTGTCAGTGAATTGCTCAGTTGGTTTATACACAAAATATTTCATATTAAGCTTTTTATCATTATTTTATCCTATAATTGGACACTAGCGGCCCGAACCTCAACAGTTACATCATGTAACTGTTGAGGTTCAATGGAGCTGGATTTAAAAATCCCATAGCTGGTGGGGACGGAGGCGCTTTCATATATGGAGTATACGGTTAGCACCTTTAGTACCTTTAGCTTTAGCTCCAATTTTCACCTCTGCCCCAATTTTTCCACAACGGCCTGCTATAGCGCCATCATGAGACAGATTTTTGCAAAACACATTTCTTTATATTACTCGTGCACATTTTATCCATACATCGGTATACACTATCTCTATAATCATGTGATCAACACAGGCCTGTCCGCTTCCCCATATTCCATCCCCATTGGCTAAGATTGCCTTCCAAAGTTTGCAGGTTTGGTCCGTTTTGAAGGAATGCCTCAAATCATGAACACAGCGTGCATTTTCTGTGACATTATGCACACACATTCCCACTAAGCCGAGGAAGAAATGCCACTTAAAACAATTCAAATCAGCCTCATGGTGGCGCTATAACAGGCCAATTCATGTTTTCACCTATAACTGCACCGAGCTGTGAAAAACCTTTGCCCAGTATCTCCCACATCGGCCGGTTATAACGCCATCATGAGGCCAATATTTCTTTACTCGTACAGATTTTATCCATACGTACATCACGCAAATCGTTATACACTATCTCTATAGTCATGTGTTCAACACAGATCTGTTAGATTTTTCATATATTACTCCTACACATTTTTATCACAAATGATATATTATCCTGTTCCCCGAGGAGCACATTTTATAGTTGTTATATTCTTTTTACTTTGAAATGTTGAGAGTTGCCTCAGAGTTATTGCACTGTAATATGTGTAAAAAAAATAGATGCTGCCAAAATATCGGGAATGCCTCTTAACGACTGCTTCGTGGGTGTTCTTCTCCTTTGCATCTCCCACACAGATCAAGTTTGGCAAAGGGGAGTGGGTGGTGGGCTCTGTGCACTACGAGAGGAAGTATGAGGTGCCTCTCTACATCATCATCCCTGCTGTCATCGTCCCCATGCTGCTCATCATCGCCGTCTCTGTCTACTGCTACAGGTACAGACCGAGCACTTGCTATAGCCTTGACGACCATGCAGCCTTATGCAAAGGTTAACACCCTACGGAGGTCTCCGTCCTATCAAATAGTTACGCTCATCACTCAGGACGGAGATTAATCACAGGACGGAACATTAATGATATCATAACCGAGCGCACCACTCCACAGGCTGGGAGCGCCTGTTGGGCAACATTCGATGTCATTTCCGGTTGGGACGTCATCCAAAGTGGTCCCCCTCCATTTTAGTGGATGAGATCGAAAAACTTAAAACGTGAATGACTCTTGATCTAAATCAATCCATCCAGTTCTAACCAAAGATTATGTTTTTGACGGCCCATCGCGGTCCCGTCGCTTGTCGCGTTAGAAGTAATGATACTTCCTGTTGTTGTCTATAGCCTCCGGGGTGTTTTGGCTACATCTAGCTACTTCAGCTACGTCCAAGCAGAGTAATATAGTAAGAGAGTGGCGACACTAGCGTTGACTCCCATTGTAACAATGGAATGCGGAAGTGCTCATTCTATCTCAATGGGATAGTTCCAGCCATAGGAGCAATGTTTGGCACTATAGCCCATATATCGACACCCGCTTTGCAGCGAGAGAAAAGCGTGTCGCTACTCTCCTACTCTACACTCTGCGTCCATGATGGCGCCTTGTGCACCTTGAAATGGGCCCTGAAGAAACAAATCGCTGGGCGTCCTGATTTAATGGTTACATTAAATCACCCCCGGGCGTCATGTATTTTAGATAGCATGTTATGTAGACCGATGCTAGGTTCATTTGATGATCTGGCATCCTATAGTTTATATACTTTCAATGTACCTATTATGTTAATTTTATTATGTTAATCATATTATGATTAACTATTTAATTATTTATTTATATTATAACCACCACAATGCTGCTGGAAGTTTACTAGTGCACTAACAGAGTACTTTCATGCAGTCTATTGGCTCTTTTCACCTACAATAATAGTCAGAGCGGAGTGAACCGTACTCTGCTGTGAAACACATCATTTCACGGGTTCTGAATTAGTTTCCATGCTACTGGGTTTCAGAAGAGAAGTTGAAAAGGTTTGGGAATCCCCGAGATAAACAGTAGTTTTCACCTCCTCCTCACCATGGCCCCACTAGACTGAATGTTCAGTCAGCGAGGTCTGCCGGTTTAGAGACGTGATGTTTGGAGCGGTGGGATTAATCAGAGCAAGCGGAACAGCGTGCCGGTGGAGTGATACGTGTGTGTACGTGTGTGTGTGTGTACATGTGTGTGTGTGTGTGTGCGTGTGTGCGCGTGTGTGATATGCATCATCTGTGATGTGCGTCATCTGTGCAGGAGGAAAAGCCAGCAGGCAGAGAGGGAGTACGAGAAGGTCAAACACCAGCTGGAGAACCTGGAGGAGAGCGTGAGGGACCGATGCAAGAAGGAGTTCACAGGTACAGTAGAGTACTGGAGTACAGTAGAGCAGAGGACGATGCAAGAAGGAGAAGGAGTACCGGTACGGTACAGTACTGTTTCCATATTTTTATGGGTCTAAGTAAAAATCCCATTTTCTTTTCCTATTTAAAAACACGGACATTGCTGTTCCTTGGAGTGGTTGCACCACTCAAAAATATATACAGGTACATTTATTTAAAAAAATATATACAAGCTCGCAACGTGCCACGAAGTGAAGCGTTGTGAGCTTGTCTTGGGCAAAAAACACATAATCTTTCTTTTGGGTCTCGAGCTGCAAAGTTTGGGAACCACTGCAGTAGAGTACGGTTCACAATCACAGCCGCGTTGATGAATTGAATACATCGGACCACAAAGGAAACAAGTCCCCAGGACTTTCTTGTGTCTTCCTTTTAGCCTCAATGTCTTACTGTACCACATGTACTAATCAAGTTTTCAATCAATCAATCAAAAACTGTGATACTACAGTGCCATTTACAGGTACAATTCACATTTACACGGCACAGTACCATTCACACGTATTGTATTTATATTTTCATTTCAGACCTTTATCTATTCTCGACAGGCACTGAAGTTACCCTCATTTACAGTGAAGACGAGCGAACAATATAACCCAGCTGCAGCTGCAAACTGCACACAGGGACGGGAACAATAAATAATTAAAAATAAGATCTAGATACTAACCTATATAAATTAAATATTAAGTACGTTGGAAAAGATAATTATGGACGGATGCACAACAGAGCATCATCATGGATTTCAACTGTGCAAGTGATGGCATAGAAACCAACTTTAAAATGTGTTACATTGCACTGCTACTGTATATTAACTACAGTAAGTTAGTTGGGGAACACCCTCAAGGACTCCACTTTGAGAACTTATGTTACAGTAACGTTCACAGTCACTGTATGGTACAGTACCCCCCCACCCCACCCCCATGACTGTAAGTATAGCAGCACTGTACAAGCACGATGTGCTTTACACTATTACAGTTTTTATTTTTTAATCTTCTGTCGGGTGGCGTACTTAATTGTAATCACATAATGTTATGTGCCTGCTGTGTATATGCATAATTTCACAAGGATTATGAGCAGCGGTTTTACAATTAAAGTAATAAAAGAGGCTTTCAGAGTTGCCGTTATTTCTCCGCTAATAATCTTCATGTCTGCTCCTCGCAAGCTTAACGATGCGTTTGCACAGAAAAATAATCCTCTGTGCTCATTTAGCCATCTGTACACGCTGAGATCCGACAAAACGTAACCAAATGGACCCGCATTAACCGTGAAGATTTGACTGTTTACGACTTAAACCAGGGTTTCTCAAAGTGGGTACTGTGACACAAGTCCTGGGGTGCTGTTCAAATGTGATAGTATTCGGTATGTATCAATGTAACCCCTTAGACCCTCTATACTTAATAAAAATGACCTGAGTTGCACTGGACTGGATAGCAGATCTACAAGCTCACTATTTTTGGTAAACGTTCCCCGCGGAATAGGGATGCTGGGGTTCAAGTAGTTAAACTTCAAGACCTTTTCATTTTGTCCTAATCCTTTTTTCCTCATGACATACAGTACTGTAACTTAGGGGGAAAGATTTACATATTTACGTGTGGTAAGATGACATAAATGTAAGGTACTATGAAGTAACAATATAATTCAGGGATACAATCTCACATCGGCGTCACTTTGTGCCACGCTGCGAGCTTGTACATCTGCTATTTTTGAAAAAGTTTAAAAAAGTAAAAAAAAAAAAAAAAAGTTTAGTCAAATTTTAAATACAAACGTTCTCTTCTGAGGTCCTTGACATGAAAAAAATCACACCCGTGTGAACTGAGTGGTGCAATTCCCCCCACCTCTCTCTCTCTCTCTCTCATTAGCAGGCAGCAGGCACAGCACTATCACTCGCGCTCATGACCACTGCCACATAGGTGTACACATAGGTGTACACATAGGTGTACACATAGGTGTACACGGACATTGCTGGTTGTAGGAGTGGTTGCACCACTCAAAAAGTTTGAGAACCACTGGTATAAAGTATTGAAACAAACAAAGTACAGTACAGTAGTACAGTACCTCAACATTTGTGTAGTTTTCCCCTTTGATGCTCACTCTCTCCTTCACGTCCCAGACCTGATGATCGAGATGGAGGACCACACCAACGAGCAGAGCGAGGGGGGCCGCATCCCCTTGCTGGACTACAAGACCTACACGGACCGCGTCTTCTTCCTGCCCTCCAAGGACGGTGCCAACGACGTGATGATCACGGGCAAGCTGGACATCCCCGAGGCGCGCAAGGCCGTGGTGGCCCAGGCCCTCAACCAGTTCTCCAACCTGCTCAACTCCAAGACCTTCCTCATCAATGTGAGACACGTCGTGGATGCACGCAACGCAACGCATACTGTCTCTTGAATAGTTTTCGTTTAGTTTCAGTCACATTTTAGTCTTAGTCTAGTTTTATTCGACTAAATATCATACGATTTTAGTGGACTAAATCTACAGGTGATTTGGTCGACTAAAATGTATTTTGGCGGGCCTTGATGCAGTCGTAATGACTGTTTTTACACTTGCTGAAAATAGCCGATCTACAAGCTCACAATGTGACGCGCTAGCCTGCGACGCGTTGTGAGCTTATAGATCTGCTATTTTCAGCAAGTGTAAAATGACTTATACTGGATCTCTTGTCCAGTAGTCACTTAATTCCTAACATTTTAATCTAGTTTTTTTAGTGGACGAAATTGTCAGAATATTAGTTATATTTAGTCTTAGTTTTAGTCATTGTAGGTTAGTTTTCATGTAGTTTCCATTTAGTTTCTGTCAGTGAAAAAAGGTGGTTGACGAACATTTTTCGTCTAGCTGAAGGAGGACTAATTTGTCCTCACTCATGCTCATCATCATGTTGCTCATCATCGTTGCTGTCGGGCAGAAACCTCTTATGTCCATGTTTTAACTTTTCGCTAACTTTTTATTTTTATTTTTTAATGAAAGCCCTACTTGATCATACTGCAGCGTTACATAACAGCAGCAAAAGTAGCAGATCTACACGCTCGAAACGTGCCTCGCTTGTCGAACTTTATTATTCATATTTGTTTTATTAATGCAAGAAAACAACTATTATAGCCTACTCATTTTCCAGGAAGAGAAAAGCTGTAGTTTCTACAATATGAGCTTGGAATCCCCATCAATGATGTCACTGGAAAGCAGGTTTCTGAACTGTCCATCAGCCCACCAATGAGATGCAGAGTAGACAGATGACATACGCAGTTAAATAGACTGATGGGGGAGAGTATGAATTCCAGTTAATGGTGATGGAATACAATTTTCATAATGGTATCAATGGTATACTTATTTGCAACTTGCTATTTACAGACAGAGGTATAATAGAAAGAAAGATCAGATTATTTCACACGGATAGGAATGGAGGAACGTTATAGATGGGGAGGGACGATATTTGTCACTGCACAACGTACTCCCATAGGCTGGAACGTACTCCCATAGGCTGGAACGTACTCCCATAGGCTGGAACGTACTCCCATAGGCTGGAACGTACTCCCATAGGCTGGGT
The DNA here is from genome assembly GCF_963924005.1 of Protomyctophum bolini. Taxonomy (NCBI): domain Eukaryota; kingdom Metazoa; phylum Chordata; class Actinopteri; order Myctophiformes; family Myctophidae; genus Protomyctophum; species Protomyctophum bolini. The sequence goes on from NC_137865.1 coordinate 17,068,856, forward strand.
CAGCACCTGTCAGCAGGGAGTGTTGAGCGGGAGCAGTGGGACGGAGGCACTACATTCTCCTCACGGGTGCAGTACTTAGTTTAGTCATTAGTCCTACAACTACAACCTATCTCAAACCCTCACCCTAAACCTAACCTCCCACGGGGCAGCACACCTAAACCTAACCTTAACCCTAACTAAACTAAGTATGCACTCCGCTCCTCGCTGGCAGGTAGGATACAACAGGCAGTGACAGCACTGCAGTGTGTGTGTGTGTGGGGAGGAATTAATTGGCAAAAACCAACACTTCAGCAGCCATGATGTGCTCTCATTACAGCTGGTCTTAATTTATTAATTTAACTATGTTCCATATAAGTTATATACCTTTTTTTGTCTTCCTGTTGAACTGTTTACATCATGCTGCTGGGAAGGCATACATAGTACAGCATGTGAGAAAAACAAAGGAAACAGGAGACAGAAAAGCGTGGAAGACTGGCACCGAAACAGCTCAGGTGTTAACGGGCGTGTGTGAAAAATCCCTCTCCCACTAATTGGCATCTGGGTCGTATCCCTCGATTTACCAAATGGAGCTTCATGTTAGGATTGTCGGGCTTATTATCATTAGCATTGCACTCTAAATAATTTAGATCAACATTATACAAGCTGTCTGGGTGCAGTGCGCGTGGCGGTCTGTCTGGGTGCAGTGCGCATGGCGGTCTGTCTGGGTGCAGTGCGCGTGGCGGTCTGTCTGGGTGCAGTGCGTGTGGCGGTCTGTCTGGGTGCAGTGCGCGTGGCGGTCTGTCTGGGTGCAGTGCATGTGGCGGTCTGTCTGGGTGCAGTGCACGTGGCGGTCTGTCTGGGTGCAGTGCGCGTGGCGGTCTGTCTGGTTGCATTGCGTGTGGCGGTCTGTCTGGGTGCAGTGCACGTGGCGGTCTGTCTGGGTGCAGTGCGCGTGGCGGTCTGCCTGGGTGCAGTGTGCGTGGCGGTCTGTCTGGGTGCAGTGCGTGTGGCGGTCTGTCTGGGTGCAGTGCACGTGGCGGTCTGTCTGGGTGCAGTGCACGTGGCGGTCTGTCTGGGTGCAGTGCACGTGGCGGTCTGTCTGGGTGCAGTGCACGTGGCGGTCTGTCTGGGTGCAGTGCACGTGGCGGTCTGTCTGGGTGCAGTGCGCGTGGCGGCGCATGCATTTGCGGACGTTTGCAAACTGAGCACGTAGCGACGTACCCCCGTACAGTAGTGTGTGTGTGTGTATTCTCATGCATGCTCTCTTCCCTCTCTGCTCCGTACAGTAGTGTGTGTGTGTATTCTCATGCATAGCGACGTACCCCCGTACAGTAGTGTGTGTGTGTATTCTCATGCATGCTCTCTTCCCTCTCTGCTCTTGTCGCACACATTCCAATGTCTTCGAGCGCAGTTCATTCGGACCTGCGAAGGCCGCCCGGACTTCAACGCGCGGGCCAAGGTGTACTTCGCCTCCCTGCTGACGGTGGCGCTGCACGGCAAACTGGAGTACTATACGGACATCATGAGGACTCTGCTGCTGGAACTGATGGGCGACTACGTCCACAGCAAGAACCCCAAGCTCATGCTGCGCAGGTGAGGAGGCGTGCACACGCATGCGGAGAGACGCAGGCAGCGCAAGCAAGCTGCTCCCGGTTCCAGCCAAGCGTGCATATGTGACCAAATTTGACTGAGGGACTGCCATTTGATTTTATTTTCATGTTATCCCATTTTGACCTGAGAAAAAATGTCTTCTACATCCTGACAGTTTTCTGAAAAATCTATGTTTCTATGTCAGTCGTTCTTCGATAAAAAAAAAAAATAGCAGACCTACAAGCTCGTAGCGCGCCACTCTGTGGCGTGCTATGAGCTTGTAGATATGCTATTTTTCAATAGCTAAAGCATAACATAATGCTAACACCAAAAGTTATATGGGTTTTATGAAAGCCGGGAATCATAGCTTCAAATTGGCATATTGGTTGTTCAGTTTGGCCCACCAGTTTTGGAGATATGGTTTTGTCTTGCAGAAAACGCGAGTTGAGAAAACAGGCTTGAGAGGTTCACTTCTGTGGTCTCTAACATTACACCTAGCTACATGTTTAAGCATTTATTTCATATTTACATGTCGATTTCAGCTCTGAAACTTATTTCAGACATGCTCTAGTATGTGAAGAGTCTGTGCTATTAACTCATTTTGGGGAAAAATTATAAATAAAGTTTTTCTCCTCATAAGGTGAAAAGCTGGAATTTGTGCGATGGCAGTCTCTCAGTCACATCTGGTCACATATTGTTAGGTTGTGTGTGAGCCAGATGGAAACATTTATACTGTATTTATAAGTATTTCTTTGCAGAATCACATTGGCTTTTTATTTATTCATCGTGGTACATAATTACTAAGTGTCCCTTGTGTGGTCAATAAAGGCCTATTTGAATCTATTGGTAGTTAATTGATTGCGTTTATATGGACTGCACTATTCCAATAATAACCAGGTTAAGACAATAGTCTGAATCCGAAACAACAGCATTTTAAATTTGGCAATTTCTCATTTTAATTTTGACTTGTGTGAGGTCAAAATGGTGAATATTTGAATACGATGCTTGTACTGTAGCATGTAAACAGAAATATGAATGGAATAGTTCTAATCTACGTCATAAGAAAGTCGATATTATTTAGAATAAAGCCAAAAGCCATGTTATTTCGGTCCATGTAAAACATATTCACCAACATTGTACTGCTAATAGACATTAAACGACCCATGCCGTCCTTAGTGCATTAGATGGACGCGACAATATAGCCTATCCTAGATGGACCTTACCTCGATAATTATGATTGTTAAAGCTGCAATCAGTTGCATATCTTTTTTTATAAACATATCTAAAGACCCATCCGACGGATCCACATCAAACTCGCCGTGTGTATTGACACAGGCCAGAGTCTGACTCTGGATCAGCGTTTGTCCAGTTTTAATGAAGAACACTTCATTTGAACCAATCTCATAGTGGCAGCCATAAAGGATTCCAGCATTAATTAACACATTAAAACCGGGAAAGCATCCGTATAATAATTTTAGGTTTTTGCTTTGGTTATTCAAAAAAATAGCAGATTTTCAAGCTCACATACTGTACAAGTACATCTGTCGTTTTTATTTTGTTGCTTTTTTATCTTGAAAGTGTAACTGATTTTAGAAGGCATTTGTATAATCGTCCTCAGTTCTTGAAGAGTTAAGTGAAGATAACCAGGGCAAAAGCAGGCCTCCTTTTAGTCTAGAATGAGAATGAATGCATGTCTTGTGAAGACAGTCTTGTGACTAGGCCTTGCTCCAGTGGTGCTTGCAGAATGTAAAATGTAATTTCCGGTTGCTGGAGCCTGTCACATACTGTATGCAGCCTCTGAACAGCATCTCTGGGCTCCCGCATGTCGCTTCCAACCACCTCAGTTCACAAGAAGGACGAATAAAGAAAGATACATCAATGCACTATACGTACACCATCTACATCTGTCCTGTGGATGTTGAGCTCTAGACACTGGACTTTGTCATTATGACGACACATTGTGAGCTTGTAGATCTGCAATTTGGTGCCAGTGGTAGAAACCAGTTACTACAGTAAGTAGTGTATTTACTCAAGTACTGTACAAAAGTACACGTTATTTCATTTTGAACAGCAAAAACTTGTAGGCTATTTCTACAATAGGGTATTAATACTTTTACTTGCGTAAAACATGTGAGTGTTTTTTCCATCACTGAGTGGTGCAGTCAGTAAGAAGGTTGTATCCCCAACCTTCTCACGGGGATACAAAGGTCCTTGGTTCGAGTCCCATGGTTTCCCGTAACCCATTCAAGCTACACAAACATTTGGCAATTTACTTTGGGGGCGACAGTGGCTCAGGAGGACTCGAGCTACTGCAGAGCGGCCGTTTGGGAACCGGAAGGTTCTGGGGGTCGGTTCGATCCCCGGCTCCTCCTGTTGGCCTAGCGACAACAAAGTGTCCTTGAGCAAGAAGAACTGCTCCCCAGGCGCTAATTAGTGGCCCACTGATGATAATAGTTAGGATGGGCTAAATGCAGAGGACAAACCAGTATTATGCAAATGGATTGGCCGATATCCCGACAACAACTTAAAAAATTAAATAATAAAATAACGGGGACACATTCATCATTATTATTACTATTATTATTATCTCAAGGTCAAATCCTCTGTGAACTGCAGCCTCTCTCCCCCAGTGGGACTGTGCCTGTCTAGCACTACAGTTAGCTCACTTAATTCTGTAGGGCTGCACGATTCTGAACTGTCAACTGTTGCCTCAGCAGCAGGGCCCTCTGAATGGCTGTTTTGCAAGTACACATCACTAATTATCCCCCGATGGAGAATGCTCGTTATGCTGATTAGACCATTGTGCCAACACAGCCCCCCTCCCCTATATTACAAGACTGCTAATTAGGCATGCTAACAGCTAACAATAGGCCCCATACCGATGGACAGCTTCCAGCAAAGTGTCATCAGCATACTGAACCGTTGTGTATATTTCCAGGTCAGAGACGGTGGTGGAGAGGATGCTGTGTAACTGGATGTCTATCTGCCTCTATCAGTTCTTGAAGGTAAATACACTGTAACAAAGTAGAAACAAAAACGAGCATACTCTGCCTATATAAATGCCATTTTCCGGGTGCACACAGCTTATTATTATATTTTTTACATTAACCACTTGAACCCTAAAGGCCTTTGAGTTTTTGGTGATGGGCGAGTCAGGTGACCACCGCTTTCACCCAAAACTACAACATGACGTCACTGAGTGGCAGTGAAGAGAAACTTCACTGCCAAAACTACAACATGACGTCACTGAGTGGCAGTGAAGAGAAACTTCACTGCCAAAACTACAACATGACGTCACTGAGTGGCAGTGAAGAGAAACTTCACTGCCAAAACTACAACATGACGTCACTGAGTGGCAGTGAAGAGAAACTTCACTGCCAAAACTACAACATGACGTCAGTGAAGAGAAACTTCACTGCCAAAACTACAACATGACGTCAGTGAAGAGAAACTTCACTGCCAAAACTACAACACGACGTCAGTGAAGAGAAACTTCACTGCCAAAACTACAACATGACGTCACTGAGTGGCAGTGAAGAGAAACTTCACTGCCGTGTCACTGCGGAGCTACGGGCTCATGATTAAAAACGTTTCTCTCAAAATCATGCAGACCCATTTCATACTAGTCATAAACTGAAACCACTACTACAATACGAATGTGCCAATAATAATAATATAAAATAGATTGTGTGCAAAACACGACAGCACACTTTTCAATTAGATTAACATAATTGTAATGATACAGCATTAAAAACTAATCTGTGAATTATTTCGCGGACACTAATGGCTATGCACGTTGAAGACCCCCGCTCTTATTATACTCCATAGTATGATGTGGTGTCACGTCTGTTAACAAGGACTGATCTTCAAGCTGATCTTCAATGTGTCGCGACTTGAAGCGTTTTTTAGCTTGGAAATCTGTTCTTTTCGGCAAGTGTAGCTTGTGCAAGTTGCTGAATATCCTTCTGTGGAAATTCATCGCTATAGAAATGATTCTCATCTGAGCCCCAATCCGCACATTAACATACTGTATTTCAGGCAAAATCTGTGTCTACTTTATACTGTGTGAAAGGAGGTTTTTGAAAAGCGTTGATATTTTTTTGACTCTGCGGTCAGTCAGTCCATTTATTTTATTAGCTCTTGCAGCATGTTCATTACTCTGAGAGCAAGGGTCTAATTACTGCAGCTAACTTGACAAAGTTCTGAGAGGTGCGTGCGTGCGTGCATTACTATACTTGTGAGGACAAAACATAATTTGAGAAATAGACATTGTGAGGACCCTTTTCCTTGTCCTCTCAAGAAATAATTAGTTGTTTTAGTTGATTTAAAATTATTTTTAGAGATAAAAATGTTAGGGATAGAATTAGGCAATTAGAGGTTAGGTTTAGGATTTGTGGTTGGAGGTTTCCCTATTTTATATATACTGTACGGTTAGGGATCGGTAGCATAATCGGAATTGGCCATATCAGCCATAAAAATGCCATATCTCAAAATAATACAGATTATTTAATTGGTTTTAAAATAAATAAATAAATCTACATTTAATTTCTGTACTCATCTCATTCAGTTGTGAAAACAGACACTTGGAAACGAGTATATTGATTGATTGTATACCTTATTAACTCTATCTCTACCGCTAGCTGCCACCTAGTGTCGACGTACGTATATACAGTATATATACGTAGCCTACCTGGGGGGAAAAAAGGATTAACAGGCTTTGCCTATCGGGCCTAGGCGTGTAGATCTGCAATATAGTATAGTAATATACTGTGTGTGTGTGTGTGTGTGTGTGTGTGTGTGTGCGTGTGTGCGTGTGCGTGTGCGTGTGCGCACACTTCAGGACTCTGCAGGTGAACCCCTATACAAACTGTTCCGAGCCATCAAGCACCAGATTGAGAAAGGTCCAGTGGATGCCAGGGCAAAGAAAGCCAAGTACACACTGAACGACACAGGCCTGCTGGGGGATGACGTGGAGTACTGCGTTTTGGTAAGATACGCACGCACGCACGCACGCACGCACGCACGCACGCACGCACGCACGCACGCACGCACGCACGCACGCTAATACTTGTGTGGCCTTTTGGCCCTCGCAAGTATGGTAATGCAAACATTAACAGGCACACAACTGCTATATGTCTGAGAGCATTTGGCCCTCGCAAGCATAGTAATGTACGCACACACACACACACACACACACACACACACACACACACACACACACACACACACTGTACATGCCACACACCTATAGACACAAAACACACACAAAATGTACAATCAACACCGCTGTGGGGACAGAATGGCATTTCACGTCCTGGCGAGTGAAACACGCACAGTCGCACACACACGCACGCACGCATGTGTGCACTCCGCGGCACTGTTGCCACGGCAACCAGCGACAAGCCCCCGAGGCGCCCGCCCAGCTTTTGTCACATCCATTTTCGATGTCAATGTTCTCTCTGCTCGGGAACTACACTAGACGACACATTTCAATATACCGCACTGAAAAATGCATCGCTAGCGGCTTATAGGTCACCGCTTCTCAACGTCAGGGGCCGGGGACCACCAGCGGTCCACCATGGAACCCCTCGCAGGTCTGTAATGTAGCTTAAGAGAGTACACAAATGGAACCACATGTCACAATTGTGCCAAATGTCACAATTGTGACAGCCCTACCCGTAGCGGTCCATTTGGTTTGCGAGGGTACACTAAGCTCTGAATATTGTACACCTTAAACTGGGGGTTCCAGTAGAGTTCAGTTCAGGTGATTCTGAACCTTTTTCATTTCAAAGACAGGGGAGGGGGGCTTTAATTTGATAGCACAGTTTGGCGTGAGGAAAAGTGGGAGAGGGTAACATGCAGCGAATCCGCCGCCCGGCTCAGGAATTGAACCTGGGACACGCTGTCGGGGCTTCAAAGCCATTTTGGCCGTCGGCACTGTCAAATCCTAAGCATTCATTTAACTCTGATAGTGTACACATGTAACCATAAGAGTCCATTTGGTTCCATGTGTATTCTCTCAGAGATAGGTCAGGTAATTAAGCTCTCCCCATGACTTATTCTCCGACCTTCCGAAAACCTGCCATATCCACATCAGACACGGCAGAGCGGCGACTTCCTCTGAAGTCTCAAATTATTTGTATTTGTATTTTCCCTTTTCCTTTTTGCTCATCATGCTTAATGGGAGCTAATGTGAACCCAGCTGTTTTCTGTTAAAAGTCTGCATAAATAAAGCGACCCACGGGTAATGGCGTTGTCGGGGACAATTATCAAATTAGACCGAATTACACGTCCCCCCGCCGTGACAGATCGCCTTCTGTGATTGTGTTAGCGAGAAGAGAGTAGAGTACACAATGAGCTCCACTCCGCATGCGTGCAAGAAGCTCTATAGCTCCTGTTACTTTTATTCTGTTGCACCCGGGAAAAACCTCTTATGTCCAAAGCTGTCGTTACATTTCAGAAAATGGAGAAAGAATGTTTCCAGAAATAGCCATCGATGTGACACGTTGAACATTGTACTACATATAACATAATTGACATAATGCATGCATTCTCTCTCTGTCGCCACGACTGATTTCATTTGGAAGCATGTCGGGCACCGGAAATATGGCAGCTGATCTACAGTCATGTAAGCCTGTAGATCAGCTATTTTTTGGTTATTAGTTATTTTAAGATTAAAAGTGTGTTAGAAATGGTCAATCTTAATACATTTTCAGCGCTTGCATATTCCACAAAATCATAATTGGCCCTGATATTCCACAAAACCCAAAGGTCTGCGATTTTCTTCAACTGGTTGGCTGTGTGTGTTGATTTAGATAATATAAAATGTGTGTGTGTGTGTGTGTGTGTGTGTGTGTGTGTGTGTGTGTGTGTGTGTGTGTGTGTGTGTGTGTGTGTGTCGTGCACAACACACACACACACACACACACACACACACACACACACACACACACACACACACACACACAGCGCTTGTGTGGGGAGGCTCCTGTCATGCCGCTTCACCAATCGCAGATTGGGATGTGGCCTGTCAAAATGTTTCAGTACATTTTATTTGGCTTTATGCCATGAACATGGGAGATATGAGGTTTCTACCCGACGAAGGCAGGCAGGGAGGCCGGCTCTTTCCGTCCCCTGCAGATGGAGACAGGCTGGGATGCTGCTGGCAGTCAGATTGGGTTACCCACGTCTCCCATGGCTCTCTCTGTGTGTGTCTATGGAGTGGTCAGCTGCTATTTCTGACAGAGAGAGCCGGAGGTGTCACTTTGGCCCACCACAGTGCACTCTCAGAGCCCAGGGCCGATACTGCTCATTAGCGGCCGTGGAAAATAACTCAAGTACAATTACTTACTTACCAAGTACTCTATTTTAAGTACAACTTTGAGGCACTTTTACTTTACTTGAGTTTTTCCAGTTTTCGATACTTCGATACTTTCGAGACTTAATAATTATAATACATCATTTGAAAACATTACTTACAAGTTACTTTGCAGTTTATTTTATTAATATTACAAAACAAAACCCATACTATACTTCAGCTATTTGAAAATTAAAAGTCTACAAGCTCACACAACGGCGCAGGCATTGTGAGCTTGTAGATCAGCTGAAGACAAATGCTGAAATATCTCACAAAAATGTACAGTATAACGTGTATGAGTACATTTACTTTTGGTACTTTAAATGTATCTCCCAGTACCTTTGGGCCAAGTATTTCCACATTGTGGTATTGCTACTTTGTATGTGACTGTTTCTTCCACCTGTTCTAATTAGAGGGCCTTCTTGGCAGGTGTCGACACTGAGGGTGCGGTTGCTAAGACAACCTGGACACAGAGGGCTTTTGGTTCGTGCACGTGTGCATATGTGTGTGTGTGTGTGTGTGTGTGTGTGTGTGTGTGTGTGTGTGTGTGTGTGTGTGTGTGTGTGACAATAGACTGTGAAAAATTGTGGACGAAGAGAACTGTCACTTTTTTGGCAAATTTAAAACCCGGGCTTCATGGAGTTCAAATGACTCTTGCACCCCTAAGTGTGTGTGTGTGTGTGTGTGTGTGTGTGTGTGTGTGTGTGTGTGTGTGTGTGTGTGTGTGTGTGTGTGTGTGTGTGTGTGTGTGTGTGTGCGTGCGTGCTGCAGACCCTGCAGGTGCTGGTGCAGGGCGAGGGTCCGGACGTGACGCCGGTCAAGGTGCTGAACTGTGACACCATCTCCCAGGTGAAGGAGAAGATCATAGAGACGGTGCACAGGAACGTGCCCTACTCACTGAGACCCAAGGTGGACAGCGTCGCGCTGGGTGAGTGCATGGCTGAATGGACCCTCTTCTGGTACACTTCCATGTCAAGAAACCCCAAATTGATATTTGGCTGCGGACCCGCACCAACACATTGTGTGCCCACACAACACTTAAAAAAAAAACAGGGTGCCCAAGTTTTACATACATTTTTTTGACATATTCTTTTTTAAATAAAAGACGTCCACAGACGTCTTGGGCACCCCATACGGGTAATTCCCAGGTCGTCTGTGGACGTCTTGTGACGTGGGCACACAAGCTGTAAAAAGGATTTGTGCCAGGGACGCCCAGAAGAGAAGATTTGTGTGTGATTTTTCATAAAATGTTCACAAATAGCAGATGTACATTGTACAAGCTCGCACAGAATGAAGTGACACGCTGAGAGCATATGTACTTTTATGCTATTTTTTTCTAGCAAACATATGAATATATAAAGTGTTTAACCCATTTTGGGTGGGAACCACTTTTTGTGTTTTAAACATTATGTTATAATTTAGCTATTGAAAAATAGCATTATTTTTTTACTCGGGTCTAAATGGGTTAAAAGTATTGTGACGCTGTATTAACCCATTATGACCTGAGGCCAATTCTACAAAAAGGTTTTCTGAAAAACGAATGGTACAGTACTACCAGTATATGAATGGTGCTCAAAACATTTTCATGTCAATGACCCCCACAATTATATGTTTTTGGCAAAATATTGTTTTCCAGGGAACCTCCAGAAATAGATTCAAAGATTTGCACAGATCTTTCAAAAATAGCAGATAGCATGGCACAAAGTGACGTGATGTGAGCTTGTATATCTTGCTATTTTTCAATAGCCAAATTAATCTAAAATGACACAGATGCAAAGGTACAGCTATACAATAATGCTAAAAGCTTAGCATAAAAAGCCCTGAGAGGTTGTTTCCATTGTGGTCCTACGGTATGTATTCAATTCAAGAAGTTTAAAGACTTGCAATACTATACAATAATAGATCATCAATACTAGGAGCAGTAATTTCATTTGGAAAGCTACCCGTCTAGTCTAGGTTCAGTTGCAAATTGCAGGCAGGTGTTTTTTTTGGTGGTTTTGAAGGAAGGTAGGTCATGGCTGGTGGTATAGGGCATTCCACATTTTGGTGGCATACAGTAGTAAAATTAATTCATCCCCATGTTTGCGCCATATCTGGAGCGAATGGTGTTCCTCAAATAGTTTCATGTCAAAACAGCTGTGTCAGAGGCACTAAATCCATAATTTGGAGATTTAGCATTGCATTCCCCTGTAAAAATTGCTATCTTGTGCCACAGTCTAATCCTAAAACACCTCCGCTACCACATTATGCATAGGTGTGGTTTGGGCGTTACAATAATAAAACCAATCACCGTGCCACATGCCATTGCCTTTAACTGTTTAGATGCCACGCTCGAGATAACGAGATTAATCTACCTTTGTCCAGGTCGCCACGCCCGAGAGAACGAGAATTTATTAATTGGCGTTAATCCATCATTTAAAAAATAGCATTATTTAGACAAAGCTAAAAAAGCGAAAGGGTCCTTTTGGCGAAAACGAGCAGACATATGTATAATTATGCCTAAAATCATATTTATAAAATGTTTCAGATGAAAAAAGAAAAACAGATGATTTTATATCGAATATTTAAGGGGAACTTTCTCAGCACTTCATGGGCAAAGAAAATCCACTCTCAAAATCGGTCAGATTGACTGCTTAGGCTAGTGTTAACACTTTTAGTTATAGAATATAGATAGAATAGGGTTCAGGTAGGGTTCATGTGTATAAATCTGAAATTGGTTATTTTATCTATAAATTCCAGGAATCTCTGTTGTACCAGTATGTACGATATCTGTCCTTTGCATATCTCCAGATCCGCTCATCCGCTCCACGGTCACACTTGGCCGGGGTAATAATGGGGTATTGCTGACGACGACCCAAGGAACTACAAAGTCGATCGGATGAGCGGTTCTTGTCGAACACGGCCACGCTTCCTCCCAACAGACATGCATTCGGGGGAACAGGCGTTTGTTTGATCAATTTAAAAATGACCTCTCCTTCTCTTCGGAGTGCAAGAGGCATTTAATGATGCCGAGGACATATAGGCGGAGGCGGCAACACAATGCAACGAGTCCTCCTCATCCCTAAACAAAGTTTTGCTCGCTTGCATTAATCACAGAGCTCAGGGAAAATGGCATGAAAGCCTAAAGCTCCTCACAGACATTCTCCGACAACATCAAAGGCGGTCTATATTCCCAAACATGCCGCTTGGATTGCATTTCTTTATGAATTTTAGATAAGTAGACATCGATGCGCTTTCAAGTTGAATCAGAGAGATAACTTCCCAGAATCTGGCTGCTATTTTTGAATGAATAACATGACTGTGTAATGAGCTGTGGTCTGTTGTCATAGCACGCTATGATCATTTCAGAAAGCGACGTCATTTTGTGGTATTTGGTGGAAGAGGTACTCAGATTTTATCTTTTTACTTAAAAAAAAGTAAAAAGTAGCAATACCATTATAGAAAGGTACTGAACTACAAGTAAAAGTCCTGTACTGAAATGTTGCTGAACTGAAAGTTCATACAGCAGTATATTCAAACAGCAGTGGAGTGTCTCCATAATGAGAAACTCACAGGTGAATGAAATCATGTTTTTAATGCAGGGCTTGCTGACGTGTAAAGTTAAACACGTATCACGTTTCCTTTGTCGTTTTTGTTTGCCATCTACTTTTAATTATGTCTCTAAAAGTGTGTAAAACATATTTTTCATTTCAGCTCGGCAACACGATAAAAAAATACAATGCTAAAATTATAAAAAAACGCAGAGACAGGTGAGAGACGCAACTGTGCGGTGGTTTCAAGGGAGTGGGGGGGGGGGGGATATAAAACACAATGACGACAATAAAATGGAAATGCCAAGCATAGACACAGTTCACTTAACACTCCATGGGTTACTTGCTAATGATCAAATGCACCTGCTGCGAAAACAAATACAAACATCCCTGATCCCTCCCTTGCAATTCTCAGCTGTATAACTTCAAATCCCTGCTATGCCCCTTATAGTGTCACCGGTGCGATAAATCAGTTAATTGTTACACCAGGGGTCTTCAATGTTTTTCAGCCCAAGGACCCCCCTAGATGAGAGAGAGAGAGAGATGAAGCAGGAACATGTTGCAGATTATACTTTTCATTTCATAGTGTTGTTTGAGAGCACTCTCAGCTGTGTATGTTGGATTCATATTGTGTATTGTCAGACAACTATTTAAGCCATCAATACATAAACTCGACCTTTCACTCTGAACTTTTACACCAAACCTCTTTGCCGAAAATAGACGGTGGCAGGTGTTGTGAGCTTGTGGATCTGCTATTTTTGGCTAAAGCTGTCCTCAGAATAGGGATGTTGCGGTTCAATAGGGGGTTGCACCACCTCACACTAACACAAGCATTAGCTTAGTTATAGCTTAAATGGCTTTTTACTATAATGCATAAGTCTTGACTTAAAAGGCCTTTAATTAACCCATTTAGGCCTGATGTCGAAATTTAAAAAGTCCTGACAGTTTTCTGAAAAACCCATGTCTGTCGTTGGTTCGCAAACATATTCATGTCAAGGACCCCCAAAAATATATGATATTGGCCGCCGACGCCCCTCTGAAAATATGTTGTTCCAGTGACGCCCCCAGAAGCACAGATTTGAGCTAAAAATGTTCGCTCTGAAAGAATATATATTCAAAGATTTGCGCCACATTTTCACGATTTCTCAAAAATAGCAGACATACAAGCTCATAGCGCGGCACTCGGTGCCGCGCTATGAGCCTGTAGATCTGTTATTTTTCAATAGCTAAAGTATAACATAATCCTTAAAACACCAAAGGTTCCCGTTCTGAATTGGTTAAAAGGCCTTTAATTAAGCTATAACTAGGCTAAAATTGAACTGTGAGGTGCACATGGTTTCCAAGTGGTTTTAATGTAGGCTAAAGACAAAAGATATCCTATCACACAAAGTGGCCCCTGTAGTAACTCCAGCGGACCCCTGCGTTAAAGCACTTGAATTGACTTGCTGCTCCTGCCTCTTCACCACAGAGTGGCGACCGGGCTCCACCGGGCAGATCCTGTCAGACCTGGACGTGACATCGCAGAAGGAGGGCCGATGGAGACGCCTCAACACCCTCGCACACTACAACGTGAGATTGACATGCATCAATACCATTGTATACCATTCCCAGGCGGGCTCTCTAACCATTCAGCTATGGCCACCCCCGTAGACTAAAGCACTGGAGCATGTCTCGGATGCTTTATTCCTTTTGTCCAATAACAAACTGACTTGGAGTGGTCTATTGTCCTTGAGGATCTGTGGTAATGACACAACCGCCATTTAATTTCCGTATTGATTCTGGACCAGTTGGAGTCATTCACAAAACGCTCCATCTTACTTCTTTTTTTAACCTGTAAAATCCACTTCCTTCTAAAGTTTGTTTCTGCTGTCTCCTTTTAGTCTCTCTCCAACTGACTGTTGTTCTTGGAGAGAACAGAGAAGGCCCACTGCCATAGATTTCATCGCTCGTGTCAGAATATAGTGCCTGTCGCCGTGTTCGCGGGGTCAATAATAAAATGGCCAGTAAATACCAGCTAAAGACCCAACTAGGACCAACAGTCATTGGTATTGATTATGAATTTGTTTCTGAGACATGCAGAGAAAAGGGCTTGACGTCAGAGGCAGTATTGACTATTGATGTGAAAGTAGCCCACAATTGTATGAACACATGTACAACTGGACATGTACTTGTGCAGGCATGCAACAAAAAGTAAAGGGGGCCCATACAAAATGTGTCCGCGACCCACAAATTGATCCAACCCACTGTTTGGGAAACAGTGGTGTACTGTAAAATATTAAAACGGGGGTAGAAGACCCTCCACTGCGCGTCAGGTCTGCCTACGCCTCCCAGCCATTGTAAAATACCCAGTAACCTGAGACCTCTCGTGGCTTATTGCTTTAATATACATTAACCACTTAAACTCTATATATTTCGGCCATTTGAAAGTAGCTGATTTACAAGCTCACAATGCGTCGCATCGTGATAGCACGAAATGGGACATAATGAGTACTTTCTACTTTAAATAAGTTTAAGTTATTTAAATCGGTGATCACTCACGAGTGCAACGTATCGCCTCACTAACTTTTAGCTAGTCAGGTTTTTAACTGTATTACTTTTTTGTTTGTTTGTTTGTTTGTTTTTTCAAAGCATCCCTCAATCTCCAAGTGTAGAGTATAGCTGAATTATTATTTTTCCCTCTACTGTGTGCGGGCTGGAAATCTGAATGGGGAAGAAGATGATGATTTGTGTGCGTGTGCATACAGTACATACAGTATATGACCTGATGTCACATGTCTTTCAGGTGCGGGACAATGCCACACTGGTGCTGTCCAGGGTGCTCCACCCTCCACACAACTACGACCAACACCAGGAAAACCACGAAGAGAGTACGTTACGTTTATGTGTTTTCTTTCTTTTCAAAATCTTTTTATTTACATTTTGTAACAGTATGGGTGTCAGGTCACAGATTCATAGAAAAAATAAAAATTAAATATCAGAATTTAGTATCAGTGACTGAGGTAAACAAACGTACTGTATGAATCACAAAGATCGTGGGCAGTCATAATGAAAAGACTAATGTTAACGTGCAAAACATGCCGCTTTAAATAGACTTGGGAGAGCAAGGTGGGAGAGCAAGGTGAAAAATCTAACGGTAAAGAAAAAAATGTCAAGAAGAGGCAAACATGAAATATATCTGCATATTACACATACTGTAGCATAAGATAGACCAACTAGTACAGCAGTACAACATGATGTTAGACATAGGGTGTGACATTACACGTGTGACACATTTACAGCAGGCGTGAAAGAGAGGATGAAATTATTTTTGCGCAAGCACCCCAAGAGTGAACTTTTAGAGTGAAGAAAATCAAAATTTAATTTAGTTTAATTCTTTGATGGTACACACGCATATACACACACACACACACACACACACACACACACACACACACGCACGCACGCACACACACACACATACGCACACACACACACACACACACACACACACATACTCACGCACGCACGCGCACCCGGCCCACACACACACGCAACGCACACACACTTTAATTGAAGGGGAAAAGGGAGCAAACACGAGATGTAAACTCAGGAGTTTCCTTGTCTTCCCCCCAGTGCTTTTGTCAACATCCCCAATCTCATTTGACATGCTAATACCTCTTGTTTTATGTATCACGCTTTCACTTTGAGAAACCACTATAAAATGCAGGTTTACGAATGCAGCCTGTGAAAATAGCCTGTTGTTTTAAACATTTCCTCTTTCATATTCACCCTGTTTAATTAAAATTTGGTTTGGGAGCACCTTGTGGTCTTCTTTTATCCTTTTATTGAATATTTTGTGAAGCTAGCTTTGAGAGAGAACTTAAGAATGGACATATTTATCATTAGGTTAATTAACTATCTAAGCCCTACTTTATACTTGGAAATGATGTTGTGACTTTAATGACGTACCCAAAACAAACAACAAAATCATGAAAGTTTGTGCAAATCAAGAATATATACCGGTACATTTTACATTTTTTTTTGCTTCTAGGGGTGGAACAAATTATTTTGAGATAGGGGCCAAATACATAGCGCAAAAATGCCACCACCAGTGATATAGCAACATGCGTTTCAGTCATAAATCTGTTTAGAACGCATTTGTAGAATGGGCCTCAGGTCTTAGTGGTTATTATGATGTGTTTTGTGTTTATTTGTTTTTAGGGAACGCCTTGTTGGAAGACGATAAGGTGTTTCATCTGGTGCGGCCGGCGGACGAACTGGACGAGATCAAGTCCAAGAGAGGCAGCATGAAGGACAAGTCCATGACCAAAGCCATCACAGAGATTTATCTCACACGACTGCTCTCTGTCAAGGTACAAGCGGCAGTTATTAAATCCTTTATTTATCGGTTCTGGCAATTTGGCTCTGCTGGCCTGGGTTGGAAATCGCATGAGCATAATCGTTGCTGTCGGGTAGAAACCTTGTGTGGTCATATTTTCAACTTGTGCTTGTTTGTTTTTTCATAAATGAATGCAAGTGTTGAGCAAAAGCAGTGAAAATAGCTGATCTTAAAAAATGTTTTCTTTTTAAAATAATAATAAAAAGGGGAACCGTTTTGGAGATGCAAGGTTTCTACCCGTCAGCAACAGAATTATTGCTCCTATAGATTTGGATTGGGTGCCAGGTGCAGGAATGCCACAAGGGCAGACGTTTGAGCTCAATTTATACCCCAATGCACTTGCCAAAAAAAGAGCTGATCTTTACAGCGCGTAATGCCGCCTTGCGATGGGGGTATAAATTAGACAGTATATTTGTGCTGGAATTAGGAGCAGCTTCCATCGTTTTACTCCCTAGGGCGGCTGTAGAATAGACCTCCACATTCTGTGCTAATGTTTGAGTTTTACTCAATGCTTTTGGCATTGCTCTTCATCTCTGCCCTGTCCGTCTCGTCTGTGTGTGTGTGTGTGTGTGTGTGTGTGTGTGTGTGTGTGTGTGTGTGTGTGTGTGTGTGTGTGTGTGTGTGTGTGTGTGTGTGTGTGTGTGTGTGTGTGTGTGTGTGTGTGTGTGTGTGTGTGTGTGTGTGTGTGTGTGTGTGTGTGTGTGTGCATGGGTGTGTGTGCGTGAGCATGTGTGTGTGTCTGTGATTTGCTTGTATTTTATTACATTATTTGTGCCAAATATCCCCACAAGTATTGTAGAATTTGAGAAACACATTGTGCAATTATGTCATTCATAAAATCGGTCTCCTAAAATGCTGATGTCCTTCACAAGTGGAGTATCACAAACGTGTGTGTGTGTGTGTGTGTGTGTGTGTGCGTGTGGCCCCTCCAGGGAACACTGCAGCAGTTTGTGGATGACTTCTTTCGCAGCGTGCTGTGCTCCGGGGCGGTCGTACCGCCCGCTGTCAAATACTTCTTTGACTTTCTGGATGAGCAGGCGCTGAAACACGACAATGTGGACGAGGAGTGTATCCACATCTGGAAGACAAACAGGTATGATGTCGACATACTGTAGGCGCACGCACACACATGACACGACACCACTCAGGGACTAGGGTAAAAAACACTGCTGCAGCTATACACGTGTACAGTACCTCTTCTGCTTGTTAACGTCTGTCTGTATTTGTCCGCACACGCACACACACTCTCCTTCCCCCTCTAGCAGTCTATCTCACAGACACGCACGCACGCACACACACGCACACACACGCAAACAAGCACAGCTGTCGCGGTTTGACAGTCGCAGACCCCACACACATATGTACATACAGTACATCCCACTCACAGAGACAACTCTCCGAAGATGTGAACTTACTTATCGGAGGAATTGGCTGAATACAAATGCACAATTTCAGCTCGCTTAGTTTGCATTCGCATTGCTGTGCTCCCGTGTGACATTTTAAGTGCATAAATTAGTGTCATGTTGGCTCAGGCTCATGCATACAAGACAGGGCATCATATATATGTCAGTGATTGACACGAGCCTGGCACCGAGACAATGCACAGCAACAAGGAAGGACAGGAGTTGAGCAATTTAATTACTTACTTTTTACGCCTTCTAACAATCTGGCTCCTTCTGTTTATCAAACATGCCGGAGGGACCATGTATTAAATATGAATATGTCGTAATATACAGCCATAACGACAAACACACTAATTATAGTAATTATGTCCCTTGGTAATTTCACTGTATGATTGTAAGGAAGTTTATTTTTCTATGCATCTTATTGTTTTGGTTCCACTGCAACTGCAGGGGGAGATGGATGGAAGCAAATGAATGAACGGCGGCAGAATCGCATCAGCGTTCGCTCTGATCAAGGACAGGAACATTCCAGAATGCGTTAGGGGGGGGGGGGGGGGTACTCTTTGAAATTCAAGGCGGATGCGGTATTGGCAGTATGCGGTATTGGCAGGAATTGCATGGAGCCGGCGGCCCGGGTCGTTTGTGTGTTCTGAATGGAAATTAGCATGCGTGGCCTACTGAAGCATTCATTTTGTAGTCCCGACTCTTTATGTTGTCAGAGAGCGGAGGATTTGGAAGATGAGCGTTTTTGCTGTTTAGTTTGGCATTTCCAATCACGATTCATTAGGCGGGACATAACATGGAATTAGGGACTGGGAACCGTTTATCGTAGCCTTTTGTATACAGTCAGCCAGGAACCATCTGATGGGGAGCAGGATAAGGGTTCACTTTATTGCAAAATGATAATGCACTGTTGTAACTCTTAATACCTGTTTAGGGAATTGCTCTAAATTGGCCGACGGCAGCTTTCTTTCTGCATCTTCGGCGCTATCTTGTAGTGCACTCGGTTGTACACAGTAACTCTGTGTTGAGGACGGTCCATTTGCGTTTGTACACTCACCTCGAGTTACAAATGGGTGCATTTTAACACTAAGGATTTGACTATGTACTACTGTAGGTGTCCACCTCATTCAGTCCCCTACCACTACCAGCTCCTTGGTGATTCTGATGTTGAGCTGAAGGTGATTGTTGTCACACCAACCGATTAACCTCTCGATCCTCCTCACTGTCATCCTCATAGTCATCCACGGTGGTTGAAATTATCTTTTTGGAGTATTTCCATTTTTGTATACTTTTACTTCTACTCCACTACATATCAGAGTCAAATGCAGCACTTTTTACTCCAGTACAGTTATTAGAAAACTTGAGTTACTAGTTACTTTGTAGATTTTGATTATTAGCCAATCTACAAGCTCCTGCTATTTCAAAAGATTGTATACGTTTTATACATTTGAAAACTTTCTACATAATTAGTACTTTCTACCTTAATAATTTAGGTACTGTACATTTTGATAGATTTGATTGAGGGTTAACATGAAAGGTGACAGCGAGATTCCTTGGCGAGCGCCCGTGTTGCTCACAATTAAGCACATCTGGCAGGACGCACTGCAGTCTGACATACTGAGGGTAGCTGGTGCGCCGGTCCGTAATCCAGACCCCCAGTCTGACATACTGTAGTCTACCTACACTATAGGGACATGCAGAGAGTGTTAGAGATCGAGGGGCTGAAAAAAGGGCAAAAATAGCTCACAACGCGTCGTGCTGCAACGCGTTGAGAGCTTGTAGATCAACTATTTCCAGGGCGCAGCCCAGCACTCTTTAGCTATATAGTGGAGATGCGGTGGATTTCTTAACAAATTTGTTAACGCAAAATGCTGCATTCAAGTTCAGGAGCCTTCGGGGGAAAAAAAGCAATTCTCCTGAATGCTGCCTTCCGGCATGGCATGGAAAGGAGTGGCATCATGTGCATTTCTTTCACCATAGTACATGTTGCATTCGTGGTCTGGAAAGGGCAGTTGTTTTACAGACGGGTAAAAGGGCAGGGGCTGAAGCCCCCTAAGTTTGATGTCTATGTGTGCATGTCCCTGGTAGCCTACTGTGGCTTGCTGGTGCACTGGTCCATAATCCAGGCCACCAGTCTCAGTCTGACATACTGAGGCTTGCTGGTGCGCTGGTCACCAGCTAGGCCACCAGGCCGTGGCGATCCACCTTCAGCCGGTGTGGCTGGACGGTGATGAAGGCGCTGGAGAAGTATTCTTACAGTATGTGTCGCTCACCTGTTTTTGACTGAACAAATGTGACCCAGTTATATTCAGCGAGTATAAATTAGGCTTAAGGGTTTTCACACATTTAATTGCCTACTGCGCTTATGCCGCCACGTTATATAACTGTGACAGGATCAGGGATGGTGTCATTTCCCCATCTGGTGTTTACCATAATAGCTGAAGTAATGATTAATACAGTTATTAATAACACATTTTCTCAACCTTTTCTGGATCAGGGCCCACTGTAAAATGCAAACGCTGCAGCCATGTTAAGTGGTCAGATGGGTGGTCCGTGTGCATTTTCAGAGAATAATTTATTTTAATAGTCAATTGATCGCACCACTCAGTTCACACAGGTGTGATTTTTCTCTTACATAAAATGTATCACGCAGCAAAGGTCATCGGGCTTGGGAATCGAACCTGTGACATGCTGTCAGGCTGCAGTAGGGCCTATATGTGGTTGTGCCTTAACCGCTAGGCCACCGGCGCCCCATACATCCAAATGAATGCACACATAAACACACAAATATGCATATAATGTAGGCCTACATATAGAAACATATGGGCCGTCATTTATCAATGGAGTGTAAATTCTACCTCAACTTTGAGTGTGGGGTTTGCCGTACATTCACGTCGGCACAGCATTTATGAAGTGATCGCAAACAACAGCTGATCTTTGCATAATGTGATGGCTGAAATCAGTCTGGCACGCCCTATAAAATCAAGCCTCGCCCTCGCTTTTGTGACATGAACAACTGCAAAACGACCAAACAACGTATGGAAACCATACAGTAGTTACATGATGGAAAGCCAATAAAAAGGTTTCCCTCTGACTCTCTCGCCTCGCTTGCCTGTCATGTCCACGCACGCACGCACGCACCCACCCACCCACGCATTCATGCACGCACCCACGCATGCATGCACGCACCTATGTATTTGGGCAAACTGGAAAGAAACTATTCCGTGAGGCCACAACCTTTGTCAAGTACTGTATAGGCTACATTAATCACATACAGTATCACAGTTACATCATCATGAATAGAATAGGTTTGTAGGATATAATTTAACCCATTCTTAAGTGCACTGCATGTTAAAGCGACACCCCCCCCCACCCCCCCCACCCCGCGAGTCGGACTGCTGTGAGTAATAATAATAATAAAATGAAGAAAAAAGTGGAATGTCCGCACACGATATAATTCTGCTCCCAGTCTTTTTTATTTCAACCTATAAATACAACAACGTTTCACCCCTCCGGGCATTCTCAAGCCCGGAGAGAGAATGCCCGGAGGGGTGAAACGTTGTTGTATTTATAAGTTGAAATAAAAAAGACGGGGAGCAGAATTATATCGTGTGCGGTCATTCCACTTTTTTCTTCATTAGTCATTTTTTGGATCCAGCACCGTATTCTGAAACTGGGATGTGCATATCGTTTTCCTGCTTTACATAATAATAATAATAAAAATTATAAAACTTTATTTGTATATCAATGTTGACGCCACGTTAATGACAGATAGCTGGCAACAGTGACAAGGCAGGCAGAAACTCATAATCAACGTGGCGTGATCACTGATTGATGAATGAATGGCATCATGCATAAACATACTGGATGAGTGAGGATGAAGAAGGCTGGTGTTCCACAGTGTGAAGATATCACCAGGTTTGGAGCGTGTCGTTTCTATCCTTAACACAGACCGTTGCACCATGCGTACTAGCCTATATAACTTCAGACCTCACTGTCCATGACATGACAAGACATCGCCACAAGCTCAGCCTACTGTAGGTCTGATGATCTGGACCTGCAATCTATCTGAATGACTGTTAAAGCACTTATTTAATTAGGAGAACGATTAAGCACCTAACTTAGCCTATAATATCGTTGCAAATAGGCTTTGTCACTTAATAATAATAAAATAAAATAGCCGAGCGTGTCCATTCATGTCAAAATCTAAATGTTATTTCATCACAGTGATTATTTATAGGCGCGTCATCTCCCGCTGCTGTCCGCGGTCAAAATCATCTCGCACATATGTTTTTACAGAGCTAGTAAAGCACTGTTTGATTAAGCATCTAATTTAACATGTTATATTGTTTTTAATTGCGCAGTTTTAATTGCTTGTACAGTTGGAAATATCCCACCAATTTCAAATTACATATCGTCGATGTATGCCTCTTACAAAATATATGTATATTTTTATATGATATGATATGATATATGAACTTTATTTGTATAGCGCTTTTCAAAACATAGTTCCAAAGTGCTGCACAGAACAAGATTAAAAACAACAAGAAACACACAGTAACAAAATTATAATGGCACACAAAACAATATCAAGCATGTATGTACAATTGACTAATTAAGTCGTTAAAAAACACTCACTGTATACTGTATACTGTAAAGGTGGGACTTAAATAGGGGGATGGATGGGGCTACCCTAATGTTCACTGGCAGTGCGTTCCACAGTCTGGGTGCCCGAGCGGAAAAAGCCTGGTCACCCCGGGTAACTAGGTTTGTACGAGGGACAGCCATACATACGTAACTTTAGATGCCTGTTGCAGTTCAGACAATGCTCCTCCGCTTGTCTACGACAGAAAAACAGGTGCAGACAAAGTCAACGACAGCTCCCGGTCTGACGGGAGTTTTGGCCTGGCGTACGTCCAAATTCAAAGTCACGCTGGAATGATGAATGCCGAAAATTGCGGTGATAAATGAGGGCCATGGATTCTCACACCATTACGTGATGCTATAATCAATAATATCTTCTTTTGCCAATTATTCGGGCGGCTAATCCAGCTCACAGGTTGAGAATGGCGCGTATATAATAACATTTTCTCTTTGACATTCCTGCTTTAGCCTGCCTTTGAGGTTCTGGGTGAACATCCTGAAGAATCCCCACTTCATCTTCGACGTGCACGTGACCGAGGTGGTGGACGCATCGCTCTCCGTCATCGCCCAGACATTCATGGACGCCTGCACCAAGAGCGAGCACAAGCTCAGCCGGGTGAGTGTACTGTACTGCTTATGGGGTGGGGATTTAGGGGGGGACAGGGGGTACTGTACTGCTTATGGGGTGGGGATTTAGGGGGGGACAGGGGGTACTGTACTGCTTATGGGCGTGCAAGAGGGAAAGTGAGTAGGAGGATATCATCGCTGGGGGCTGAAACCTTGTGTGTCCAACAATGTTATTTTCCAGGAAATGGAAATGAAAAACCTGGGTTCCAAATAATGGATCCAATGTAGTTATTCCATTCATACACTCATAGATACAGTATAATTTCACGGTCCATTTGATTCCTATCATTAATTAGTCTATCATTAATTTAGCTAGGGACCTCCTGGAACCCCCTCAAGGACCCCACTTTGAGAACCAATGCTATAACTCACACAAACAGAGAAGATGCCATTCAATCACAAGATCTTGTTAATAAATCCTACAAGACAGTCTTTGGGCATGTCATTATAGGCGGAAATGCACAAGATAGCCAAAGTAGCACATCTACAGTACAACTTCACAACATGCTGCATTGCAACATGTTGTGAATTGTGTGTTGTTACTATTTTCGCAACTTTTGCGCTACACACCACGTATAAAGTAGGGCTTTTTTTAAGCATAAAAGGATGAAAAATGGAGATACAGCTTCTGCCCGACAGCGACGATATGTGTCTGCAAAAATGGAAATTAAGCAGGGGAGCTGCCGGAATTGAACCAAGTGGATTAAGTCTGAGCGGAGGAGATTAAAGGTCGCTGTGACCGAGGGAGGGTCAGTGTTTTCATTAACATGGTCTCTGCACCCTGTGTCCTGCAGGATTCTCCAAGTAATAAACTACTCTATGCAAAGGAGATCTCGACCTACAAGAAGATGGTAGATGAGTAAGTCCAGTCGGCACTTCGCCAAACGCACTTCCAATCTATTTTTCCCCCCAGCTTAAAATGCTGATGGATTGAGAAAGGCTTGTCATTATCAATTGCATCGTGATAATCATCTAATCTCTGTCCCCCCTTTTCTGTCTGTCTGTCTGCTTGCGTGCTTGCGTGCGTGTGTGCGTGTGTGCGTGCGCGTGCTCATGCATGCAGCTACTACAAGGGCATCAGGCAGATGGTATCAGTCAGTGACCAGGACATGAACACTCATCTGGCTGAGGTGTCACGGGTAAGAAGCACATCTTCCTCCTCTTTCTCTTTGTTTGGTATCTTCCCTTGTCTCAGGTGACATTCACACCAGAAAGCTTTGCTGCAATTAAAACGAATCCTGCTGCGCATTGTCAGAAAGTGCACTTCGTTTGGCAGGACGAGTAATAGTACATTCATCAATTGCTTAAGGAAACGCATAAAAACACTGCAGTGTATTATAGCCTACAGAATATCTGTCTGTCTGTCTGTCTGTCTGTGCGTGCCGTAAACATGGAGTGCTGTCACTGTGTGGGGACTGGGCGCTGATGTCTGTTATATCAGTGCACTCAGCGCTGTGCCTCCATGCCCAAAAGAACAGTGCATGTCTGCGTGCGCATAGTGATTTATTTTATTACCATAGATTTCACTGTGTAGGCTAGTTTATGAATGGAACACATTGATAAAGGTCCCCCCTGCTGCGTTTCCAATTGCTGGGGATGACAGTGTGAAGGCAAACCGCAGCAAATTAAATATGCAAGAATCCCAACTTCTCCGCCCATTCGCATCGAGTATTAGGTGAGAATGTGACCTCAGTTGTTACTTTAAAAAAAATCTTCTAAATCCTAAAAGTTGTTTCTATGTCAGTAAAAACATTCGCTCTGAAAGAATATTCAATGATTTGTGCCACATTTTCACGATTTTTCAAAAATAGCACATTTACAAGCTCGTAGCGCGGCACTCGGTGGCACGCTATGATGAGATTATGATGAGATATGAGATTTATTGACATACAAATATACAGTACTATGCAAAAACATCATATATTCTATCTTTTTTGTATTTGCTCTTTGAGAGTGGTTTTGAAGGAGAGTAGGGATTCACATTCATTGGGTAGGGAGTTACACATTTCTTTGTGGCGTAGGAGCAATATTAATTTAACCCCTTGTTTGAGCCAAATCTGGGTTTAATGTGATTTGTGGAGCTCCCTCTGGTGGCTGGTGTTGACGTTCAGGAAATTGTTTGTTTGACAGGTACATGGTGTCTTTGTGGTGTCGCATATCTTGTAGAACAGGCCCATTGCAAGTTGCTGTACTCTGTCATCTACCCTAAACCAGTGGTTCCCAAACTGTTTCATGTCAAGGACACCCAAATTGATACTAATTAGCCCACGGACCCCCTTTTTAAAAGATATGCCAGGGACCCCCATAACAGAAGATTTTTACGGCTCTATAGCAGTGATTCTCAACCTGATCCGCCAGTTCAACATGCTTTAGTCTACACACCGCCATTTAATGGCATTTCTATCTCTGGGACTGGGACCCCCAATTTATATTGTAAAATCAATGTTAATTTAACTCTGAGAGTGTACAAATGGAACCAAATAACGGGTCCATTTGGTTCCATTTGTAACTCAGAGAGTTACATACCCATAAGGGTCCATTTGGTTCCAAACTATCATTTAGCTGGGGACCCCTGGAACTCCATCAAGGACCCCTGGGGGTCCCGGACCCCACTTCCAGCCATGCCCTAAGCAGCCAGTGGTTCACAAACTGTGGTGCGTGCACCCCTTGTGGTGCGCGAGAACCTTCTAGGGGGTGCACGACATGAAAAGGCTAATGGTGGTGCTATAATTTTATTTTAAATATATTAACATATGGCAATATATGGCAAGTATATGCAGAATAAAGCCTATCCTGTCAAAGGAATGGGATGTTCTGAAGCCAAAAGGCTGTATAGTATACCTCCTACTTTTTCTGCAGCTGCAGATTGAGCTGCCCACAGCTCTCCTGTGGGTAGTTCAGACTTCAAAATGATATGTTTCACGATTCACTTACTTTTGCTACTTGAAGTGGACTGATTGCTAATAATTTTGTACTTCGACTTTGTGTGTGTGTGTGTGTGTGTGTGTGTGTGTGTGTGTGTGTGTGTGTGTGTGTGTGTGTGTGTGTGTGTGTGTGTGTGTGTGTGTGTGTGTGTGTGTGTGTGTGTGTGTGTGTGTGTGTGTGTGTGTGTGTTCTCCAGACTCACACAGACAAACTCAACACACAAGTGGCTCTCTACCAGCTCTACCAGTATGCCAGCAAATACTACGATGGGGTAGGTGTCCATTCTGAATTGAATTGAACTAACAAGCTAAACATTTTAAATAAATAAAAAAACATCAATCTGGATAAACACACTTTGAAATGGAAGAAGAAGAAGAAGAAGTGGTTCTCAAATGGTTTAATTTAAAGCAGTCGGTGCATTATTAGGCCACAAACTTCATAACTCTTATATCACAGGTCCATTACAGACCTGTAAGGGTCCATTTGTTTTGATTGATTGAAATCTTTATTAACAGTTTGCAGAATTACAGTACATTTCAAGCACAAACTCAATACAAAGACTGTTAACTGTGAGTGGACGACCCAATTAAGCCTTACACTTGTTTACAACAGGGTCCACATTGTTCAATTCATCAAAACATTTAGAGACAAACAAATAGACACTTTTATGTAGTTAAAGAACAGAACAGGAATTCATCATATAGGAAGCGAAAAGGGAAAAAAATATATATACAGTGAGGGGAACAGGGGGATAAAAGAAAACGAAAGACAGAGTGTAGGGCGCCTGCACACAACACCATGCGTTTGATGCCATGTGTGCATATGTGCAGGCACCCAACACCACGTCCATACAAAAACATAGTACAATCCAGATAAAAATTCAGCTTTTACAGAGGCCAGTTTCGAATTGCAGCCATCCGTAGGTGCCCTTTGAGAGCAGTTTTGAAGGAGCCAAGGGATTCACATGTCTTAATGACTGTTGGTAGGGCGTTCCACATTTTGGTCGCATAGGAGCGAAAATAATTTAGTCCCTTGTTTGTGCCGAATCTGGGTTGTACATGGTTTGTTGCACTCCCTCTGGTGTTGTGGGTGTGGACTTCGTTTACATTAAGGAAGTATTTAGACAGGTACATGGGTATCTTGGTGGTGTATCGAATCTTGTGGACCAGACCCATTGCAAGATGCTGTACTCTGTCGTCGACCCTAAGCCATCCCAGCCTGTCAAAGTGGGCAGGGGTGAGGTGGGTTCGGGGGGTGAGGCCAAGTAGGAGCCTGACCAGTTTGTTTTGGGAGGTCTGGAGCCTTGTTTTAAGGGCCTTTGAGGTGCTGTGGTACCAGGAGGTGGATGCATAGTCAAAGAAACCTTGTACGAGGGCTCCTGTTAAGGTCTTCAAGGTGTTTTTGTCGACCAGTGAGGAGATCCTGTAGAGGAATCTTGTTCTTTGATTGACTTTTTTGATTACGTTGGTGGCCATCTTATCACCGGAAAGATTGGCCTCCAGGATGGAACCTAGGTAGGTAATTTTATCCTTCCGTGTGATAATATCGTCACCCACTCTAACCAAGAAGCCATCTGCCTTTTTGAGATTACTATTTGATCCGAAGAGAATGGATTCAGTTTTTCCCAGGTGTAAGGATAGTTTGTTATCAGCGAGCCAGGTGCAGATTCTACCGAGTTCATATTAACTATCATTAATTTAGCTGGGGACTCTGTGGAACCCCCCCAGGGACCTCTGGGGGGCCCCGGACCCCACTTTGTGAACCACTGCTGTGTCTCACCCAGACGGAGAAGATTCCATTCAACCACACTAACCCTGGCATCCATATTTTGGGAATGTCATTACAAAACGATGTAAAAAAAACGATTAAAAGATGTTCAAAAATAGCAAAGCTCTCTGCAAGCTTGTATTGGCTATATTTGCTATTTCTTTTAAATGGGCTGCCTTATGTGGTTAAACGCACCACTGCCCACCATATCATTCTTTTTTTTTTCTCTCTCGCTCTCTCTCTCTCCGCTCTTTTGATGGGGAGTCTGAAAAGTGAATTTTAATTGAAACTTCTTGTGGTACGTGAATTGGAAAATTGCTCTGGGAATAGATTTTTTATGAGCTTCTCGTATGCATTGCCACTTCGGGTTGTGCAAAGGGGGATAAACAAAGCCTAATGAACAAGTTAGATAAACAAATAGGCCTGTCACTCTCCTCCTGAGTGGCGCGCGCACACTGGCGGGGCCGTCGACGTCGAAGTGTTGCCATTCTTGCCTCCCTTTCTCACTATCATTCTCCTCATCCATCACCCATCTCTCTGCCCATTCCCCCTGTCTTCCATGTCTTCCCTCTGTCATGTCCGTTCCTCCGCTGTCACCCTTCCTCCTCCCCATCCACCCCACCCAGATCATCGCGTCCCTGGAAGAAGACCCTGCTGCCCAGAGCAAACAGCTGACCCTCCGGCTGCAGCAGATAGCGGCCGCCCTGGAGAACAAAGTGACTGATCTCTAACCCGTACTGGAAGAGAGGCGGGGGTTGGGGTGGGGTCGGCTGGGGGGGGGTGAGCGGTACGAAGCTGCCAGTGCGATTGTGTGTGTGCGTCCCACCACCCCAGGGGCTTATTTCTTCCGTCAGAGAAGGAAAACAAGGGAATAAGGAAAAGGAGAGAAGAGAAAAGGGACCACTCGTCACAAAATAGGGCTTATCGTCTATTGTTACAAACGTACAGCCCTGGGACGACTTTCGCAGTGCACAGAGTAGATTAGCTGGGACTAATGGCATAACAGGTAGGGGTCACACTGTCGCAGGTACGTACGCCTTAAAAAGCTCGCTTGCCAAACTTTCGAGGTCCACACGCTCACTCAACACTTCACCGAAATGCTTCTCCTGGAACGCCGTGCGAGAATGAAAAAAGTAAAGACTTCTCAGAGAATTAAGCCCCTGGATGTGGGAGCGAGCTGGCGTCAAGAGTTAATCAGATGTTGAATTTCTTCTTGTGTAGAAAAAAAAAAGGTTTTAAGAATTGTATTATATATTTTTTTTAATCGTGCAGTCTTTATGCGGAAAGCTTTATAAGGAGAAAATTATCTTTTTAATGGACCGCCTTGTGGTGTGTGGATAGTGTTTCTATTTAGCCTGTGGGTGTGTACATGTGCGTGTGTGTATGGGTGTGTGTGCGTGCGTGTGTGTGTGTGTGTGTGTGTGTGTGTGTGTGTGTGTGTGGAGTGCAATACGTGAGCAAGCACGTGCATACCTACCCACAGTATGTGCGTGTTTGAACGTGCGTGTGAATGTATGTACCGGTAGGTTGACGCCTACTCGTAAGGCTTGAGGGCAAAATAAAACTAAATGTCATTTCAAGGTCACCGACTCACTGACAAGTGGGAGCCTGCTGTCATCATTTGACAGAGACCAAAGGGTTCCTGACGGGGACATTGGTTCATGGAACAAAGCACAGGCTCATATCAGTGACGGGTTACCAATAGTTTTCACACACGGAAAAAGAAAGAAAGAAAAAAGTTCAAATTTTCTTTTTCTTTTTTTTACTCAATTTTTGCTTCAAGCTCAATTGCCATTTGTGCTTACGGAAATCAATAATAGCACAGTCTGTCTCCCTTTATTGTGCAGCGACACATTCCACTCCGACAAAAGCACAGGAAAAATGGATTTCAACATAATTTTTTTCTTTTACAAAAAAAATGGTTTAGTTATTTGCGGTCTTTTGTTTTCAAATACTTTTTTAACGCTTCAAAAAACTTGTCACAGCCTCCCGGAGTCCTGAACAAAATAAATGTCATTTCTAATGTGATGGAGTCACTCACTCATGTCGGCGTACCATGAGCGACAGCACTGTAGGGAAGGACATTTTCACCCAGCATTTCATCCACAGAAGCGGTCGCCAACCTTTTCTGGATTAGGGCAGTGAAGGGCACACGCATTGGACCACTTAACCTTTCAGCTGCTCGTTGGTCAGATGGGTGGCGAGAACTTTTAGAGCTAAGTTTGTTTTAATGATCTATCGATCGATTGTGTTCCGTCTTGGGTCAATGGAACAGCTGGTTTCCTAATGAAATTAATTTTTTTCAAGGTTTTTTCAAGATTTGCTTTTAGTATTATTTTTCTTTCTTTTATATTAATGTTGTAATTCAAATGTTTTGTATTTTGTCAATTATTTGGGGGCCCACTTGCAATATCCTGATGGCCCACCAGAGGGCTCCCCACAGGTTGGGAATCGCTGATCTAACGGTAAACAATGCAGCAATACACCAGAAGACACTCCACCTCATTCATGCATCTGTAGTGTTTGATTGTTGTAGTGCTGTTATGTAGTATTGCACATTATTCACAATAATCATTAAGCATCTGCCTCCTCTGTTAAAATGGTCGATGTTAGTCATTTTGCCTAAGAAGCATTTGGTACTTACAGTAAATGGTACGTTTTTTTCAAATGAGTATTTTCTGCCTTGGTATGATGCTGTGGAGGTCTGGTTGGGTTCAGTCGTGTATATAATTGTTATAGTAATTACAATATTGATATGTCGGTGTCGGCTGTCAGGGTCACAGTGCGACAAACAAACGACAAACTAATGCTTAATTGTCACTTATTAGGTGCGCTGTGGCCTCAGAGCTGCTATTTTCATCAAGTGACACCGCCGTTCATACGACCGTTCAAGTATAAAGTTGAAACAGAGCGTCCATCCCTATTCTGGGGGGTGAATGTCCAGCCAAAATAGATACAGTATACAAGGTCACTCACAACGTGTTGCGTTGCAAAGTCGTGTGAGCTTTACATCGGCTATTTTTGGTGAAGAAATTTGGTGTAGGTGGAAAAAAGACACAACCGTCACTTGGAGGTAGTCAAAAGTTAAGCCTCCCAGCCTGCCCAGTAATACATGTCCAGGTGCCTCTGACCAAGACACCTAACCCCCAACTTCTTATCATCATGACCATCTGAGCATCCATCAGCTAGGTGAAGCTGATCAGATCCTGCCTGATGATGAAGGGCAGGGAGCTCTGTCTGGAGCAACCCATTACAAATGGGTCTGTGACCCAGAAATGGGTCCCTACCCATGGTTTGGGAAACAGTGTTTTAATTTAAAGGGACGCTGTGATTGGAGCAGGACCAAATGACGTGACTGAGTTGATACAGTAGGTGAGGATGAGGAATGAATAGGAGCGACGGCTTGCTCAGTCTCTCGGTTGAATGTTTAATTTGAAATAAATGCCAATTAATCTCACAAACTCTTGGGGTGTGAGGGACTTTAGAGTATATAAATTTGAGCAAAAATGCTTTGGACCCCAGAATGTTAGTGTTCGGACTTCGGGAGATTAGCCGAGTATCCGACAGACTCGTTAGCGATCCCTGCCTCTTTGGCTAGAAGTGATGTTTACACTAAGCCTGAGTCTGCCTGCCTGTCCTGTCCGCATGCCTGCTCTCTCAGCATGGTATCCTGGCATCCCAACCAACAGCACTTGGCGCTGCCCACACAGCACAGTGCAGAGTGGCACTCTGTATAATGGAATCAGCGGGGGAGGCTTTTGATCTTAATTGCATGCTGACTGCAGACTCCATCCTTGTCACCGCTATTGTTTACCACGACTCCTCTCACTGCAATGACAGTGATGCAAAACGCTTCTTTCAGAGCCTTTCTTTAACCAAAAAACGTGCCTTATTGAATAGGATTATTAAAATATATAAGTTCTAAAATAAATTATGACTATTGGTAACCTATAGGTGATTATGGCAACAATAGTGCTATAGACACAGCAATGTATTTGGACTTGTGATATTTTGTGTGCGCTCAAAAAAAAGAAGAAAGCTATATACCCTCTGCTGCAGTCATTTGTTTGCCATATAGGCGGAAGACATTTCAGTATGATTTATTTTCTTTTATGGTTGCAGTTTTTTGGTCTGTGCATTTCCTTTGGGTGTGTCTGTGGTGTGTGCTTAGTAGGATTGTGGTGGCTAAGGCAAAATGCCCAATGAATAACATGTAAAGCAATGTGGCCAACCTGATTTGGGTTTCCTAAAGAAAATAATGTCTGGCATTCCTAACTTAGTCTTAAGGCAAATGGGTAACCTAATGTAGATTGACTATAGTGCAAAATTGTTCCAATGTTGTTTTTCTTACATTTGTTTGTTTGGTTTTTTTGCCCTGTGTTTCCAAGCTGTTTCAACGTGCGTATGATAAATGACTGTATCTATACTCGACAAATTACCTTTCTTACTGCTGTGCAGTTATTATTTTTATTTCTCGTTTCCTCTGACATATAAACCTTTGTAAAAAAACATGTTGAAATACTGTATTCTAACTGTATAATCCTATGCATTCAGTCTGGAGAGGGGGGGGGGGGAGAGAAAAAATCCTGTTGTGCAGTTGTCGAGATCTTTTTTATTTTTATTTTTTTTATTTCCCCTTTTATGAAACTTGTGAATGTGCTGTGATGATTAAAACGACACTGGGGAAAGTCCATTCCCCAGTGCAGGACCATAAAGAAGGAAGCCAATGGGTTTTCTCTTCGATCCGTGGCAGCTCAGCGGAAATTGATCTTTGTACCTGATCATGTTTGTACTGGCTGGACCGACGGCTCTGAAGGTGTTTGTGTGTTTGGACACGGCGGTTACACATAGGTTTCATCATACATACACACTCCAGCGTGAATAAACTTCTCAGAGACATATACTGCGTACATGCCCTCTTGTGTCAGCCGTGTGCTCTTTCTTTTTCCACTCTGGTAACCTTGACGGGTTCCAATTGAACACTGCTCACCTTGGCATGCATAATGCATGCGTTTCGATCAGCCATATGGTCATGGGCTATTGTTGCTTTCCCACGGGTAGCCTATATCACAGCTTTTCAAAGCGCTATAGGCCAGGGATACTCAAATAGATTTACCTGTGGGCCACATTACAAAAATGGCAAGGGGCCAGGGGCCAGTAGATAAAATTACGACATTAATGATACTTGATAACTTCTCTCTTTCAATTGCTTTATTTTCGCAAAATGTATCAAAGTACAATGTGCATGCACACAATATGTAAATAAATAAATGTGTTACATTTTCTTGCATAAACACAAAGAGCTGTTTCCATAACTGCACAAATTATTGCACATAACATGAGTAGCTGTTATAATAACATAACATGAGTAGCTCTTTGCCTGCCTGCCTGCCTGTCTGTCCATGAGTAGTTATTTGTCTGTCTGTCAATGAGTAGCTGTCTTACTGTCTGCCTGTCTATGAGTAGCTGTCTGTCTGCCTGCATGCCTGTCCAATTGTCCATGAGTAGCTGTCTGTCTGCCTGCATGCCTGTCCAATTGTCCATGAGTAGCTGTCTGTCTGCCTGTCTGAGTAGCTGTCTGCCTGCCTGCCTAATTGTCCATGAGTAGCTGTCTGTCTGCCTGTCTATGAGTAGCTGTCTGCCTGCCTGCCTAATTGTCCATGAGTAGCTGTCTGTCTGCCTGTCTATGAGTAGCTGTCTGCCTTCCTGCCTGTCCAATTGTCCATGAGTAGCTGTCTGTCTGTCTATGAGTAGCTGTCTGCCTGCCTGCCCAATTGTCTATGAGTAGCTGTCTGTCTGTCTATGAGTAGCTGTCTGCCTTCCTGCCTGTCCAATTGTCCATGAGTAGCTGTCTGTCTGTGAGTAGCTGTCTGCCTTCCTGCCTGTCCAATTGTCCATGAGTAGCTGTCTGCCTGCCTGTCCAATTCTCCATGAGTAGCTGTCTGTCTGCCTGTCTATGAGTAGCTGTCTGACTGCCTGCCTGTCCAATTCTCCATGAGTAGCTGTCTGTCTGTCTGCCTGTCTATGAGTAGCTGTCTGCCTGCCTGCCAGCCAGCAAGTTGGTTAACAGAAAATAAATTGTTATGGCTGAGTAAAATAAAATACAATAAACACAATTTGCCTGAAAATAGATTACCCAGCTATAACTGAAGAGCAATTTCCGCAATTTCCGCAATTACCATTTCCGCAATTTCCATTTCCGCAATTTCCGCAATTTCCACTTCCGCAATTTCCTCAATTTCCATTTCCACCATTTCCGCAATTACCATTTCCGCAATTTCCGCAATTTCCATTTCCACCATTTCCGCAATTACAATTTCCGCAATTTCCATTTCCATTTCCAACTATTAATGGCAGCTGGGTTTCATCATTCAAATAAAATAGAATTCTGTCCGTTTAGCTATAAAATTATGTCAGGGAATAGGGATACACAGTAGGCCTACAGTATATGTCTTTCATTTGCATTGCATCTCCCCCCCCCCCAAGCTTTTATTTTCGTTCGAGTAATAGTACAACTCTAATAGTATTACTTATAATAATGTAATTAAAGATAACATTCAGATTTATTTATTTTTATTTCATTTTCCAGATTTTTTTTTAGATTTTCATTGGTGGGCCAGTCATAATGGTCCCACGGGCCTGATGTGGCCCGCGGGCCTGAGGTTGAGTATCACTGCTATAGGCCACCGAGGGGGCCAATTGGAAAAGATAGGAACATGGGAACAAAAATCTGAATCAGATCTGTGCCACGTCCAGATTGGAATGTGATTTGTTTAAATAAGTGACATAATCTGATTTAGATCAGGTTGTTACATTCAGACTGAGACAGATCTCCTCAAATCTGATTGGAAACCACCTCTGAATGTACGTTGTACCTCAAGTCACATTGTAAAATAATCCTATTCCATGTGGCCTTGTATGTGACCTGTCTGCATCTAGACTTCAACAAATCAGATTCCAATCTGGATGTGGCACAGATCTAGATCTGGCTAGATTTGGCTGCCAGTGTAAATGGGGGCCAAGGCCCTATAGATGCCTGAACCTCCAGTGTAAATGGGGGCCAAGGCCCTATAGATGCCTGAACCTCCAGTGTAAATGGGGGCCAAGGCCCTATAGATGCCTGAACCTCCAGTGTAAATGGGGGCCAAGGCCCTATAGATGCCTGAACCTCCAGTGTAAATGGGGGCCAAGGCCCTATAGATGCCTGAACCTCCAGTGTAAATGGGGGCCAAGGCCCTATAGATGCCTGAACCTCCAGTGTAAATGGGGGCCAAGGCCCTATAGATGCCTGAACCTCCAGTGTAAATGGGGGCCAAGGCCCTATAGATGCCTGAACCTCCAGTGTAAATGGGGGCCAAGGCCCTATAGATGCCTGAACCTCCAGTGTAAATGGGGGCCAAGGCCCTATAGATGCCTGAACCTCCAGTGTAAATGGGGGCCAAGGCCCTATAGATGCCTGAACCTCCAGTGTAAATGGGGGCCAAGGCCCTATAGATGCCTGAACCTCCAGTGTAAATGGGGGCCAAGGCCCTATAGATGCCTGAACCTCCAGTGTAAATGGGGGCCAAGGCCCTATAGATGCCTGAACCTCCAGTGTAAATGGGGGCCAAGGCCCTATAGATGCCTGAACCTCCAGTGTAAATGGGGGCCAAGGCCCTATAGATGCCTGAACCTCCAGTGTAAATGGGGGCCAAGGCCCTATAGATGCCTGAACCTCCAGTGTAAATGGGGGCCAAGGCCCTATAGATGCCTGAACCTCCAGTGTAAATGGGGGCCAAGGCCCTATAGATGCCTGAACCTCCAGTGTAAATGGGGGCCAAGGCCCTATAGATGCCTGAACCTCCTTTACTGACTCATTTCCACAATTCTAGGTAAAGGAGAAGGTGCTCTACTCCGAGCATATCCCAAAGTTTATTGTTGTTAAAAAAATCACACCTGTGTGAACAAAGTGGCGCAACTCCCCTCTCTCTCTCTCTCTCTCTCTCTCATTAGAGACACAGCACTACCCCTCTCTCTGTTTCTGGCGCCCCCTACTGCTATAAATAAGTAACATACTCATGCTCATTGACGTACACAGGTACATGGACATTGCGAGCTGGTTGTAGAAGTGGTTGCACCACTTAAAAAGATATATATATTTCAATAATTGTGGCGTTTTGCGAACTTGTAGATCTGTTATTTTCAGCAGTGGTGTGCCATGAGCTTCTATTTTCTGCAAAATAATTCCACAGAATAGGCTGGGGTGTGTATTAATGGCTAATGAGGTCATATAAAGGACAAACACTACTCCTACTACTAACAGACTGTTTGTGTCTGTGACGATGCAAAGTGGAAATCACTGCCTGGAGGTATTTCATAGCCCGGGGGCTCAAGGCTCAGAAAGAGTTTTCTCCCATGCGGCATTCGGAGCCCTATAGCTGAAATTGTTCAAGGACAAAAACATTTTAAGGAGCCAAAAAACAAACAAATTAAAACAAAACGTAAGAACTGTAACTAAGAATCCAGAGCAGCTGCACTTGCATAATGTAGTATATGCAAGTGAAATAGGCGCATGAAGTTTGTCATGTATGTATACTATACCTATACTAGTACATTATGCCTTCTCGCACATTAGCCATTGCTGCTAAAGATACCTGCCTTAACCACCCCCAAAGTTGGAGTCCCTCAGGACTCTATACTTGTGGCTATTCTGTTGATCTGCAAATTGTTAAAGTGGTTAAAGAGCTGGTTTATCATTCCCACTGTACGTTCCACTTACATACACATACATTTTTTTCTTATGTATAATTACTATAGGGACTTCTTCCTGCCGCCAAATATTGCATTTCTGGCTTAAAGGGGCTCCACCGGGCGCGTTGTGTCTCCGTCGCGGGCGTCAAAAAACAAACTGGGGCAATTTTAATGCAGTCACGCAATGCGGGCAGTGGAGCCACCCTTCATTGATTAAAAAGGGAACATTCATTGATTAAAAAGGGAACATTCCCTGACGGTGACGGAGACGCGACGCTGACGCGCCCGGTGGAGCCCCGGTGTTAGAGTTGTGTGGAAGTAATAAAAAAGTCCCCCCCCCTTCTGTGCATACTGTACATAGAACTGAAGGTGTGATCTGTGGAATGTGAAGATGTGATCAGAGACATTCATACTGTACATTCATACTGTACATAGCACTGAAGGTGTGATCTGTGGAATGTGAAGATGTGATCAGAGACATTCACCAAGATGTACTTTACATAGAACTGAAGGTGTGATCTGTGGAATGTGAAGATGTGATCAGAGACATTCACCAAGATGTACTTTACATAGAACTGAAGGTGTGATCTGTGGAATGTGAAGATGTGATCAGAGACATTCACCAAGATGTACTTTGCAAGCCAAAGAGTACATCTTCGTGATGTCACTGATCACATACTGTATGACCCAACAACGCTAAGGTATTGACATACGGTAGTTCAATGTTGAAAATGAGAGGTTTTCCCCTTTAACCGTGCAGTCGGTTTGTGCGAAACTCAGACATATGGTAGAGGGCCAGGGCTATGTAAAACGGTGACGAGGCCAATCTCACAACCATTGGCCAAAGGGTGGAGCTATAGCAGGCAATTGAAAATGCGAACTTTGAACAGGCATAGCTCATGAACTGCTTGACTGTCCGCCAGCAACAACACTTCGATACACGTATATGCGTCTCCATGCCCAACAACTTTCCTGCTCTGACTCTGACTTATCTTGACCTCTGACCTTTTCGATCACCCCCTACTTTGAATTATGAATAATTGTCTCCACCAGGCCAAAGGCACTCCGTCGGTCCGTCCGTGTATGTGACTGTGTGTGTCCGTCCGTGTGTCTGTGTGTCCGTCCGTCTGTGGACAGCGAATCCCCGGCACCGTTGGCTTGATCGCAGCCATACTCTGCACACACACTCCTTGAATGACACAGCTGAACCTCTGCCCCAAGGTTTTCACATTGGCCTCTTATAGCGCCACCAGAAGGCCGCTTTGTGCAAAACACTTTTTTGGACAGTACACCTACAGATTTTGTTCAAACATCATGCAAATTAGGTACACAGTCTCTCTAGAGCCATTCAACGAAACAGGTCTTTCTGATTTTTCAGACTCCATCCTGATTGGCTAAGATTCGCTTCCAAAGTTGTGCTTTAGAAGCACTCAGTTTAAAAATAAAATGCCGCAAATCATGAACACATTGTGTGATTTCCGTGAAATTGTGCAAGCACATTCCCACTAGGCCGAGTAAGAAATGTCACTTGAACATTTTCAACTCAGCTCGTAGTGTGACACTTTGTGCTGCGCTATGAGCTTGTAGATCTGCTATTTTTCAATAGATAAAGTATAACATAATCCTTAAAACACCAAAAGGGGTTCCCGCCTGAATACATCCATGTGGACATTTCAAAGACAAAGCGAAACCACGGTCCCAGTGGAGGGCCGACTTCTAATATTCAACCAGAGAACAACTTCAAGGGCTGCGAGAGAGCAGTATAACCAAAGTTTGCATGCATTGGATTTGCATATATAGGCATACTGTACGCTACAGTGTGTGTGTGTGTGTGTGTGTGTGTGTGTGTGTGTGTGTGTGTGTGTGTGTGTGTGTGTGTGTGTGTGTGTGTGTGTGTGTGTGTGTGTGTGCGCGTGCGCGTGCGTGCCAAATGTCTCCACACAAGTATAGTAGCATTGTGAAGACAATATTCCTGGCCCTCACAACTACAAGCGATAGAAGATGTATAGGCTTGCAACTAGGAAAAGATTCAGGTTAGGATTATGATTAGGCATTTAGTGGTTGTTTAGGGGTTGCGGTTGGAATTATGCCTGATTTTGGCTATACTTAGTTGCCGTGGATCAGAAAGAGCAGACCGACAAGCCCACAACATGTCACTCACAGGCTCACAGCTATAGCTATAGGGTTAGGCAGGGGCTATCAAAAAATGGCATTCGTGAAATGGCCATCATGTGTGTGTGTGTGTGTGTGTGTGTGTGTGTGTGTGTGTGTGTGTGTGTGTGTGCGCACGCGCGCGCAGAATTGGGTTAAAATCTGCATTCATTCTTGACACTCTGTTTCCCACACCCACAGCAGCCTGCCTGCCTCTCCATCAGCAGCGGCGTTGCCAGATTTTGAAAAAGCCCCCAAAAAGCAACTACTGTAGGCCACATGACCACTTACAGTATTGTTGCCTATTTTAAAATAATCTACAAGCTCATAACGCGTCAAAATCGTATCAAAATCTTGAAAAAAGTGAAACATTTTGAATATTCTTTGAAACATTTTAACACCACAAATCTGGTATGGGGTACATGGCACAACATATTGTTAGATTAGGGAAGGTGGAGATAGAGGGACAAATATATAGCCTATTCATTTTGGGGTCCTTCACATGGAAATCTTTGAGAAGCTCTCGTTTAATTAACATTTAGGAAGCAAGCCCAAATAAGCAAAGTTCTACACTTTATAGGGCTGGTCGCAACTCGCAACAACCAATATTTACAAGCAAAAAACAAAACAAAAAAACAAGCCCCAAAACAAACAAAAAACAAGCCCAACGCTGCTTATAATAAGCAGACTTGGCAACCCTGTCGGCAGCAGCAGCCAGGACTGGAGTGTGGTTTGAGTTTAGCAGCATGGGGTGTTGTGTAGCTCCCTTACCTTCTATAATGAGACCTGGCTTTGATATCCAGGGCCTCCGGGAGGAGGAGAGGGAGCTCGAAAATGAAAACAAACAATGATGCCGCCGTGTCATTTTAAACAGTTGTTGTGATGAATAATTTAGAAGCTGACAAGAAAGTACAGAATATTGGTTGATATGTTGGCCTCGGGGGTGGGGGGGGGGGGGAGACAAATGGGAAATAACTGTTGGGCTTCGCCGCATCTGTTTATCGTCTCTGAAACCTTGTTAAAATGTCTTCATGTGATTGAATTGGATATCCTCTATTGCTCTCTATAGTCTACATGTAGCAGTGCTTCCCAGACATTTTCATGTCAAGAACACCTTTAAAATTACATGTATTTGGCATGACTCCCATAAGAGATTTGTGTTATTAAAATGTTTCAACAATGTTTCAAGATTCTTCAATCTTGAAAGCCCCCCGAATCTTAAAAAAAAGAGGGGGAACGGTTTTGCTAATTTTACTCAGGACCCCCTGGAGACTCGCAAGGAACCCCCGGGCATCCCCGACCCAATTTGAGAACCATTGCTCTGTAGTTGAAAGTGCTCTACAGCAGGGGGTTTCAAGCTGTTTCAGACCCATATATTGATTTTCATGAGGCCATGGACCCCATTTCAAACGATTCTGTCCTGCAGGAACGCTGATATGAGAGGTTTTGGTTTAAATGTAATTGTCTAAAATCACAGTTTCCCAAACAGTGGGTCGCAAACCAATATATAGGCCTACTGTATATAAATGATATCCATTCATATAGCCTATCAATTGAGCTTTGATCTTCCGGAAAAGAGAATTCAACAACATAACTTGGGCGATATTGACCATCTATGTCTTATAGGACATATACTACGCTAATGCTGGTAAAAATATGTTCTCTGTGTTACAAGATGGCTATAATTCACAGCTATCACCTTAGTGAATGTAATCAAATTAACAAATTTATATAGCCAAAATAGCTACCTTACATTTCAGATCTATGAACCAATTTGACTTGATATAAATTGCCCTGCCTTGCCTTGCCCATTGCCTCAAGAAAGTTACCAGGTTATTGTATGAAACATTATGCAGGAATTGACTTCCTTGGCCTACTGGCAGCACAGCAGTATGCACAATGCACATGCATGATTTTCCCATCAGGACACGCCCCCCTCATCTAGACTGAGTGGCAAAACATTGAGCAGCAGTGTTGGAAGCGCTCGTTGGAAATCACTCAACCGTCCGGCGTACCACCTGTTTCTAAATGTCACATAATGCAGGAGGCATGTTGTGTTATAGAAAATAATCAAATGCAGGGCATTTCTTGACAGAAAGTAGCTCATAACGTTTCTATGGTGGATTTTCATGAAACAAAAACTTTGCAGATAGAGGATAATTCAAGCTTTTCGTACAGCTGCAATGTTGGTGAGTTTAACATTGTTTATGCAATCAAACTTTTCTGTTTGGATGAATGGGCTGTCAAAGCCAGAAAGTAGTTTTCTCAGTGGGCATTCCCTCCAGTTTGCAAGACTATAGCTCCCAGACACACAGACAGACAGATAATGAAAACAACCATTAACAAAACGTGTATACCGGTATGTATAATGCTTTATTAAATATAGCCCTAAATGCATCATATTTTATGACGTTTTAGGGTGCCTTCTTGGATTGAAGAAACTACTCTGCAGCTTCTTTTCCCTGTTAAAAGATGAATACACATTTAGACTCATATTCAACACAAATCTTTTGTTAAATATCAGTTAATGATAACCAACATACTGTGCCTTCTTTATATTGCATTATGTATTTACCTTGGAGTCACGACTCTTGGCTCTCATCTTGTTGACCTGGGATTCAGCGATGTCTGCACGCTCCTCTGCCTCCTCCAGCTCATGCTGAATCTTCCTGCACTTGGTCAGGTGAGAGTTTGCTGCTTCCTCCTACAATGTGATAGAGATGATGTTTTGAAAGCCTGAACACTTTCATCTTGCAGTAATAGTTCAAAGAAACCAGGGGGCATTTCAGGGTTCTCGTTTTCGTTCAGCCTGCTGTTCCTATTAATTTCACCTTCTTCTACCGTTTGCGATACGTTAAATCTCAATGTCTCAATGAGGTTTTAATTTGGGCAAACTTTACAATTGATTTTATAACCTTAGTCAACCTTTTCATAAACACTTTATATTTTCCATCGCTATAGTTTAAAGTGTTTTTTAAATCATCATGATTATGAGTTTAGTAAATTATGGTCCCATTAAAATCAATTGCGTCACTTTCTTATTTCTTTACTGTCTATGGTTTATTAAACAAGACAATTTCAGGAAATTGTAAAGTGTGGCTGCATGCAGCTAATGCAGTGGCCGATGTTGCATGTTCATGAGTGTCTTGGGTCCACAGTGTTGTTAATGTTGACATTCGGTGTGACTTGGCACCCAGGTAGAAACTTTCCAATGGCAGCTGGGTAGTGCAGTTTTATCATGATGCCGGAAAACACACTGCATGTGTGTGCAGTGCTTGGACTCATGGTACATCAGTGCCCATATGTTAATTAACAGGCTACAGTATCCACACATGACCCGCGGTGTGTAGCATGGCTCTCTATGGCATGGTTGCTCTGCCATGCCAATCTAGAGATCTACTGTGGAGACTATCTTTATTGTGCCGAGCATTAACAGAAAGCTTCTACTGTAAATAGACAGTGAAGAACACGCTGTTGCTGGTGTGTTCACATCATACCAGCTTTATACATAACTGATTCTTATGATTCCATATTATGGCCCTATGACCCTAGCATCCCTATGCTGGGCATGTCATGTCATAATATAATTCAGTGAAAACATCTTTTGGCGAAACAAACACAACCGCAGACTTACAATGCGTCATCATGACTCATGAGCTTGTAGATGTTTTCGGCGGGGAGATTTGGTTTAGAGGGGAAAAGGGAGCAAACCTAGTATAGAGCCCCAACAAATAATATAGCCTACTGTTGTATAGGGCTTAAGTGGCTCAGAAATGTATTCCTATGATTCCTTAGTGTGGTTGATTATGGCAGCAATATAGCAACCCCACTAATCAATAAAACAAATATGATTCATATGATTCCTTGGTGTGGTTGCCAACTTTTTTTTAAAGTCTTACCGCTTCCTCAGCATGTCTCTTGTAGCCCTTGACCTTCATCTGCAGTTTGTCTACCAGATCTTGAAGCCTGGCAAGATTCTTCTTGTCCTCTTCAGTCTGAAGTGACAGTGAATTTATAACATTAGTCGTATGTTCATGCAATCTAGGCATTTTGTCACTGAAGTGAACATGGTATATACTATATATAGTACCTGGTATGTCAGCTCCTTCACTCTCCTCTCGTACTTGCGGACACCTTTAACAGCGTCTGCTCCGCCTCGCTGTGCATTTTCAACCTCTGCCTCCAGTTCACGCACCTACAGAATTTAATTGAATTATGTTAATTGTTCTTATTTCATTGTATACGACTATGGCACCTTCAGAATTGAATGATATATATGAACTTAATTCTTCTTAGTCTTATTTCATTGTCTATGACTAAGCTGTGTTGAAGTAAACTTCACTTCTTACCCTAGACTCCAGTTTCTGGAGCTGTTTCTTGCCTCCCTTCATGGCCAGGTTCTCAGCCTCGTCCAGACGGTGCTGCAGGTCCTTCACTGTGACCTCCAGGTTCTTCTTCATCCTCTCCAGGTGAGAGCTGGTGTCCTGCTCCTTCTTCAGCTCCTCCGCCATCATAGCAGCCTGGAATGTCATTGTTGCATTGTATCATTTCTCAAAGGGCATCTACGGACGGCTGCAATTCGAAACTGGCCCCGTAAAATCTGATGATTTCCTGTTTTTGACTATATAGAAGTGTATTATTTGTACATCTCTAAATGTTATGATGAATTGAAAAAGGTGGACCCTCTTCCACTCACAGTTGACAGTTTTTGTATTGAGCTTGAAATGCACTGTAATTCTGCAAACTGTTAATAAATACTTCAATCAACCAATTATATACGTTAATATGAAATATGACCTGAGGACGTCTATCAGATGAGGGTAGGCATCCTAACTTACATCAGTGATGGCCTTCTTGGCCTTCTCCTCTGCATTCCTTGCTTCTTGAACACTGTCGTCCACTTCGCCTTGGACCTGGATCAGGTCAGTCTCAAGCTTCTTCTTGGTGTTTAAAAGGCTTGTGTTCTAAAACAAAGATTCAGTTTTGTGCGATTATAAGTATCATCGAATATCATAATGTTCAATATTTGAAGCTGAGAGTTTTCCTTTTTTCCATTGACTTACCTGAGAGTGCAGCAGTCCAGCGCGTTCACTGGCATCCACCAGCTCCTGCTCGGCCACTTTGCGGCCTCTCTCCGTCTGTTCCAGAGCCACTCTCAGCTCCTCGATCTCTGCCACCATGAGGCCGTTCCTACGCTCCACCATGGCCGCCTGCTCCTTCATATCGTCTTGACTTCTGATGGCATCATCAAGGTGCAGTTGGGCATCCTGAAATAAACATAGAATCAGTGTTTTGGGCAGTTACATTATTAGTAATGTTATTATTTTTTACCCAGTAACGAGTAGTGTACGGTATTACTCTGCCAAATACCACATTACTCAGGTTTTGTTGGCTGCCTTTTGAAAACATTTTGTTTAAAAGAGATTGCTGCTTTTTTTTATAGCCTCTTTGGCTGATTGGTGACTATTCTAAATCTTATTCCCAAAATGTCAGTTGTAAAAGGAGCAGCCTAAACAG
The DNA here is from genome assembly GCF_963924005.1 of Protomyctophum bolini. NCBI lineage: Eukaryota > Metazoa > Chordata > Actinopteri > Myctophiformes > Myctophidae > Protomyctophum > Protomyctophum bolini. The sequence continues at coordinate 17,113,457 of NC_137865.1, forward strand.
ATTGTGTGATAACTACCTTAAGCTGTCCCTGGATGTTCCTCAGTTGCTTCTGGGCCTCAGAGGCCTGGCGGTTGGCGTGGCTCAGCTGAACCTCCATCTCGTTCAGGTCTCCCTCCATCTTCTTCTTGATTCTCAGGGCATCGTTCCTGCTCCTGACCTCAGAGTCCAGAGTGCTCTGCATGGAGTCAACCACCCTTGCGCTGTTCCTCTTGATCTGCTCCGTCTCTTCATCCTTCTCTGCCAGCTTCCTGTCCACCTCGCCCTTGATCTGGTTGAGCTCCAGCTGGACACGAAGAATCTTGGACTCCTCGTGCTCCAGCGTACCCTAAGATGTAACAAATGTAATCATTACTCCACTTTTTGAATCTTTTTGGTACAAAATCTAATATAGCAACAATTGCCTTCTTCATCTACACATCATACCTCGGCTTCCTCCAGGGCTGTCTGGATCTCTGCCTTCTCTGTCTCCACAAGTTTCTTGTTCTTCTCCAGCTCATGGATGTTCTTTCCAGTCTCACCAATCTGTTCAGTCAGGTCAGAGATCTCCTCTGCATTGATTTAAAAATCGGAAATGCATTTGAATAAATTGGGTTTAGCCTAATCTACAATTCATCTTCAACTCTAAATGCATTGATTGATGGCCAGCGATTGATCCCACTTGACACCAATTATAGTGCTTCGTTTCTAAACAAAGTCCTCAATAGAGGGTATGCATGCGCATGACATCATCATCATAACCAAACAGAAATCTGATAGCATTAATCTATGTTAAACTCACTTTGCCACTCACTTTATGCATGCCGATACCCTCTATTGACAACTGAGAGAAATTTGTAGAATATTGACTTTAAAAACCTTTAAAGGCATATTTACATCTACTTTGAATATTAAACAAACACACATGAACTAAACGGATTAAAATGAGGACCTGTTAACAAACAGCCTTGGCTCAAAACAAGTTGGCCAAAAACATTGAAACGAAGCTGCTAATGAAAGAAGTACGTATAGAGACAGACTCACGTTGCAGGTTCTTGTTCTCACGCTTCATGGTCTCCAGCTGGTCCAGAGACTCCTCGTAGGAGTTCTTCATCTTAAACAACTCAGTGCTGAGAGAGCGAGCCTCTTTCTGTGCTCCCTCCAGCTCCGCCTGGCCCTCCTCGTACTTCTGCTTCCATTCTGCCAGGACCTGCAGTGCACATCATAATGACATGTGTCATTTACTCCTCTTTATCCCATTTAGACTTGAGGACGATTCTACAAGTGCCTTCTAAATCAGACAGTTTTCTGAAAAACCTATGTTTCCATGTCAAGGACTCCCAGAATTATCTATATTTGGCCACGGACCCGCATCTGAAAATATGTGTTCCAGGGACCACCCAGAAGCAAAGATTTGAATTCAAAACGTTCGCTCTGAAAGAATATACAGTATATAGATTATAGACCTACAAGCTCATGTACGCACTCGGTGCCGCGGTATGAGCTTGTAGATCTGCTATTTTTCAATGGCTAAAGTACAACATGATGCTTAAAACACCAAAAGGGGTTCCCGCCCAAAATGGGTTAAACCTCTTACAACAAAGTGGTGGAAAAAGTACTCAATTGTTTTACTTAAGTAAAAGTATCAATACTGCAATGTAGAACTACTCCGTTACAAATATTAGTCTGGAATTTAAATGCAGTAAAAGTACAAAAGTATTGGTATTAAAATGTAGTTGAAGTACCAAAAGTAGAAAGTACTCACTATACAGAATGTCCCATTTCAATATTTTTAAATATAGCAGACGAGCTTGTAGATCGGCTATTTAAAAAAAAAAAATGTATATAGGGCTGAACTACTGTACTGTATGTTTTGTAATAATAATAATCAAAAAAATGAGAGTAGAAGTAAAAGTATTGGAATTGGGAAAAAGTAAAGTACAGCAAATACCTCAACATTGTACTTAAGAAATGTACCACTGACCATAATGGCATTATGTAATTTACTCCACTTTATGGAGGGGTAAAAAACATTACATTTTAAAAAATCTACTGTATGCCAAGGCACCTTGTCGAAGTTCCTCTGTTTCTTGTCCAGGTTGGCAGCCAAACCGTTGGCCCTCTCCACATCAATCATGAGGTCTTCCACTTCACCCTGGAGTCTCTGCTTGGTCTTCTCTAGAGAGGCACACTTGGAATTCACAGCCTCGATTTGCTCCTCAGCCTCCTGAAGACGCTGTGCGAGCTTCTTCCTGTTGGTCAGTTTTGAATGGAATCAAATCATTGTGGGTGATATTTTTGAGTGGTGCAACCACTCCAAGGAACAGCAATGTCCGTGTTCACCTATGTGTGTGCCTACTGCCTATGTATGTGTTGGTTCATGAGCACCAGTATGACTATGACTACCGTACCAGTAGTTTTTTTGCAACTGAATAACTGGGGAAATGGAAATTAAGAGTTTGCTTTTGGGGGTCCCCAGACAAAAAGGTTGAGAACCCCTGTAGAGAGTGGTACCTGATAGTGTAAAACACTTATCACTGTTTAGAGCAGGGGTTCTCAACCTGGGGGTCGTGACCCCTTGGGGGTCACCAAAAACGTTGAGAACCCCTGGTATAGAGACCTGATGGTGTAAAACACTGATCACTCACTGTACTGTATAGTGAGTGGTACTTACTTGGCCTCTTCCAGCTCCTCGGTCCGTTGGACAGCATCAGTCTCATACTTGCTCCTCCACTGACACACCTCGCCGTTGGCCTTGGACATTCCACGCTGCAGCTCCGCCTTGGCCTCCTGCTCCTCTTCAAACTGCTCCCTCAGAAGGTCACTGTCATGGCGAGCTGACTGCACAGTGTGGGCCAGGGCGTTCTTGGCCTGACGAAAGAAAAATGCCCCAAATGATGTCAACTGAATATAATATATACAAAAATATAACAAGAGAAGAGGAGGCACTGGAGCAGCTCAGACAATTTAGGCCCTTAATTTATTAACACGGTATACAAGTAATAAGCGACAACGTTTCCATGTTTCAGTTACAAATATAAGGCCTGTTAAAAAAAATAAAAGATCCTCACCTTGACCTCCTCTTCAACGTGTCTCTTCAACTCCTCAATCTGCTGGGTGAAGGCCTGCTTGCCTCTGGTGAGCTGTGAGACGAGGGCTTCTTTCTCCTCAAGTTGACGACCAAACTCACCTAGTTGGAGTTGAAATATTCTTTTAAAACAAGTTTGTTGGATACATATTCGTGAAAGGCTTGGTATAACTCACTGTTAATCACATTATCATCGCTAAACATGAAATGGTACCCAGTGGCGTGCAGACTGCAGAGACATTTAGAAGGGCAGGTGCTCAAGTGAAAAAAGGGCACCTTGTGCAGAACTGGCCGGTTGCCTTAATAGTGTGAGATGTATAGATGCTGGGGCCTAAATAATATATTAGAAGCTTTTTATGAAGAAGTGATCTATGTCACCATGGTCCACATACTGTACAGTGTACACCGTACCAAAATAAAAATGAAAAATATGTTTTGTTTCTCCAAAAGGGCACAGGGAAAAGGGCAGGGGGTGCTCTAGCACCCCCTAGTGTATCTGTGCACGCCACTGATGGTACCATTGACAAACCATGTGCAGTAGGTAGGTTTCCAAGAATATTTACCATTTTCCGTCAACAGCCTTGCTCTCTGAGCTCCAATATCATTTATCTGGCGAACATTCTCATCACTCTTGGACTTGATTTCACTGAGTTGGTCCTCAAGGGTGCGGCACATCTTCTCAAGATTTCCCTGTTAATAAACAATGGACATATTCAATTAGTGACCTACATTTATTATGTCACTTTTTACAGAAATATTCTACACATTTCTCTCAATGGTCAATTGCATTGAGCACTTTGTTTAGAAACGAAACTGGCAGAAGTGGGATCAATCAAATGTTTTCCCCATTTGTGCCTTCTTTTTAGATCATTGAATAAGAATTATACTCAAGAATTATCCACAGACATTCCACTCTTTACCTTTGCCTTAGAGACGGACTCCATGTTGCTGGACAGGTCATCGATCTCCATCTTGTACTCACTCTTCTCCTTCTCCAGTTTTTGTTTGACACGCTGGAGGTTGTCGATCTGTTCGCCCAGCTCCGCCACGCTGTCGGCCTGCTTCTTACGGAGAGCAGAGGCGGTGGCCTCGTGCTGCAGGGTGGACTCTTCGAGGTCACGACGCAGCTTCTGGAACTCGGCCTCGCGTTTCTTGTTCATCTCGATCTGAGCAGCGGTGGCGCCGCCGGCCTCCTCCAGCCTCTCACTGATCTCCTCCAGTTCCCTGGAGAGGTCGGCTCTCTGCTTCTCCACCTTGGCCCGGGCGGCACGTTCTGCCTCAATCTCTTCTTCCAGCTCTTCAATACGAGCCTTGGCAAAATTGATGATATATTAATAACATGTGAAAATTGTGATCTACTCATGACCCATGGAGGGGCCTGGTCAAGTACACAGGGTTTAGGGCGGCGGTTACATTTTAGGTGTTAAATACCTGGAGTTCTTTGATTTTCTTCTGCAGCTGAGCCCCCAAAGACTGTTCATCTTCAATCTTATTCAGAAGCTGGCTTACTTCAAACTCCTTCCTGTTGAATACAGTACATCATATTTTAGTGTCATTCTGTAGGTGTTTTTTCCTTCTCCAAGGACATTTCATATTGTTATTATTAATAAATTATGATTTTATGATTATTGTGATTATGATTATTTATATTAGTAGTAGTAGTAGTAGTATAGTTTTCCACATTACTTCTTTAGCTTCTCGTCTGACTGTTGCTTGTCATTTTCCAGATCCATGATAGATTCTTGGGCCAGTTTCAGATCACCCTCCAGCTTTCTCTTGGCTCTCTCCAGGTCCATGCGGAGCTTCTTCTCTTGCTCCAGAGAACCCTCCAGCTGCAGAATAATAATAATAAAAATAAAACAATGAATCATTCAGTACAACAATAAACATGTGTTCGAAACATCTTGATTGACTCGATGAACTCACATCGTCGACTTGCTGCTCCAGCTTGGTCTTGGCCTTGGTCAGAGTGTTGACTTTGTCCTCCTCTGCCTGCAGGTCATCCAGGGTCTGCTGGTGGGCCTCCTGGAGGGCCTTCTTCTCCTTGGTCAGCTTAGCAAGACCTTCATCCTGGGACGCCATCTCCTCGGTCAGGTTCTTCACCTGAATAAGCCCAACAGAACTGTGTTGTCACCAGGGGTCATCAAATTCAAGTCTGTACAAAAAAAGACTTTAGAGTTTCTTTTTTACACGCCATTATGTACTTATTTTGATTGTAAGACCCAATTACTACTGAATGTCAAGTCTCCAGGTTTTCTTCAGAATATTTATGCCACTGATTTTCTATGACACTATGGCATAAAGAGTCCAACTAGTACTAGTGGTTCTCAAATGTTTTATTTGCAAGGACCCCCCCTTAACTTTAAATGAACCCGTAAGGGTCCATTTGGTTCCACTCGGAGTTACAGACCTATTATGATCATTCAGTGCAAGCGCTTTATGTGTTTCTGGTAATATTATTGTCCGCTCATTTGTATGTCCGTGGCAAAAATGTAATTTTGTCAAATGTCCACCACAAGCAAGCATGGCGTTGACCCCTGGTTGTCAGGGAATGGTTACCGGTAGTTCCCAAACATTTTAGCTCAAGACCCAAAAGAGAAATTAGACCCTGGGTGGCGGGCCCTAGTGGTCCCTCCGACCCATATTTTGGGAACCAGTGTCATAGAGTGTACTGTATGATCGTGAACCTTGTTCTCAGTGGCATGCTTCTCCTTCTCCACTTTGGCCAAGGTTAGCTCCAGGTCGTCAATGTCCTTCTTGAGCTCAGAGCATTCGTCCTCCAGCTTCCTCTTCTTGGCCGTCATCTCGGCATTGATCTCCTCCTCGTCCTCCAGTCTCTCGGTCGTCTCTTTGAGCTTCGCCTCCAACTGGATCTTACTTTTAATAAGACCCTCACACCTCTCCTCGGCGTCGCTCAGAGCATCTTCTCCCTTGTGGTAAAAAAATAAATAAAGGAGGAAACGTGTCAGTGATAGTGACTCCGGACAATAACATAATGAAGTAAGATATGAGAAAAGATTCAAGTGTGACACTGCACCTGTATACAAGATGTAACAAAGTACAACCTTGAAACTTGAACATTACTTACCGATGAGGCTGACAGTGCAAGGCTATTCTTCTCCTGCACCAGAGAAATCAACTTTTCCTCCAGTGACTTCTTCGTGGTCAGAGCGGTGGCCAGGTCAATCTTCATCTTCTCGTAGTTCTCCTTCATGTTCATCAGCTCCTTCTCCGTCTCGGCGCTCTGCAGGAGAGGCTTGATCTTGTAGTACAGCTTCATCCATGGCCAGTGTTTCACGTTGCAGAATGCACGCACATTGAACTGGACGCAGAAAACGGCTTCTCTGTTTGGGTGGAAAACAGTTCCGGTAATTTAAAAAAGTATACCGTAAAAAGTGTACCATAAGAAAATGTAACTAAATATTACATATAAAATGAAGTGGTCAAAGTATATACCTCCTTTTCATCATCTCTACAAACTCCAACCTCATGAGGAACCCTCTGGACAGAGCCTGAGTCATTCCCACGAGGATGGCCAGCTTCTCATCTCTCATCTCCTCCAGTGTACCCAGCAGACCAGCTTTGAAGAACACCTGCATGTTGGATATATTATACATATAACTATTAGGGCTTGGACTTTAACGGATTCATTTTGATTAATTCATTCCAGAAAAATTACGGGATTTAAAAAGAATTAATCGCGCGTAATTTGCACCACAGCAAAGGCGTACAGAAGCCGATCAGAACGCTTTGCTTGGCCCAGTGGATGATGGGAAATTTAGATTAAAATAATTCACTCATTGATTCTCTCGTATACCAAAATCTGTTTTGGTATACGAGACATGATTCTCAGATAAATATCAGTGGTGGAAAGTAACTAATTACATTTACTGCAAGTGATGTACTTAAGTACAAAGTTGAGGTACTTTTAATTTACTCAAGTATGTCCATTATTCAGTACTTTTACTTCTACTCGACTGCATTTCAGAGGCAAATGTTGTAGGTACTTTTACTCCACTATATTTATTTGAAAACTTTTGTTACTAGGTACTTTGTAGATTTTGATTATTATTACAAAACAGTAACCACTTCAGCACTATATATATACATTTTGGCCATTTGAAAATAGCAGATATACAAGCCCACAGTGAGCTTGTAGATCTGCTATTTTGGCGCAGTGTGTTTACCTTGGTGTGTCCAAACTTATACTCCTCGTGAGGTATGTCAATGGACCCAAGCAGCTTCTCAGAAGCTTTCTTATTGTCCATGAACTGGCCCTCGGGACATGCAGCGGCGTTCAGTACTTTGTACCTGTTTTGCACAAAAGTGAGTGTTAAATTCGTCGTCTAAAACTAAGGCGAAAAACTTTCGTTGACAAAAACATTTCACTGACGAAAACTAGAACTAAGCTATGATAACAAAAACTGAGAATATATTAACAGTTTTTGTCAACAAATACAAACAATATTTGTTTAATCATTTTTATCCCACTATTTTGCAACCCATTTTTTCACCCAGTGTCAATTATCTAATGTAATCCTGGGCGCTACACTTCCTCTGCCAACCTGAGGGGGCAGCGGACTGACCTCATGCTTCCTTCTATGCATGAGGTGTCCAAGCCGCTTCTTTTGACTGACAGGGGAGAGTTTCCCCGGCCGAACGTAGCACGTGGAAGGAACATGTTATTCCGACCAGTTCCTTTCCCCTCCATCAGGCACCCCGGCTGGCCAGGGGGAGGTAGTTTAGAGACCAGGATTACTGCATGTTTTTTGTGAGGGTACCTACCCTAGGGGACACGGGGAGAACATGAAAACTCCACACAGAAAGACCCTTTCGCCAACCCCGCCTCGGGTATGGGCACTGATGACGCAGAGGATAGAACATACCCCCAGCGCCCACAGCATCCCCAGCAGGAATCGAACCTATATGGCCTTCTAGCTGTGAGGCGACCGCACTACCAACTGTGCCACTGTGCCCCCAACAAATACAAACTATACTAAAATGACTAGACTAGACTAAAAATGACTACTGGAGAAGAGATCAGCAGAGAGAGATCCAGTAGAACTAAAAGACAAGTCATTTTATGTTTGGCTGCGCTCTGGTGTTTCACTCTGAAAATAGCTGTTCTACAAGGCGTCACGCTGCAATGCATTGTAAGCTTGAAGATAGGCTATTTTCATGCAGCCAAGTGTAAAATCAGCTATCAACAACGCCATCAAGACTCACCAAAATATTTTTTTGTCGACAAAATAAACTGTAGATTTAGTCGACTAAATCTAGACTAAAACCTTTCAGACTAAAATGGCTAAAACTAAATCAAAATTTGCTGTCAAAATTAACACTGTGTTGCATGCCTCCTGTTAATAGTTATGGAACTAAAACCTGGAAGAAAAGGAATGAATACCTCTGCTTGAAGTCAGCATATGGGATTCTGCTGGGAAAGCCCTTCCTACAGATCCTGATGCCCTCCAGCACACCGTTACACCTCAGCTGGTGGATGACCAGGAAGTTCTCCATCAGGCCTGTAAACATATTATTATTATTATTATTATTATAGGACACACACTGGCCTAAGTTGTATTTAATGCATGTTCTTATTGTCTGTGTTTACCTGGAGTCTTGGACTCGTTAGGAATGAGGCAACGCACAAAGTGAGGATGAGTGGCCCTCAAGTTGGTCATCAGCTTCTGCAAGTTCTCCTATTGAGACAGAATATAGAGCCAAGTAGGTTCATTATCACTTCCCAGATGTCTCCTATTGAGACAGAATATAGAGCCAAGTAGGTTCTCCTATTGCGACATAATACTGTATAGAGCCAAATAGGTCCTCCTATTGAGACATAATACTGTATAGAGCCAAATAGGTCCTCCTATTGAGACATAATACTGTATAGAGCCAAATAGGTCCTCCTATTGAGACATAATATAGAGCCAATTATCTCAAACCATTAGTTACTTTTCAGATTTTGATTATTATTTAAAATACTTGGGTAAAACATACAACCTACGTTAAATCCTATTTTATTCTCCAGATATTCGCTGATTTATAAGCTTACAACATTGTTTATTTACATCATGAAAATATAGTGTGCTTATTTTATGACTATAATGATGATAATGAATAAATATTCTTTACCCTGAAAGCAGCAGACACAGTCATCATGGAACCACCCTTCTTCTTGCCTCCTTTCTTTGTATTATCTGTTAGATATTAGAAATTATATAGTATAAAGTATCTGTCTGTATCTGACAAATATTAGATTTTTGAGCGGACAGTTTCTTTTAACTATAACTATAACTATAACAAATTATGTATTCTTCATTATTGAAGTCAACAGATATTGTATTTAGTTACTTAGTTACTACTAAAATGCCCCCCTCATTGACAGATTCTGTATAATATTTAAGTGGCACTATGTAACTCTCTTTCAATGAATACATTTAGTCCAATCTGTATGGTATCTTCTATTAATTAATAAACATACCTTCACTGTAAACGACCCCGCAAAATACATGGCCGTAACTTTCTCTTCCAAGCCAGCTACCTCGCTTGGCGTGGCCTATTGCCTGCCGGTCTGCCGAGCTGGAGACCGGGTTTCGATCCCAGCTCGGTGCGTGAAACGTTACATTGGGGTCAGAAGTGGGATGCTAGCTAGTTAGCTTGAGTCATTGAGTTAGCTGGTTAAACGTTACAATATGAATAAACATACCTTCAGGCTCAGGAGGAGGATAGAACACCGACAGCAGTTTAACTGAAGACTTCTGATAGAGCTGCACCACAGAGTCGTTGAGAGGATCCTTATTCTTCTCAAGCCATCCTGTGACGCTGTAGTCCAACCAGGGAGAAGTGGGTTAGTACAATTTCTCTCCCAAAGCCATCCCTAATATAAATAATTATAATATATACTGTATAAATTATAAGGTTCCGTTCACCTGTAGTCCACGGTACCGGCATAGTGGAGCAGGGAGAAGTGGGCTTCGCCCTTCCCCTTCGCAGGTTTGGGCTTCTCAAAGGCCTTGCACTTTCCGAGATGCTGATCGTAGAGCTTGTTCTTGAAGGTGGTATCCGAGGCCTTTGGGAACATGCACTCCTCTTCAAGGATGGAGAAGATGCCCATGGGCTTTGTGAAGAAGGAGACAAAAGCAACAAAAAAAAATCACCAAAAACAAAAACAATATAAAATGAAAAATACGGGTTTCCCACTTCTCTGTCCCAGCAACACACTCTTGTGGGATCTAGACGTTTGCAAGATTATAGGCTCAATATATTACCTTCTCCATGAGCTCAATGCAGACAATATATTACCTTCTCAATGAGCTCAATGCAGACAGCCAAGTCCATGCCAAAATCAATGGTATCCCAGGGTATGCCCTCTTTCTTATATTCCTCTTGCTCCAGAACAAACATGGTGTGATTGAAAAACTGTTGCAGTTTCTCATTGGTGAAGTTGATGCACAGCTGCTCCAGGGTGTTGTACTGTAGGTGGAAATAATATCATTAGGCTACTTTAATCTCTTAACCCATTAAGACCTGAGACCGATTCTATAATGTCTTCCGAAGTTTTCTGAAAAACATATGTAGCTACAGTATATGTAGATCTGCTAGTTCTTCTACTTTTGGAAGTAACAGTTGGGTACCACCCAACAGAGACGATATAGGTATCTAAAATGACACATATGCTTTCCCGGTTATGTAATTGTGAATTAATTAATCTACAACAACAACAACAACAACAAAAAGTCCATGCTTACATCAAAGATTTCAAAACCAGCGATGTCCAGCACACCAATATAGTAGTTTCTTGGCTGCTTGGTGTCCAGCATCTCGTTGATCCTGATTACCATCCACAAGAACATCTTCTCATAGATAGACTTAGCCAAGGCACCCACTGAGTTCATGACCTAAGGAAATGGGGAAATAAGTTATTAGTAGAGATGTGAATTTATTACATTTCGTCCAAAGAAGTATAGCTCCATTTTCCACCCCCATTTAGTGTGCATCTGCTGTGACCCAGGCGGATGTGTGCATCCTCCGCCCTTTAGGGCGAGGTCGCTTCTCGCCCTCAGGGACGGGTGTTACTGGTGGGTAGGACTACTGTCAAAATATGTCAGACTGCAATTAAGTCTGGAGTCTCTGGACACATGCAAGTTCCAACTGAAACAGATATTAGCGTTCTAATGGTATTTTGTGTTAAGAATATTATGGTGCGTATGAATTCAGTAAAACAACAATAAAATAAAGTAACTTCATCACCTGTGGCACAGTTTGTCCCTTGGTAACATACTCGTTTCCAACCTTCACTCTGGGATAGCAGTAAGCCTTTAGCATCTCTGCTGAGTTCAGACCCATCAGGTAGGAAATTTTGTCAGACACTAAAAGAAGTCATAAAAATGTAGAATGTATTAAATTACAATACTTACGATAAACTATTGATTAGTGGTGTAAAGCAGTGGTTCCCAAAGTGGGGTCCGGGGACCCCCAGGGGTACCTGAGGGAGTTCCAGGGGGGACCCATCTATTTTGTTCATGTTCATAAAGTGCTAAAGTGTTTAAAGCAGTGGTTCCCAAACTTTTTCATGTCAAGGACCCCCAAATTGACACTACTTAGCCCGTGGACCCCCATTTGAAAAGATATGCCAGGGACCCCCATAAGAGAAGACGTACACATTTAGACGTCTACATTTAGACGTCTACATTTAGACGTACACATTTAGACGTCTACATTTAGACGTCTACATTTAGACGTCTGTAACTCTGTATACATTTAGACGTCTACATTTAGACGTATACATTTAGACGTCTGTAACTCTGTAAACATTTAAACGTCTACATTTAGACGTCTGTATACATTTAGACGTCTACATTTAGACGTCTACATTTAGACAGTGTCCCCCTGAGTGCCTCCCCAGTGTCCCCCTGAGTGCCTCCCCAGTGTGCCTCCCGAGTTCCTTCCCAGTGCCTCCCCAGTGTGCCCCTGAGTGCCTCCCCAGTGTCTCCCCAGTGCCTCCTCAGTGCCTGCCCAGTGTCCCCCAGTGTCTCCAATAGCAATACAAGAGCAATAATACAAATTAATCTTAATGTATTAATCTTATTAATTAATGAATCAAATTAATTAATTAATTAATCAAAATTGCGGCCTGTGCCCAGCACCATGCCAAAGCTTTTTCCTGCAGGAAACACTCCTTGTGGTTGTAAATATATTGTTATCCGTGTTGCGAGGATGAGAGGGTACCTGGAAAAATATCTACCCCAAAAGGGGTACCTGGTCCAAAAAAGTTTGGGAACCCCTGGTGTAAAGGAACTAATAATAGCAGTCCTACAAGCTCACAATGTGTCGCAATGTGACACATTGTGAGCGGGGAGCATACTTTGGTCCGACATATCATTGGTTCGAAGGAGCATTGTATAGATCTGCAATATTAAAAAGATTTGTGAAAACTTGTGCAATGGGAAATTCTGCATAATGAGTACTATACGATATAGCCTACTTATAGTCATACTTTCCACCTTGGATGAAGACAATGCTCACCCTCTGAACCGTCTGGTTCGGCCTGTTCTTCACGCTGTTTCTGTTTGAACGTCAAGACCCCATGATGCATCACTGCACCGGTGAACTTCCAGATGTACGTCTTCTCCTCGCCGGTGAAGCCCAGGATGTCGATGGCATCCTGTCCATCAAAAATATATGAGATTAAAAACACAATTAAATTAACATATCACTCATTCTTGAGATGAGGGACAAAAGTGGAAAAAACATGTCCCACACATAAGAGCCTTATTTTATGTAAAAAATAAATTAATTCATAAAAATAAAAGCACTTGCAAAGTTAAGTGTAATACAATTGTGTATTATTATGCCCTTAATTTCATTATAATTGTTTTCATATTCCATCTGAATTAGTTAAAAGCAGGCCCTGTACCCAAAAAGGCCTGTATTTAGCCTGTCCCCAGCAAGTGGCCACAATTTCAAACTGCCAAAAAAGTGTCTAATATTGTCACAATCACATAAATATACATACTAAATTAAAGTAGATTGTCAACAACATAGCAAATAATATACACAGTTAATTTTAATTTATATTTTCTATTAAATATCTCATATCAAATGTTCGTCCCACGTCTCCGTCAACTCCGTCAGGTTTTTTTAAAAGTCTTAAATTAATCAGAAAATATTGTCGACAGATTTAGCCTGAAGACTCCTTTTCCAAGTCCCATTTATATTTGTTGCAACAGTGGAGTACCTGGTCTGACAAGCATTCAATTGTTTGATATTTTAAACAAACAATGTTGATAACAATGTGGTCACAGCTTTTACATGTCAACTCCGTCTGCACATTTTTATGATCTTTGTTAAGAATTCCAAAATAATGTTTATTATTTTAGTTTAGGGGTTAGGTTTAGCTAACAAAATTAAGCAAAAACAAAATGGCTACATTGTACTAAAGAGGGTTAAGATGAAAACAAATGCCATTTTGTCAACTCCGTCAGACGTCAACTCCGTCATATTTTGTGTCTGACGGAGTTGACGTGTATCTGACGGAGTTGACAAAAGTGTTCCTAAAACAATAAAATTATTGTTTTTGAATAATGGGCAGTATTCTAATTTGGCACACAGTTAGAGCATGCCTTAAGGAACATTTTTGGCTATGGGGCCATCACAGATTTGTCTCGTGGTGACCATGGCAGCCATATTACAAAAGAGCCGCCACCTGATGTTATTTTACAATAACTCAAGTTCTACACCACCTAGGATCTTGATTCTGGTGACTAAGACCTCATTTTCAAGGATGAGGGATACAGTGGTACAATTTAGACTTTCCCTGTGACCATGGCAGCCATTTTTCAAAATGGCCGCCACCTGCTGTTATTTTACAATAACTCAAGTTCTACACCACCTAGGATCTTGATTCTGGTGACTAATCATACATTTTCAAGGATGTGGGGTACATTGGTAATATTTAGATTTGTCCTGTGACCATAGCAGCCATTTTTCTTTCAAAATGGCCGCCACCTGCTGTTATTTTACAATAACTCAAGTTTTAGACCACCTAGGATCTTGATTTTGGCGACTAATCATACATTTTAAAAGATGAGAAATACAGTGGTACTATTTAGATTTGTCCTGTGACCATGGCAGCCATTGTTTTTCAAAATGACCACCAACCTGCTGTTATTTTACCAATAACTCAAGTTTTAGACCACCAAGGATCTTGATTCTGGCGACTAATCATTACATTTTCAAGGATGAACTTTCTCTGGGAGAGGTAAGGGCTTATTTCAGGTGCAGGTTGAGTTTCTACTGACAGGACATTAAAGGGAGGTGGGCTTTCTGGCCTTTGACTTGCCCCTTTCAGGTACAGATGCACAGTTTGACTTCACTGGCCACTGCAGGGAACTGTGGGGGAGAAACTTTGGTCTCTTGACACCCCGATTAGGTTCAGGGTTTTTTTTGGTGGAGACTTGCCTTTCATGACATCTTTGCTGCAGCAGTTGATCTCCTTACTGCCAGTGGTGGCACACTCTGGGTCTCTGGGGCATTGTATCTTGGTGGCCTCCTGCCAGTGTTTCTCCATCCTTCTCCTGAGCTCTGTGTTCTGGGGCTCTGTTATAGTCAACTTACATTGTCTTGGCTGGAGATTGCTTTCCTGCAGGGTCCAGCCCAGTCTTGTGCAGATGGCTGCTGGCCCACCTGGAGGCCCCAACCTCACTTCTTCGGTTGGTGTGATTAGGTGGGGTGGTCTTCCCCAATCAGGATGAGGGGTTTGACCCTTTCAAACGGCAGTCTGGCCAAGTGTCTGTATTTAGTTGTGAGTTTAGATACAGGATACGATTGCTCACCCAGCCCCAGGTGACATGAGGTGAAGGCTCCTTTGATTTGGTAACATTGCTTTGGTTGACATGCTGGGGACACAGAGAAAGACACTGATGCCTTCAGTGTCTGCACATCCTGCCTGATGGTCCTGAAGCCAAATCTTCTGTCTTCAGTCTTTCGCTCACTGTTCACTGCTCACTGTTCACCTCACCGAATTTAGCCCAAGGAGTTTGACCCCTAGTTTGGCCATAGACCCCCTAGTTTGGCCATAGCCACTTGCCCAAATGTGCCGACATGTGCTGACCTCATCACATCTGTGATGATGGCTATGGCCGTTTTTAGCCAACGTAGTGTT
This sequence comes from Protomyctophum bolini, assembly GCF_963924005.1. Classification (NCBI taxonomy): domain Eukaryota; kingdom Metazoa; phylum Chordata; class Actinopteri; order Myctophiformes; family Myctophidae; genus Protomyctophum; species Protomyctophum bolini. Next base: position 17,128,687 of record NC_137865.1, read on the forward strand.
TTTTGTGCAAAACTAATGCTTGGAATGGATCCAGAATCATGAAAAGCCCCTAGTTTGACATGCCACATGCTACTTAAAGCATAATGAAATTTAGAACATTTAGCCTTATATTGGTTGTTGATGGAACCCAACTTCCAGCAGCTGTCAAACATGCCCCTAGGGTGGTCAAATAGAAACCAATGTGGGATATGTTAGTAGACACCTTTACAAACATTGGTGAAGAAAATTCTTGGTAAGAAATGTATTCACAGATTTTATATTATTCTGATAATATTCCCTGAGTAAATTGGTAAAATAATAGCAGGTCCACCATTTTTGAAAATGTCTACCATCCATGGTCACAGGATAAATCTAAATAGTACAACTGTATTCCTCACCCTTGAAAATGTATGATTAGTCACCAGAATCAAGATCCTGGGTGGTGTAGAACTTGAGTTATTGGGAAATAACAGAAAGTTGGCGGCCATTTTGAAAAATGTCTACCATGGTCACAGGACAAATCTAAATAGTACCAATGTATCCCACATCCTTGAAAATGTATGATTAGTCACCAGAATCAAGATCCTAGGTGGTGTAGAACTTGAGTTATTGGGAAATAACAGAAAGTTGGCGGCCATTTTGAAAAATGGCTGCCATGTTCACAGGGCAAATCTAAATAGTACCACGTATTCCTCATCCTTGAAAATGTGGGATTAGTCACCAGAATCAAGATCCTAGGTGGTCTAGAACCTAAATCAGTTAAACTTGTCAACTCCGTCAGATGTTCGTCAACTCCGTCAGACGTTCGTCCCGTGATGTTTTTGTTAATTTCCAAAGAAATAGAAAATTCGCTGTCAAATCTTTTGTGCTTATGTATTGAAACACCAACTGAAATGATACGTAATGATGATTTTTTTTTTTTTTTTACATGGTTTTCATGTTATAATATTGAAAATAAAGGTTGAAATGACGGTTTTGAGAAATTGGATATTTCATAATAGTGTGATATTGGAACAAAATAATATTAAAAGATTTGTATTACTTAACTTGATTACTGAAAGCCATTATAAGATAACTGAGGACTTTATATTATTGTTGAAATGATAAAATTCAATTAAAAGGGATTTTAGTGTGTCTGACGGAGTTGACATGAATCAGGTATTAAGTGCATAAATGTCCCATTTTAGAAAGAAATGTTATGCGAAAAACCTGTTCCTTCTCAAGATTGGTAGTTGAGACCTGTGTCTACAAATACATCTATTTGATTTGAATGTATCTTAAAAAAAAAAAAAATCCAGTTTGAAAAAGGTTTTGTCCCTTATCTCAAGAATGGGTGATATAATGCAATAACCAAACATCCATCCATGAATCCATCCATCCATTCATCCATCTTCAACCGATTATCCTGAATCGGGTTGCGGGGGCAACAGTTCCAGCAGAGAGCTCAGACTTCCCTTTCCCAAGCAACATTAGCAACTTCCTCCTGGGGATTGGGGAATCCTGTAGGGGTTCCCAGGCCAGTGTGGAGATCAACAAATAAATACTAGACTAAAATGTCAGGGAGGGACTAGTGGAGAAGAATTCCAGTAGGACTAAAAGTCATTTTATGCTTGGTTGCATGCTGAAAATAGCAAGCTCACAACTTGTCGCGCCGCGACACATTGTGAGCTTGTAGATCGGCTATTTTAAAAGTAATTATGACGCCACCAAGGCATCACTCATTTATTTAAAAAATCAAAATCATATGATATACTATTTAGTCGACTAAAACGAGACTGACACTAGAACATTTCAGACTAAAATGGGACAATGTATCAAAATCAATCATCATCACTTGTAGAGCAACTGACTGCACACTTTAACATTAGACAACTATTATAAAAAATACTCACGTCAGTGGCGTCCAGCTCCTCTTTGTCATTGATGCTGGCCACAGTGATCTGACCCATGCTGCACAAGGGGAAGTCATAGGGGTTGGTGGTGATCAGACACATATCTGAAAGGAGATTCAAAAGAAAAAGCGCCGTGAACATTTGTTCGTTTTCATGAATCGATGTAATTACTGCATCATTATATTAGTCCATTTTCAACTTGCCAATGATCTCAGCTTTGTGACCGGTCATCATCTGATAGAAGATATGATATCCTCTCTCAGCGGGGAGCTGGTAGGTCACTCTGGACTTCTCCAGCAGATCTATAAGGGTTGTGTTATTATTATTTAAATAAGTCAAAATGTATTCCTCACAAAACTATGGCCACACATACCAGTAGTTTAATTATCATAATACGAATTTCATAAACTTACATGTCTCAATATCAGCACTGGACAGTTTACCGCTATTGTTGAACCAGATTCGGATGAATTTACCCTGTATCATAAAGCATGATTTGTTAAAAAAAGATCCCTCTGCATTATGCAATGATTGCAAGATTTCTCATTAAGTATTTAATTATTTCACACTTACAAAGCGAGAGGAGTTGTCATTCCTCACAGTCTTGGCATTACCATAGGCCTCCAGCAAGGGATTGGCTGCGATGATCTGATCCTCCAGTGACCCCTATAGAATGTTTTACAAAAATAATAATGAATTGCATTTTCATAGCACTTTTCCAAGTGCTCAAAGCGCTTTACAATGGTTCACTCACTTCCCACATGCATACACCAATGGTGGCGAGCTCACACCGACCAACTCATTGGAGGCAATGTAGGGTTCAGTATCTTGTCCAAGGACACTTTGACATGTGGACAGGAGATTCGAACTGCCGACCCAGGGATCATTGGATGACCTGCTCTAACTCCTGAGCCACAGCCGCCCACAATATTTAGAATCTAATTCGATATAGTACGGTCTTTGACGTTTTTCAGGCCAAGTACCCCTTAGCTGAGAGAGATCTGAAGCAGCTAAGCACAGCTACAGTATATTGTATCGACATTGTGTTGCAGATTAAACTATAGACGTAAGCTTGTAGATCAGATCTTTTTTTGGCAAATGCTCCCACCAGAAGGGTTCAAGTGGGATGGGAAAAATCATACAAGATTTGGTGGCCCTGAAAACCCCTAGTGCATATATATACAGCCTAAATTCTTTATATTCAAAATGTGTGTCATTTGTTAAAAGTTTATAAAAACCTATACATACTTTGATTTTCCCAGAAGAACCCGCCGGTGCTTCCGTGCCTCCTCCTGCTCCAGAACTAGCTGCTGTTGCAAAGTACTGGATGACACGCTTGGTGTTCACAGTCTTCCCAGCACCGGACTCACCACTGGTAAGAATAAATAGTACATTATATTACCCATTTAGACCTGACACCAGATTCTACAAATGTCTTCTAAATCATGACAGTTTTATGAAATACCCATGTTTCTATGCCGTTTTTCACGTCAAGGACAAATATTTCAGTTAAAAATGTTCGCTCTGAAGTAATATATGTTCAAATATTTGAAAATAGCAGATCTTCTATTTTTCAGCAGCTAAAGTATAACATAATGCTTAAAACACCAAAAGGGGTTCCCGCCCAGAATGGGGTAAGTAAGTAAATTATATTTGTATAGAACCTCTCACAGAGGGACCTAACTCTGCTGTAAGTGCTTTACAAAAAACAAAATAGGGTATTATTAAAGCAGAAAAAAGGCTGTGCAATTCATCTCAAGCAGGACAACAAGGTGTGGAAAATACAATCACGAACCATAAAAAAAAAAAAAGGCTTTTCAAATTTCTTAAAAATGTCCTGCATCTCTTAAAAGGTGTGAAAGAGCATTCCAAAGTCTAGGGACTACAGCATTAGTTTTGAGTGTTGGGACCCTGATCAGCAGTTGGGCCCTGCTGGTCACATAACGTGGGACCAGGTCAGTATATCCCGGGGCCTGCAGGCCAGGGAGGCTAGTGTAGCGGTCTGGGCGCCTATAGGCCTGACAGTGTGTCGTGGGTTCGACTCCTGTGTGTCATTCCCCATCTCTCTGCCCATTTCCTGTCAGTCTACTGTTCACTATCAATAAAGGCCAAAAAAATGAAAAATGAAAAATCAATAAAGGCCAAAAAAGCACTCCAGGACTGCTGGACCATACATTCAGAGAAATGCAGTTAGTGAATTTCATTACAATGTTCTTTTAATATGTTCATTTTTTTAAATATAATGCTTAGTAGGCCTACATGAGAAACTTACGTGATCAAGACAGACTGGTTCTCTCTATCTGTAAAATGTAAAGCAGATGTACTTTTAGTCATGTATATATTGTATATAGCACAAAACCAGTGGTGTAAAGTACCTAGTGTACAAGGTAGTTGTATAGCCTCGGCCGGGAGGCGAACCCGGGTTCCCCATTCCCCAGGCACGTATAGGCCTACGTTACCAGTCGACTATAGAGCAATGGCCCAATGGGCAAGACAGCCAGCAATGAGTAAAACGCTCCCAAAAAATGTAGTCTCTGTGACACATCTAGGGGCCACAATCTGCATTCAAAGGTGGTACAGTTGTTTGACAGGCAAATCGACCAATAACAAAGCTTCTAGGAAAAGCTTTGAATGCAGATTGCGACCCCTAGGTGTCACAGAGACATTTTCTTTTAAAATATATACTTTTACTTAAGTAAAAAAAAATGTGAGTACTTTTTCCACCACTGCACAAAACCGTTCTAGTTGTAATATGTTTCCATTGTCCTTGGCCAGTACTACTTACCCATCAGCATGAACTGATAGGCATTGTCAGAGACAGAGAAGATGTGGGGTGGAGCCTCCACTCGCTTCTTGCCTCTGTAGGCATTTACAACGATCTGGTCGTACACTGGGAGCCACTTGTAGGGGTTCACAGTTGCACAGAACAAGCCAGAGTAGGTCTGAAGGGGACAAGAGAGAGAACATTATAACAGCACCACTAAGGCTTAAGTACATCATGTACTCGTACTTAAGTACAATTTTGAGTTTATTTTTTAGTATTGCCAATTTTTAACTCTACTCCACTACATTGCAGAGGCAAATGTTGTACTTTTACTCCACTAGAATTAGTTGAAAACTTAGTTGCTTTGTACATTTTCATCACAAAATATACATTTACCACTTCAGCCTTAATTAAAAATACAGTAGCACATCTACATTTTTTTGTAGAAAGTCTTACATAGATCATCCACGCTGCATAACGCTCTTTGAGGTTATACAGGACAGTGGCTTCAGTGAGGTGGGTCATCATGGCCATGTCCTCAATCTTGTCATACTTGGGAGGGTTCATGGGGGTCACATCGGCCTCTTTCACAGTTTTTTCCTATAGACAATAAAAACAAGAAAACACAACTTCAGAATGTACTGTGATTACAGGTGCATTTGCAGTTGATTTTAGATATACACGACACCTCTACTACGTACCGTCTTGGTGTCGAGCACTTCCACTGTGACTTTGTCACCATCCTTCTTTATAATTTTACACTTGAGATAGAGCTCCTTGACATCGGTCACATATGCTGCCGATTTGGCATCAAAGGGTGCAGACTGAGCTTCCATTCTCTCCCTCTCTGGCTTACGGAGGTACATGGCGGCCTTGCCATATTGCGCCATCTCCGCGTCCGTACTCATGGTGGCGGCTTTCTGTAGACACAATTAAAGATGGCGTTCATTGATGCCTTTGCTGACTTGAGATCTGAATAGAGAATTGTCTTGAAGGTTAGTTTAATAGAAAATGGATGAACACTCACTTTTCTCCTCTACCGAGTAACAGCTGGAACCTTCAAGTCACGTGCAATCCCTAAGTGTGTGTGTGTGTGTGTGGAGGGGGGGACACACCATTTTGAAGAACAAGAACAACAAGGTTAATTTGTCAGTACACAAAGTGCGATGTTGTGTGGTCTACAACGTATTGCACTACAACAACAATGACAATATAGTAAAATGAAAATCAATCAATCAATCAATCAAAACTAGATAAATGTAGGGCAAGGGAGAATGAAGTAGGCTACATAAATGTGCAACGAGGCACGTACATGAGGCATATACATATACATGCACATTGATTAAGGCATATGTAACTTTCAAAAAACATGTGTATTTGCTATAGCGGAGACTGTGATACAAAGGAATAACAGTAACTCTGCAGCATGATTACTAACCAACACAAAGAAATGCGGCCATAATAAAGCCATCCATGGCTGCTCTACACTGGCTGCCTGTGAGCTACAGAATAGATTTTAAGATTATCTATCTATCACCTATATCTCGGATAGGATAGGGCCCTTCTGGATCCTCCCAAACCTAGCTTCGTCACCCGGGGACCGGGCTTTTTGCTCTGGATCGCCCTGCCCATGAATGGATCTTATAGGCTAGCAGAGTCGGTGTCCTCGTTTTTGAAAACACATCTGTAAATACAGTGTTTTTCCTAAGGATTGTTTTATTGGCTGAATACAAATGCTGTTTTAATGTTTCTATTTCCTCTTTTTTTGCCAACAGGTTTCGACCACACGGTGTGGTCGAAACATGTTGGTATAAAAGGCAGTTCCCTCTTTTTTAACTCTGAGTGCACATGTATGTTCGGAAAAGCACTATACAAAAGAAAATGCATTCATTCATTCATTCAGTAACTAGTATACTAAAGCTGCTAGTATAGTCACAATTGTTTACTATAGCATTGATGGTAACATTCAACAGTACAGTATGCAATTGTAAATTCTGCAATGTTGAGTTAATCACATTAAATGAGAAGTTTACAATGTTAAATGCTACATTACATCACTTGGGAGAGAAAAGGCTCAATTTCTCAATAGTTTCACATGTTTTGATCCATCCATTGATAGCATGTGTTAGTTAATTATAACCCTGATGATGGCCTATTTGCTCAAATTGTATTTTTGTTCTATTCTAATGCCGTTACATTAATTAATGTTACATTATTTGTTTGTCAAAGACAAACAACAGATAAATTGTCAGGCAATTTGCATCTTAGATTTATTTCATTATACATTTTAGACAGCTGAATAAGTGTCACTCACCTTCCAAATGGAACTCTGAAATCCTCCTGCACTCAAACCATCTCACACCTTCCTCACTTATATCAAGGGTTTATCGCTTGCTACGCAGAAACTAAAAGTAGGAACATGCCTTTAAAAGGTTTTCATTCAGTATCTATCTGCTGACATGTGTTTTATGTTCATCATTTTATCAGTCAAACATTTAAATCCTATTAATATACCGTGGTATGAAACATTGTAACATACACCTTCAACCTTGCGAACAGACAGTTGGTAGCACACAATAAGACATTCATGACCTTGATTCAGCAGTTGCTGCTTGAATAAAAATAATCGGGTTGTTGGCAGGGTGCTGGGTTTCAATTGGCTGTAGAATTAAATGTTAGATGTGATCTTACTATTCAGAATATGTTTGATGACCCAAACGGACCCAGGCCTGCTCCCATTTAACCCCAAACTCAGTTAATCTTCCTTCTTTGGGTGAGTTTCAGGGCAATGGTTACCAACACTTGTTGAAGATTGTTTTTGGTGATCTCTTCTGAATCATGTGTTTTTAATTACCCTTGTTGAGTATTGTGTTCTGTATTTTTACCTTGGCTACATTGAAAATCGAGGGTGATATGGCCTGCCCCTCAACTGAATTCAAATAAAGGTTATGATGATGATGATTAGCCACTTCTTGTTTGCTCCAGTTCTGAACTTTTTTTCTTTTTTTCCAGATCGTCTCCGTATTAATCTACACATCTGACACAGACATGACACATGTCTGCAACCATATACAGCCACATTGTTTTAATTTTATTATAATTGTTTTAAATAGAGTTTAACTGGTCACTTCTTTACTGTACTCTTTACTTTGTTTCTGAAATGATGTTTCGGAAACAGATGCACCTCTACTCTAATGCTCCAATCGGACCAGGAACAAACAATAATGAATATTTCTGGACTACATACCTATATAGGGTCCACATAATGAACAAACTTTTTGCTCAGGTTCATGTGGTTATAATAATAGTAATAATAATAAAAAATATCTCAAATGCCGTAGTATCCAAATCTGCTTCACATGGGGGGAGGAGAAATCAACAAAAGAAAAGTAAGACTATGGAATAAAATCAATAAAAACTATGGAATGTGAGATTGAAGAGGTGGGTTTAAAGAGTGGTTTTGAAGGTTTGGATAAGTATATCCATAATGGAAAACATACTGTACACAAAGGCCCATGTGTGGCCGTTGGATTTATTTACACAATCATGACAGTGGTGGAAGTACTCAGACAAGTTATAAAAGTATTGGCTTTACAGTTACAATACCAAATGGAGAACTATACTTATCACAGAATATGTCTCATTTTGCATTTCATGTCAAAATGTTTCGAAAATAGCAGATTATAAAGCTCTCAAGAACCTCATCACAATGAGGTTATAGATTGGCTATTTTCAAGTAGCCCTTATTAGGTGTTTCTTTTTTTATCACTTAGGGAGGGCCAATGAAAGGGTATTTCTGTCAAAGGAAGGGTCATGACTTTCATGACCCTTACTGTAAACTCTGGTCATTCAACTCATCCAGAATTCACAAAACTGTTTCAAACAACAGACAGGGGGGGCCTCAAAACAGACCAATATCTCCTCCTATCATTCTGAACAACCAGGCAGTAGAGAGGGTGACCTGAAATGGTATACGTTTAGTTTATTTATGCTGAAGAAGAAGGCCAAGGGTATATGATTTAATAGTGTTGATTACCCAGATATACTGTACCTCCTGACCTTCATCAGATCGGTCCTGGAATATCTGCACCTATTTGGGCAGTACTCCCAGGGCCACAACACACTTGATCCCTAATCTGCATTAGGTCCCTAAGTCAGCATGCGTCCACAACAACATCACTGGGATACCAACAGATTCCTTCCCTATTCTGGAGGAGAGGAGAGAGGAGGTCACTCAAACAACAGAGAGGAGAGAGGAGAGGAGAGATGAGGTCACTCAAACAGAATTCATACTGAGAGAGAGTCCAATGAACTAGAGTCTACAAGTACAAACCCAAATCCAGTGCTGGAAATTTGAGGGATCTTTTTATTTACTAGATTCTTTTACATTTTCAGTACTTTTACTTTACTCCACTACATCTCCCCCTTTTTTTTTTACACCACTACAATTATTAGTAAACCTGCACAAAGGATTTTCAGATGGGGGTCTGCGGCCAAGTACATCAATTTGGGTATACTTGACATGAAAAGGTTTGAGAACCACTGCCTTATTAAACCTAAGTTTTGAACCATTTACAGTGCATCACTGTACAATATTTAGAGGGTCTTTGTGGAAGATGATTAAGTAATATTGTCACATCATCAGGTTTCTATAACAAAGCACATTTACTCAAGTACTGTACTGAAGTACAACTTTGAGGTACTTTACTTGAGTTTTTTTTTTTTTTTTAACACTTTATTTTGATTTTTATTGTTGAATAAATGAAAAAACATATGTGTACATTTTGTTGAATCCGACATGTAAATATCCCTCCCTCCCCCCAAATCAAGGTCAGAACAAGACAAATAAAACAAAGACAGACAGTACAAGACAGTAAAAGTAATTAGTAAACTAGTTTTGAAAGTACTAATGAACAAAAAATAAAATTAAAATAAAATAATAATAAAATAAATAGTATTTTCCATCAGGGTATGGTATCTAGGTTACATACATTGTATCCATCTTTCAGTTTAGATAGTAAGTTGCTCTGTATCCAACTGTCTACTTACTGAGGGCCTCTAACCAGAGGTCGGACAATTACTTGAGGTTTTTTATTGATGTTGAACATCCCAAACCCCTCACCAATACAACATAGGTGGGATAGGATAAACCTACCCACAACAGATCAGTTTCACATACAATACATACCTAGGCAGCGTTGTCAATCACGATGGAGGTGCAGTCAGCAACATCATTCACAATTGCAGGCCAGAAACACCTTACAGAGGCTTAACAATGTCGGCACAGTACAGATCCAACACCAAGCTGAGACTGCACGTACCAGAGGTGGGTCCTGTGACTGTCTACCCTGCTATATGGTTCTAAATGTTGGAGAACGAAAGAAGATTTGCCTACAAACCATCTCCAATCAACACCTAGCCTGTGTAAACAGGAAAACATGGCTACCATCCTTATGAGAAGGCAGTGGAAATGGATTGGGCAATTAATCCGTAGAGAGCAGGACAACATCACCCAAACTGCCCTGGACACCAGGCGGTGAACGTAAAAGAGGCCGAGCCTATAGAACTCGTGGCGTGGGACAGTGGAGGGAGAGCTGATCGGCCCTGCATCACACCTGGGGTTCCATAGATGCTGCATGGCGCAGAACAAACAGGAGTGGAGATCCTTTGTTGCTGCCTAGTGCCTACATGCCAGCCGGCTTAAAGGGCAGTATTAAGTAAGCAACTGCCAATCAGACCTGTTGAAAAGAGAGTTACATCACTTGCATAGACAAAGACAGGGCGGCTGTGGCTCAGGAGGTAGAGCAGGTCGTCCAATGATCCCTGGGTCGGCGGTTCGAATCCCGGCTCCTCCTGTCTACATGTCGAAGTGTCCTTGGGCAAGACACTGAAACCTACATTGCCTCCAATGAGTCGGTTGGTGTGAGCTTGCCACCATTGGTGTGTGAATGTCGGAAGTGAGGATGCTGGCGTCGACTGTTCGCCGCTTCACCTCCCAATGTATGAATGAATGAACCATTGTAAAGCGCTTTGAGCACTTGGAAAAGTGCTATAAAATTGCAATTCATTATTAGACTCCCATTGTAAGAATGGAATGCAGAGTTGCTCGTTCTCTCAATGAGGAAGTTCCAGTCATGGTTCCAATGTTTGGAACCATGAGATTGACATTGAGATTGACATTGAGACAGAACAAGCGGCAAGATCAAATCTCTTTCAATAGCATTGCTGCCAAGTGCCAACAAATAAAAAGAAGGAGCGGTTACTGTCCCTTTGTAGACTGTATTAAATACCAATCCCATTGGTATTTGTTTTTAGCCTGTCTGCTACCCTGAGCCGTGCCAAATTAGCAAAGTGTGTTGAAATGGAAGAGTTGGAGATGGTTGGATCATTTAAATACGTGGGCATTATCACATCATATCATTATGTGATATTTATGCTATAATATGCTACAATCTCCACTCTTTCCACAGAGCGAGGCACCACACTGTTAAATAAATACCAGTGTCACGCCAGGAGAAAACAAAGTTTGCTAGCTGGGTTGTTAAGTAGATAGGTGTAACAACTTCTCTTAAATCTTTACCAAATTCAAATGTCCTGTTATAACATGGTACTTTTTCACATTGATTTGACTTATTATTGAAATGTGCTATACAGATAAACTTGCCTTGTTGCCTTAAATTATACCTACCATAGGCTACTCCATAGGTACTTAGCCTACTGTAGGTTATTTGGGACCCACCTCAACGACCCCTTTGAAAACCACTGCTATTACAGTTATTATCATCTATATCACCAACATTTTCAGAGATGTAACCAAAGGCCGATCGACCCAAGAACACCCGGCGTAGGACAGTGGAGGGAGAGCTGAAGACTGTACATCACACCTGGGGTTCTAGTATAAAGACACTGGCCCAGAACAGACGAGAGGAGAAGATCCTTTGTTATCCTTTGTCCCTACATGACAGCCAGGCAGCTGGCATGCCATTCCAGTCCTGTCGACCAGTGTTTTTATTTATTGGCGGTCGCTTATTTATAAGTAAGCAACTGCCAAATAAAAAGGAGGGGACTGTTCCCTTAACTGTATTAAATACCAACCCCATTGATATTTGCATGCTTAACCCTGTCTGTGACCCTGAGCCAAATTAGTGCCAAATGTTTCCACAGAGCCAGAGGCCCCTACACTATTAGAATTCCAGTGTCATGCGGCATGCCGCTGGTATTTTAATATCAACGGGATTGGTATTTAATACAGTCAAAGGGAGATCTCCTTTTTTATTTATTGGCAGTTGAGCCCTTTATGCTGGCTGGCATGTACAGAATGGTAATGGTTTAGTTCCTTTCCAAGGCGCTTTACAATGATAAGCACGCACGCCCGCCACGCACACGTACCTTGGTTACGTCATCAGCCACTCCCTGATTGGCCGGACAACACCGACATACGACCGACATATATTATATATACGCATACCTACATTAATTCATGCGGAGGACATGCAAGGCACCAACCTGGTCAATAGGGGTAACTTCAGTGCCTTGCTCATGGACACTTTGACATGGCCTGCCGCTCCACAGTATAGGGTCTGTTTTGGGCCAGCATGGAACCCCAGGTGTAATGCAGGGTCTTCAGCTCTCCCTCCACTGGTCCACGCCAGGTGTTCTTGGATCGGCCTTTTACGTTTACTGCCATGTTGTCCCGGCATGACTCACACCGGGAGAAAAACTTTGTTAGCTGGGTTGTTTCATATTAAGGACATGGGTTTGATTGATTGATTGAAATATTTATTAACAGTTTGCTGAATTACAGTACATTTCAAGCACAAACTCAATACAAAGACTGTTAACTGTGAGTGGACGACCCAATTAAGCATTACACTTGTTTACAAGAGGGTCCACCATGTTCAATTCATCAAAACCATTTCTGTTACATTATAACGTGGTACTTTAACTTTTACAGATAAACTTGTCTTGCCTCAAATAATAGCTACCATAGGCATAGGCTACTCCATTTCGCTGTGGCCCATGTGTGACCTAGCACCCCTCAACGACCCCTCAAAGTGGACCCATGGACCCCACTTTGAAAACCAATGCGACTTTATTATATATTTATATATTATATACCTACATTTTCAGAAATTGAACAATCTTAGAAATCCAGTAGAACACACAGTCACACACACAGTGTAACATCCCATCTATTAGTTGCACTGTGGGTCTCTACTCTACTAGCCTCGGAAACCCAGACGTTTTATTTCCTGGAAACTACTCTACTGTGTAAGTGCAGCTCTCTCTCTCTCTCTCTCTCTCATGGTGTGGCGCGTGCCCGTGGTGTGTGTTTGTGCGTGCGTGTGCGCGCGCTATGGCACTATGACAGGCGCGCATTCGCGCGCCTGTCATAGTAACACGCTGGCCAATAACAATCAACCCGATGGTTGACAACCACACTCGGCCAATCACAACCGCCCTTCTTACCCTACTATCCAATCATATACCATATAGGGGCGTAACCATCCAGACTTGGTTGTTTCGCGGCGGCGGTGTGTTGTTGATGAATGGAGTCGAGGCACAGAGCAGATTGTTGTTGTGTTGTTGTTAAACGTATTGTTAGCCACTGAGTGCTACATTTCAGCATATAAACTGGAATAAATCTTTGCCATAATAAATCTAAACTCTTATACACTATAAGCCACTATAAACCAATGGTTGGATCATTGTGTGGGATGCCGAGTGGGTCATCAGCTATCGATACTAGCCCAGCTAGCTAGCATGAATGGGAATGAGTGAAATGGGCTGATGATGGAACTGTCCACTGACTGAGAAAACATTTCACCGATCGTTAAGGTAAATAATATATGATTGGTATCAAGAACGCCATCTCGGTTTGAGGCAAGATTGTGTCATGTTAGCTGACACACTGGCACTATAGCTAGATGGCAAGCTAGCAGTGCTAATGCAGTGGGTCTTGAGTTGAGGGTCCAGGAGGGGCCCCTGGCCTTGATACGGACCCCCACCTCAAGGAACCAGGGGCCAAGGGTCTATGGGGGTTCCAGGCAGGCGGTCAATGTAAACAAGCCCTCGTTTTTTTTTGTGTGTTATCCTTTTAGCATTGTTGTTGTTGCGACTGCAGGCCGGTCACAGTTAACTATAACTATGCATTTCCCGTCAGTTGTTTGTTTGGTTGGTCACCTCATGGGTCACCCTCACCCCAGGGCCCAGGCATGATCATAATGGTCAGACATCATCAGGGATGAAGATCCCCGATGTCATTCTTTGGCTATATAGAAGAAGTGTCTGTAATTGTACGTCTCTAAATGTTTTGATGAATTGAACAAGGAGGACCCTCTTGTAAACAAGTGTAATGCTTTATTGGGTCGTCCACTCACAGTTAACAGTCTTTGTATTGAGTTGTGCTTGAAATGTACTGTAATTCTGCAAACTGTTAATAAATATTTCAATCAATCAAATCAATATTGGCCAGCAACTCTACATCTGTCCTCAAACCCTTAGATCAACACCAACAGCTATCTGTTCTGATATTCCATATGTTGATAATTCCCCGTCCATCCTTCCTCTTCGATGTCTCCCTTTTGACTTATACATGTCCATTTAAAGTAGACAGGCCTGTCCCAAAGTTTTTAGTGCAGCCGTGCTCGGCAGCCGGTGAAAACTAGAGTTCTCAACAGGCCCGGCCCTACCCGGGCCCTCATCAAACCCTGTACACTCAAGACACTGCCCCCGCTGACACCCTTAGATCTCGGATGCGTGCCCTTTAGGTTTTTTTGATTGATTGATTGAAGTATTTATTACCAGTTTGCAGAATTACAGTACATTTCAAGCACAACTCGATCCAAAAAAACTGTGATTGGACAACCCAATAAAGCATTACACTTGTTTACAAGAGGGTCCACCTTGTTCAATTCATCATAACATTTAGAGACGTACAAATATACACTTCTATATAGCCAAAAAACAGGAAATCATCATCATTAAGGAGGTAAAAAATGGAAAAGAAAACATATACAGTGAGGGGAGGTGGGAGAGGGGGGTGGGAGATTCAGATTTTACGGGGGCCAGTTTCAAATTGCAGCCATCCATAGGTGGCTTTTTGAGAGGTATTTAGATTCATTGATTTAGTACTATTCAATCAATCTAAACGTTTAAACTGTAACTCAGAGAATGTACAAATGGAACCAAATGGACCCTTAGTTCATTTGCTCGTCTTAAGCCATTGGCAGCCCATTCATGAGACAGAAAAAATCTAATTGTGTTCTTGTGTTCAACAGCGATACATATTACACCTGTACACACAGACAGATACATATTACACCTGAATCAGGTCACTCAAGTTTTAAGGTGAAAATATCCACTTTTTCATCAATTAAAATCAATTCCAACATTTTTAAACTAATTTTGGGTCCCGGGCAAACGTGATAATTTCTCTTTTGGGTCCATACAGAATTACAGATAATGTAATTCTCCTTCCATGATTGCCGTATTGGCCCATTGCACCCACTGTCGAGGTGTGTGCAAATAGGTACAGAAATGCCCCAATCCAATGTCACTTTTGTCCCTCCTCTCCTGACAGGCTGAGGGGCAGATTGGAGCCAACATGAACCTCAGGCCTCACAAGTCCAACACCAACAACAACAACAACAACAACAAGGCAGCCGACAGCCCCAGCCCCAGTGGCAGCATCACTGACCTGCTGGCTGCTCTGTGCGACTGCAGCCTCACCGGCGTGTCATGGAAGCGCCGTGCTCTGGGAAGCGTCTCCAGGGAGGGAGTCCGCAGAGCGCTGAAGAAGCGGGCGTACGGTGCGCTGCTCTCCAAACTCTTCCAGGACGGTACCTCTAAAGGCTTGGCCTTCAGAGGTACCGCCACCAACAACGCCACGCCGGCCAGAAACAAAGTCCTGATGATTTCTTTCGACCTGCGCGTGGCGGGCTGCCAGGTAGGCCCGTTAACAATTGTTAATTTAATAATCGCCTAGTTGAAGTTATTTGAGATAATTAATCACATGCATCTGTATAAATTAATCCAGAGGTCCGCCAGCTGTTTTAACAGCCAGACAATTTTAACATAGGATATATTGCAATGTTCAATGCCAAATTAACCGTAATTTATTTGGTCTGACAATTGATCGTCAACGCACGCCTTTCACGATGGTTTTGCCAGGAGGATGCCGAGAGGCTGGAGGAGCTGCTGGGCGTGCTGCACGAGGAGCCCTCCGCCTCCGGCCTGAAGGAGATGGACGCCGTCCTGGAGCTCCTGGTGCAGCTGGCTGGATCCTCCCCCCTCCCTCCCACCTCCTTCAGCAGGGACTACATGAGACGAGAGAGGCATGTTGTTTACACCTCCTTGCCATTACTACATGATCGCCGGTCTTAATTATTTATGATGACAGTTATTTTAGCATAGTATTTTCCATCCATCGGTATAAGATCGCTTCCTTTCATAAGACATCTGAAAGGATAACATTATTCAAATCATTAATCAAGTCTGATTTGGCCATAGTACATTATGTATTTTGGCACCGATCATTGCCAGTCATTTCTTTCTATTATAAGATGATCTGTCATATCTGCCTCATACAATTAATGTTTTAATTAAGGCAAACAGAAATGTAATTGCTAATACATATTCCAAATGGTCAATGCCAAAAACACAACTAAATCATTAATCGCAATCGTATGTGTATGACAATTAACCCATGAAACACAACTAAGAATACAATTAAAACCGGGAATGCATTTTAGATTTTAGCTATATACGTACAAACTGTGTTTGTAGAATCTGCCTCAGGTCTTAATGGGTTAATCATGGACTATGGCTGAAACAAACCCTCCTTCTAGGCAGGTGCTGCGCAGGCCTCCTCTGGGCTCCTACATCAGTGAGGACCTGCAGAGGCTGGAGGCCCAGGCCTGGGGCCTGGTGTGCAGAGAGGAGTGGGGTCTGCTGGGCGGGGCGTGCGGGACCCTGAGCCTGATGGACGCCCCGCCGGGCACGGGGCTGCTGGCCATGAGGACCACCAGGACGGAGGGCCACGAGCAGGAGGAGAGGTTCCAGAAGGAGACCAGGACCTCCCTGTTCGGAGCGCTGCAGCACAGCCGCACGTCCGACCTGGACGTCAGACTGGACCTGCCTCCTGTCCCCAGCAACGCCGACGCCACCGGGCTCGTCATCAGGGTAGGAGTCTTGCAGCCTCGCTCACACCTCCGATATATTTATATTACGTAAATTATACGTTTTTTCCTTCAATGTCAATGGCGTTTAATGTTTTGTTGCTTTTTTTTACGTCATATTTAGCGGAATTATCAGCTCTTATCACCATACATCATGCATCATCTCTACTGGCCATTGGCCAATCAGAATGCCTGTTGCCTGTGATTGGTTAGCTGATTTGCTCGTTTACATATGACATACATTTTTGCTTCAATGTCAATGGCGTTTAATGTTTTGTGTCATATTTAGAGGAATTCTGACGTCCTTTCTCTGTTCATCGTCAATGGCAAAACTTGAGACGGGCGGGGACAAAAGCTGTTTATAGAAGGGGCTAGCGCCATATTCACCACCAAGTGTCACTGTTGCACAGCCTAACACACAGGCACACACAGGCCAGGGGGGAGGGCTAGTACAGTACAGTACAGTACAGTACAGTACCACTCACTTCAGACAGGTCTGTTATTTCTGTTATCACAGACGTAAAGGGTGTTCAATAGCATTGATTCAAACTCAAAACAAAAACAAAAAAATGTTTTTCCTCCCGACAAAATTCCCTTCGTACACAGACGGAGGCTCCATTATTCATCATTGTTTATGATCTTTTGCCCGTTGAGCTTTCCTTTCTCCAGCTTTTTGGATTTATTCCCTCATTGTTCAGCTTGGAAAAATAACTCACACCAATCCCCAATTCCCTGTATTAATTAATCCATTAAACCCGGGAAAGCATCTGTGTAATTCTTTTTGCGTTGGTTATTCAAAAATAGCAGATATACAAGGCAGACAAGGTAAGGCAAGCTCGTACATCTGCCATTTGTAAAAGTTTCTGAAAAAGTCTTTGAAAGTATGAGAACTACTGATTTTCGATGGCATTTGTAGAATCGGCCTCAGGTCCTAATGGGTTAATCCTAACCGTTAACAATGCCCAAATGCCTTTGTGTTTTGTTCATTGTCTTCTTTTTGCAGGTTCCCTCCAGCTTGGACCAGTCTGAGGACGAGGGGTTCCTGTCAGCGTCCAACCTGACCCCAGACTCGGTGCCCAGTCCCACCCCGGAGGCTGATGTGTGGGAGGCCCTGCGGACCTTTGAGCCACGCCGGCGTCGCTGCTGGGAATCTGTCGGCGGGTGAGTTTAGTGTCGTCGGTGGTGTCCGTAGATGCAGTCAGAGCAGTCTGGAAAGACCCAAACAACGGGCCGGGCCCCATTTTTGGGTTCACAGACCCATTTGAGTAAATATCCCTGTTTTCATTATTTCTAAAGATTTTAATTTTTTTTAAATATTCAAATTATATTAATATTAAAACTCACTGGATGCCAACGACGAACCAGTCTGCCCCAATTTTTTCACAACAGCCTGTTATAGCGCCACCATGAGGCAGATTTTCTTTATATTACTCGTATACATTTTATTCATACATCACGTAAATCGGTATACACCATCTCTAATAGTCATGTGATCAACACGGACCTGACCACTTCCCCATATTCCATCCCCATTGCCTTCCAAAGTTTGCACGATTAGTCCATTTTGAACAAAATGTGCAATTTGAGGGAAATCTTTCATGCACATTCCCACTATGTCTAGGAAGAAATGCCACTTGAAAATGTACACATCAGCCTCATGGTGGCGCTATAACTGGCCCATTCGTGTTTTTACCTATAACTGCACCGATCTGTGTAAAATGTTGTATGCACACTCCCTAGAGGCAAAGGAAAAACCTTTGACCTGGATTTTTTACATTATGCACTTTATAGCACCACCAGGAGGCCGACTTATGTAAAATACATTCTTTGATATTACTCCAGATTTTATCCAAATATCACGCAAATTGGAATTGGTATTGATCTCTATAGTCATGTGATCAAGACAGGTCTGTTTGATTTCTCATATTCTATGCTGATTGGCTACGATTTGCTTCCAAAGTTTACAGTAGTGGCCCGTTTTGTACACAATTCCGTAAATCATGAACACAGCGTCCGATTTGCAGTGAAACTATGCACGCATATTCCCACTAGGCTGAGGAAGAAATGCCACTTGACATTTTTCCAACAACGCTCCTATCCTCGGAGCTTGCATCGGGAGCTTGTAGTTCAGCTGTTTTCACTATTAACTTATTATTGGGGTGTCCAATACGGCGAGATGATTTGGGGAAGAAGAATACAATAATTCACCATGATTCATTAGCCTGTGTGTCTGTTGTTCGACAGCTGATCTCAAGCCGTTCTCTCATCACTGCCCTGTCTCACTACTGCAGCAGTCTGTCACACAGCTTGGTTGTGTGTGTTGTTGTTAAGAAAACAATATACGCTGGTAGTTAACGACACATTCCGCTCAACCCTGCAGTCTGTCCTGGCATGAGTGAACGCTTTGGTCCCAGAGCGACACAGGTCATTTCTCCTCCTCGCAGTGTGTATCATTCATCATGGGGAATAATTACAGCTGAACATGGGCAGGTTAGCTTACAGTGACAAAATATTATGGCTGAAGAGTCTGTTTTTCAGTGAACAAACAAACTCGTTTCAGAAGCCATCATCGGCATCAAACACGCGCACGCCGCGCGCGTGTTTTGTGTTTTGCCCTCCCGTGAACACTGCTGGTTTATTTTATTCACCCAACGTATTTTAAAAGGATAGGGAGCTGTGAACTCATCTTTATGAGGATAAGGTGCAATTGTGTAGTCTACATTTGCAATTTGCTGTTTTCCTTTCAAATGGTTTAAGGTTGCGATGCGATTACCAAAACAGTCAAATAGAATCGTATTTGTGTTTCTCTCATAACAACTTTCATGAAGCTTGTTATGGCTGGAAGTTAATATAATACAAAGTGATGCTTGCTAGACAATCTAAATTCATGAAGTGAAACATTTTGTAGTTGATTGCCAGAGACTAAGACACATGAGCAGCGTTGAAAAATAACACAGTGCACGTGTGTGAAGGCAGCGGTTTCACCTGCATGAAGTAGAATTGTACCGTGACCAATAATGATTCTCAATAATGTCTTAAAAAATAGTTGTTGGCAGAATTTGAATCAGAATTGACATTCTCAACAACACAACACCAAACAATCTTTCTCCCACTTAGTCCACCAGGGAAAAGGGAGCTACCCTACCTGACGGAGGGAGGCAGGGAAGCCTTTGATCAACTCTACCGACTCTGGGAGGGAGAGATGAGGGTGGTGAGTGCCACCCCATCTCCCTTAATTCCCCTGCCCCTGGATTCTCAAACCCAGCTGGTAACGGACCTCCTCAATGTCCTGCTTGGAGTGGCGTCTACAACGTTCCCTCTGAACCAGGTACAGTGCATTTATTTCATCACAAAGCCTCCTTGTTTTCTGCAGGCATCTGCCGATGAGGCATATGGGATCATACTGTAGCATTCATAAACGCCGCATTGACTGTATGCCAACACCGCTGCCATGTTAACATCCATTGGACCCATTGAAACCGGTGAAAGCACCTTTTCAGAAAACCCTTAGAATTAAGAACATTGGTTTAGATTAGAACAGTCGTTCTAAAAAATAGCAGATATACAAGCTCACACCATGTCACTTCGTGCCGCACTGTGAGCTTGTACATCTGCTATTTAAAAAAAAAAATCAGTCCCGTCTGAAGTGAGTGGTACTGTACTGTACTGTACTGTACTGTACTGTACTGTACTGTACTGTACTGTACTGTACTGTACTGTACTGTACTGTACTGTACTGTACTGTACAAGCCCTCCTCCCTGGTGTGTGTGTGTCTGGGGCGGCGGTGGCTCCGGGGTAAAGTGGCTGGATGGTAACCGTAAGGTTGCCAGTTCGAACCCGGGCTCCCCCAGAGTTACTGTCAAAGTGTCCTTGAGTAAGACACTGAACCCCTAATAATTGCTCCCGATGTGCTGGTTGGTGCCTTGCATGGTTTCCGCTGCCATCGGTGTATGAATAATGTGTGAATGGGTGAATGTAATGCACAATCTCTGTAAAGCACCTTGGTTAAAAGTGCTATATAAATGCACCATTTACCATTTGTTAGGCTGTACAACAGTGACACTTGGTGGTGAACAAACGGTATAGCGCTATTTTCGTGCTCGGACACAGCCAGGGACACAGGGTCACTCTTCTGGGGGTCCCTGGCACAAAATATTTTCAGATAGGGGGTCTGCGTCTATATATATACACACACAGTATCTATTTGGGGGTCCTTGACACGAAGAAGTACTGCTGATTTAGAAGGCATTTGTAGAATGCCTTTTAAATCAAATATTATTTTGTTACCACTTGCTGTTTACATTTCTAATGTGACTACATAATAAAAGTGTTCAATCAATCAAAACATGTTGGAGGAAAGCAGAAAAATAGATTACTTTCTCTTCCATTGAGGAAATGTCGGAGGTACAGTAAAATGCACAGCCAGTCAGAATCCAATCTCATGCCACAGCATTTCCTTCCAGACATAAATGGCCTGTTTACCGCCCGTCTGCTGTTGTGCTTAGCAAATATCTCCTATTGATCTACCACATTTCCAGCTATTGTTATTCATAGCTAATTTGAATTTTTCCACGCCAGTCCATCTGTCATCGTCTTAACCCATTAAGACCTGAGGCTGATTCTACAAACGTCTGATAAATATAACGGTAATAAAACAGTTATCTGAAAAACACATGTTCTCATCTTTCTCATGTCAAGGATCTCCAAAAGGACATGTATTTGGCTGCCTACCCCCATCTCAAAAGAGTTTGTTTCACGGACCCCCAGAAGCACAGATTTTAGTTAAACGTTCACTTTAAATATACATTTTCAATGATTTGCAAACTCTTTCAAAAATAGTACAATAAGTACAAGCTCATGGTGCGACATGAAGTGACGTGCTATGAGCTTGTATACTGTATCTTCTTATCTTGCTATTTTTAAATAACCAAACCAATCCGAAATGAGACGGAATGGATGCTTTCTCGGTTTTGATGGGTTATGTAACAAATAATGCCCAAATTGATTGCATCGGCTCTTTTTTGCCATATTCTTTTGTGTATTCCGAATAAATTGTCGCCGGATGAATGGCAGTTTATCTCTGTATGATAATGTAAGGATAGAGACAATCTTTCTTTTAGAATGGAAAATAACTACCAATACGTATGTATTTATGGAGGAGAAATTTGACTTTTAGATGTATCAAGTCACCCAGACTGTCTGGAGGTGACAGTACAAAATTGTTTACTCAGTTTTTGTCTTTTGTCTTTGTTGCATAACAACACTCAATGCCCTAACACCTCTATTAACTTAAGTTGTGCCGTATGACTTGTACAGTAATACTGCTCTGGTTTTGGTGAATATTAAGTAGTTCCGGTCATTTTGTGGTGGGGCACTTAGGTCAACAATACAAATGACGCTAGTTTTGAGAATTAATTTTCTTTTAATCACCACAGGACTTGTGCAATCAATGAATACAGTTGCAACCACTATATTCATGGAAAGTATTTCATACAACTTAAGTTAAAACAATCTGAACTATCCCTTTAAACCACAGAATCGTGGTAGGGCCCTACACACGGTCAATCCAGTGTATTGGTGTACAGGTCCAGTTGTGGAGTATATCTACTTTCTCTTTTTCTTGGTAAAGTGTCACAGTGTCTTTAATATCAATTAATAGTGGATGAAAAAGTTATTATTTTAGAAGGGTGACCTGAGAGACAATAAACAAGTCTGAGAACCACTGGTATAGGCTCCACTCCTCCCTCTCCTGTTTTTATCACCACCAAACGTTTGTGTCGCTCTCTCTCTCTCTCTCTCTCTCTCTCTCTCTCTCTCTCTCTCTCTCTCTCTCTCTCTCTCTCTCTCTCTCTCTCTCTCTCTCTCTCTCTCTCTCTCTCTCTCTCTCTCTCCGCAGTGTGTGCAGTTCGACGTCAGGCCAGGCGTGTGTGTATCCGGAGCGTCCCCAGAGAGCGTGTCTCGTCTCCTGGGTGAACTGGCTCAGTATGGCACCTATTACCTGAGGCTCAGCCGCTTCGCCCTGCAGAGTGCTAACAAGAAGGGCCTCGTGTTCCAGGTACACCTGGATGACACACACACACACACGCACACACAGTCACGTACACACAGTCACGCACACACACACACACACACACACACACACACACACACACACACACACACACACACACACACACACACACACACACACACACACACACACACACACACACACACACGCGCACACACACACACACACACACACACACACACACACACACACACACAAAGTCACGCACGCATGTGTTATGTTTCATGATAAAACATTTAAAACCCTTGTGTACATACACTAACACATGCTAGACTACAAGCAGAGTGCTAACAAGAAGGTCCTCGTATTCCAGGTACACCTGGACGACACACGCACACAGTAGGCACGCATGCATGTACGCAGCCACGCACGCACGCAACATGTTACGTTTCATGATAAAACATTTAAAACCCTTGTGTACACTAACACATGCTAGACTACAAGAAAGCAATACTTATTTTCTGTTATGCCGTTTTTCATTGCCGTTGTTGACATTAAAAGCTGAACTTTTGATGTCAATAATTGTCTAAGCAAAATGTTGCAGTTGTGCAATGGAAGTACTTGGATTCGGAAAGATAATAATCACTGCGGATAGTTCTACGTGTCTGAATACACAAATATTGTCTGATTACTTATAATAACTGTGCATTCAGTCAGTCAGTCCTAAAGGTTATATTTTGAGAAACAAATAGAATTTGCCTTCACTTAGTTTGAACAAAGCCACAGAATGGTTTGGGACTGTGACGAGCGGTACAAAATAAATTGGTTATACACTATGCATTCAACCAGGGTGCACTGCAGTGTGTAGATAACGGAAATGAAAAATGTCTCTCCCAAGGCTTTCACAGGTGGTCTGAGGAAGTATCTGCATTACTACAGGGCCTGCGTCCTCAGCACGCCACCCACCCTCACCCTAATCACCATCGGCTTCCTCTTCCGCAAAGTGGGCCGGCAGCTCAGGTGAGAACTGAGAACATGCCTGGCACTGTCAGCACCAATTATCATCATATCAGCCGCGTGTAGATTTTATGTCTGTTGAATCCCTCTCCCAATGGAGAGAGGTAATTACAACTACAACTACTTTGAACTACAGTACAGATGGCAGCACATACTGTATGTGACCAGATTTGACTGAGAGCCTGCCATCGCGCAAACTTTTTTAATTTATTTTTCTAAATGAGTTAATAGCACAGGCAGACTCTTCACATACTAGAGCATGTCTGAAATAAGTGTCAGAGTTTAAATGGACGTAAATGGATGTAAATATGAAATAAATGCTTAAAGATGTAGCTAGGTGTAATATTAGAGACCACAGAAGTGAACCTTTCAAGCCTGTTTTCTCAACTCGCTGTTTTTTGCAAGACAACTCTATAAGCCATATCTCCAAAACTGGTGGGTCAAACTGAAGAACCAATATGTCAATTTGAAGCTATCAAAATTAAAAAAAAAATCCAATGGCAGCCCCTCAGTCAAAATTTGTCACATATACAGTAGTCTAAATAACTGTCATCTTCAAATAATTTTATTAACATTGTCCGACAGAAGATGTCCCACTCCTACCCAAAACCATGGTCAAAATATGGAAGAGTGGGGAAATCACCTCCAACCACTTCAAATGCACAAACAAATTAATAGGGAAACACTATTACTTAAAGCGAACAAAACATCAATGTGACGCAATGTGGGCTTTTGTTGGTGAAGAGTTTGGGTTTTTGTTTTGGGGGGGTGGGTGGGTGGGTGGGGGTGAGTAGGCCATGGATAGACCCCATGGTGAACCCCGCTCTATCAAACGGATTGCGTAATTGTTTTCTTCTACACTGTAAATATTCCCTTTGTTAGAGGAAGTCTAGAAACATAAACAAGACGAGATGACTCATTCACTTCATGCGCTACTAAATTATGCATTTTAAACCAATATGAACCTTTATTATAAATGTATCATAGTTACGTGCTGGAGGCTCTGCTGTGTATTTTGGACCCTTGACCTGCTGCTGACATAAATTACATATTTACAACCAGTAGCTGTGTTTAAATATGACAAGTGTGCGTGTGTTTAATCCAAGGTACCTGTCAGAGCTGTGCTGTGTGGACGGACCCTCGGGTGTGGGCCAGGCTACGTTTCCCGTGGTGAGGGGCTTTCTTCCTTCCTCTTTCCTATATATATATATTTATTTTTTTGACAATTATTATTTGAAACGAGACTATGTGTCTGCAGTCTGCTGCTTTGTCACCGACGCACCTGCTGTTATTAGTAAGTCGAGTGTGCAGGAAGTCTTCTCTTTAGCTAAAAAGAAGGGTTACAAAACTTAGTTTGTGCCAACTGCTGTAGACATTTTAAATAAGTCTAATCCCCACTGCTCACGATCACTGTTGCTGTGTTAATGTCAATGCATTTTATAGTGTTTTAATGCACTTGTGTAATTTTTGTAATGTTTTATTGTTGTACAGTAACTGACTGCCGGTGTACCAAAGACGAATTTCCATTTTATGTCAATGTAATGGACAATAAAGTTTTCTTTATCTTTATCTTCAAACGATAAAAAAAAAAAAAAATGTTCAATTGCTTTTATAATGATATTGAATATATTTATATATTTATTTATATAGCACATTTTCAGTCACAAAGTTCTTTACAAAACAGGGTAAAAGAAGGCAACTACAACAAAAGATCAGTGAATTTAATAGCAGGCATAAAATGGGTTTTCAGAAGAGATTAAAAGATGACACCGATTTTGCACGTTTTAAGTAAATAAATCACACCTGTGTGAACCAAGTGGTGCAACTCCCCTCTCTAAAAGCTGAATAACTCCTAATCTACGGAGCTCTTCATGGTTTGGTCCATTAGCGCGATTTTCGGAGGTTTTTGCTGATAATCCGGTGGTCTAGATGGAAACATTGGTGCTTTCTAGAGCAAGGATGGCTATATTTTAGCTCGCTAGCATTGGCGCTAATTATGTAGCAACAGCGTCCAAGCGCAACAACATCCACACACGGGTGCGGGTGCGTGCGCACATCAGTGGTGCACGCGCACGCATGCGCACACCACTCGTGCTCATTGACGTACCTACGTACCTACGACACAAACAGGTACATGGACATTGCGAGCTGGTTGTAGAAGTGGTTGCACCACTTAAAAAGTAGGGTTTTCCAAAGGGCCCTATATAAGTACAACTTTTTTCTCTTTTTTAAAAAGCTAGATCTGCTATTCATTTCTCACAGTTTCAAGTTCAAGGCTTAAGTAATGAATTCATGTAATGTTTGTAACCTTGCGTCCCGGGGTGGGGGGTTGGGCGTCTGGAAGACTGGAACGGGTTGAGAACAACTCAGCAGCTACAGATGGAATCAGTGTCAAGCCCAGTGCTCTTTGGCTCCCCCTGCAGGGCGTTAAGCTGTTGTCTTACCTCTACAACGAAGCCCAGAGCAACTGCAGCAATGAGAACTACCCCGTTCTGCTGTCCCTGCTGAAGAGTAGCTGTGAGCCCTACACACGGTCAGTTACTGAGCCCTACACACGGTCAGTCACTGAGCCCTACACACAGTCAGTCGCTGTGAGCCCCACACACGGTCAGTCACTGAGCCCTACACACGGTCAGTTACTGAGCCCTACACACGGTCAGTTACTGAGCCCTACACACGGTCAGTCACTGAGCCCTACACACGGTCAGTTACTGAGCCCTACACACGGTCAGTTACTGAGCCCTACACACGGTCAGTCACTGAGCCCTACACATGGTCAGTCACTGAGCCCTACACACGGTCAGTCACTGAGCCCTACACACGGTCAGTCACTGAGCCCTACACACAGTCAGTCACTGAGCCCTACACACGGTCAGTCACTGAGCCCTACACACAGTCAGTCGCTGTGAGCCCTACACACGGTCAGTTACTGAGCCCTACACACGGTCAGTCACTGAGCCCTACACACGGTCAGTTACTGAGCCCTACACACGGTCAGTCACTGAGCCCTACACACAGTCAGTCACTGAGCCCTACACACGGTCAGTTACTGAGCCCTACACACGGTCAATCACTGAGCCCTACACACGGTCAGTCATTGAGCCCTACACACGGTCAGTCACTGAGCCCTACACACAGTCAGTCGCTGTGAGCCCTACACACGGTCAGTTACTGAGCCCTACACACGGTCAGTCGCTGTGAGCCCTACACACAGTCAGTCGCTGTGAGCCCTACACACAGTCAGTCGCTGTGAGCCCTTCACACGGTCAGTTACTGAGCCCTACACACAGTCAGTCGCTGTGAGCCCTACACACGGTCAGTCGCTTCACGTCAGTGTCACAGCTCACATTTACACGTGTAACGACGTGGGTGAGATAATTATTTTATGTGCTCGCTCTGTTATTAATATGTTGTTTCCATGAGGAGAGAGAGCATGAGAGGTAAGAGCAGGAGAGATTAACACACACACACACACACACACACACACACACACACACACAGGATAGACACAGGTTTTTTTGTTGTAAATTAACGCCCTGCTTGATCATACTACAGTGCCACACAAGATGTTTTAAAATTATATTATTATATATATTTTAACATTTTCCTTTTCTGTCACTGGTAGATTTGTCTATGACTGGGTGTACAGCGGTGTGTTCCGCGACGTGTACGGTGAATTCATGATCCAAGTCAATGAGGACTACCTTAGTATCAGAGGTAAGAACGCACGCACGCACGCACGCACGCACGCACGCACGCACGCATGCACGCACGCACGCATGCACGAGTTAGTCCGGAATTCAACTTTTACTTGAGTAAAAGTACAAAAGTATAGACATAAAAATGTACTTAAAGTTACCAAACGTTTATAAAGTACTCATCTCATGCAGAATGTCCCCATTTTACAGGTTTCAAATGTCTAAAAATCTTAAATAAGCCAAAGTTTAAATATGGCTGAAGTTGTTGTTTTGTAATAATAATGTAGTGGAGTAAAAGTGCAGTATTTGACTCTGAGATGTAGTAAAAGTACCAAAACATTGCAAATACTCCGGAACATCACATCACAGCTTGCTTTGAACAGGCAGTAATTGCACAGGTCTTAGCCTTGTAAAAAATAATAACTGTCTATGGAAATTGAGAGCCTCTCAGACAGACGTCAAGCCGTCAAGCACAAAACGTAGCCGTTTCATTTAATTACGGACCCTTCCATCTTTAGTTGGACTTTGTCCTTGTACACTGTGTGGTGCACACCGACACTCATCATTGGATGATAATAATTCAGTGAGGTTTGCAGGGGGTGAAGGAGGGGCCTGCCCTCGCTAAGCTGTTTGCAGGCACAAATTAACTAATAATTGATGGCGTGCATGTTGTTGCGCTGTTCTCTCTCTCGCTGAAATTATGTTTCTTTGCTTCTGTTTTCACTCTAGAGTCTAGACTCTCGAACCATTTCCCCTTGTTGGTGATTCCTAAAATAAATTAGTTTCCACTGATAATTGCTCACGGTAGAGAAAAAAATATATAAAAGAACTCTGGCTGCGGTAGACTAGGAGTCTAATTAATGACTTGAGAGACTTCAAAGTGGAGAAAAGGGGAGAGTTGAGGCTGGGCTCACAGGGCTTAAAAACACAGACAAACTCTACATTCTCCCTCAGCGATTTGTTGCGTTTATCTAGGCTTTTGTAGTTTCTTTTTTTTACCCTTTCCAGCCTGCCGTGAGAAGCACATTTCCTATTGTGCCACATTTCCCATTTTAAGTGCATGCAATATAGCTAGAATGTCCTGTAAAATAAACCCAGCCAGTGATTTGTGTCCATCAAAAAGGCAAACGGTTCAAAGAAGCGTTGTACCACTTCTGTTTGTGCCGCCAAAATCTATTTCACAAACAGCCAAAACTACAAGCTTTACAACACGCCGTGTGCTTGTAGATCTGCTATTTAAGAATGTCATTTTTATCTATATGACATGAGCCAAAATTGGGAAGACAGGCCTGTGAATGTGACACCAATTCCTGTCTAAAATATTGCCCATCATACAACAGCAGCCGCCACCTCAAGGTCAGGCACGTCACCTCATCTCTGTCTGGCTTAGCCCATTTTGGGCGGGATCCCCTTTTGGTGTTTGAAACATTATGTTATAATTTAGCTATTGAAAAATAGCAGATCTACAAGCTCATAGCGCGCCACCGAGTGGCACGCTACGAGCTTGTAGGCCTGCTATTTTTGAAAAATCGTGAAAATATTTATTTCAGAAAACTGGAGGATTTAGAAGATTAGATAGATACATTTTGAGGTCAGGCCTAAATGGCTTAGAGGTTCATTTGCCCATCGGCTACACCTCATCAACTCCTGCAGTGAACCTGTGTGCTCCTCGCTTTTTTTCCCGCTCTTCCTTTTTTTCTTTCCACAAATGTCACTGTTCTCCTCCAAGACCGTCGCCCAGAGAAGTAATCAGCAGCTAAGCTTTTTTGGCAAAGCCGCAGGCTTTCAGCCTAAAGAGCTGTGGAAAGCCCCCTCCTGCACGTTCGCGTCGTCCCCACTGTGCTTTTTTTTGCTTAGGATCAGTTAAGTGTTTAACAATTTCCAACTGCTAATTCAAGCCACAGAGCTTTGCAATACCACACGAGACCTACCCAATGAGAGACGAGTACTGTACCTCTAAATCAACGTAATCAACATTATTTGTCATTTACATGCTTGCACACAATACGATAGCCGACAATAAAATAGAAAATAACAAGCATGCCCTCATACAGTGCAGTGAATTAAAATAATAATAATATGGATATGCATGAATACATTTTATATAATGATGTTGAATGGACAACAAAAGTGGCTCAAAGTATTAGTGATAGATCATCTTTTAAATAAACAAAACAACTGAGGAGGATGCTGAATTAACACGAGCAAGGGCAAATAAATGCTGATTATATACTGTATCTAACAACATGTCCTGTTGGCCAGTTATTTACCAATCACAAACCCAGCACAATGTAGCACTCATCATCTACAGTCTTCAAATCATCAAAAGCACTTTTTAGGTTCCTTTTCACCAGTTTTCAAAATGTAAATCTTTACTTACTTAATCTTAACTATCTACAAGCTAGGGGCGGAAATCGCAAGGTGCCTGACTGATTCCATTCCGATTCAGAGGGCTGCGATTCCATTTGTTTTCGATTAATTGGGCAACAATCCGTCATGTAATCATGTATTGGCATCGCCAAGCCAATACATGATTTATTTCCCCCTCACTGTGTGACTAATACACAAAGTGCTTTCTAATGATCCATAATGAGAACACATTCATTTACTTCCATTATCTTGTATTGCTAATAAAAACAAATGGAAGAGATGTGTCACTGTCAACTGGAAGGTTATATTTGACATCACCAGAAAACTCACAGGAAGAGTAAAATTATATCAAATAATACTTTTTTAAATTAATAATATAGATTTTTGATATCTGTGAATCGATTAATAATCACAATGAATTAATCATGACTATTCTAAGAATCCATGTTATTTTCCACCCCTACTACGAGCTCAAACACGTCGCAGTATATAAAGTTTAATGTATTTGTGTATAAAATGCAGAATTCTAGGGCCAGCCTCCATGCTCATTATTTCAGTTTGATCATTTTTCTATTTGTATTCTTGTTTATCTTGCTTCTCTCCTGTGTTTTAATTCGTTCTCACTGCTGTTGCGGCTCTGACACCTGAAATTTCCCCTCCGGGGGATCAATAAATGTTTATTTAATCTTGTCTTATCTTACAAGCTTAATCCCTCATATATTTCCTCAGACAAGCACTTCTGGGTGCAAGGCTACACCTTAATCTCCAAGGATGTGGAGGACTGTGTCCCCGTGTTCCTGAGACACATTGCCAACGACGTGTACGTCTGTGGCAAGACCATCAACCTCCTCAAGATCTGCTGCCCACAGGTAGCTTAACCCACAGACAGACAGACAGACAGACAGACAGACAATTTGAAAGCAGGTGGAGCAAAGCTTTGCCTTCTGTCTAAAATTGAAAGGGCATTTTAAAAACAATAGCCCCCATTGTTTTTAAAATGCCCTGTCAAGGCTTATGAAGTCAAATTAAACATCAACTCATTTGAAGGTCATGTCTTTCATCTTTTTTCTGAGCCTTTTGATTTAATCGTTTTTTGCACATTTGCCCCACGTTGACAGAGTTCTCTCCGGTCTAATGAGCTGAAATTCCTATCCCCCCCCCCCCCCCCCACACACACACACACACACACACACACAGCACTACATCTGCGGGTCGGAGCTGCCGGTGCCACGCATCGCCGTCACCTTCTCTCTGCAGGAGGTGGAGGATATCGAGAGGGACTGTGCCATGTACCGCGGCCGCATGGAGAGGATCGCCAAGCACAGCGCCATCAGCAGGGAGGAGCAGGTATTGCGGATGATACTGATTTTTTACGTACAAGGAACAACGAAAATGCTATGTAATAATTGGCCAACAACCCCCCCCCTCTCACTTCTCAGGGACCACAGAAGCAAAGATTTGAGTTAAAATTGTTCGCCGTGAAAGAATATATATTCAAAGATTTGCACTACATTTTCACGATTAAAAAAAACAACAGATCTACAAGCTCGTAGCGCGGCACTATGAGCTTGTATATCTGCTATTTTGCAATAGCTAAAGTTTCAAAATAATGGTTAAAGTGGTTAAAAGCTAAGGCAACACACACTGTACAGTATGCGTTCCAGGTCTTAACACATTTAGTACCGGAACTGCATCAAAATAAAGGCTCTGCTTGCGCCAGAGTAATCGCCAGAGTAGTGATCGCTTCTATTTTGAAAGCCATGAACCGGAAATACTTTCTTAAAAAAGTTGACTGACAAAGTGCCATCACAATCTCCGATCATCTTAATATATTTATATACGCTCCAAAAAGAGTTCATATTTTGCGGGAGAGACGGATGAGGAGCAGAAACGCAGCGCCAGCATATCGATCCATTCATCACCACGGAGAGCGCCCTGGATGAGGAGATACGAGTCATTCTTTCCGCCGCGCTAACATGGGAGTCAATGACAAGCTAATAGTTTCACAGAGCGTTAGCATACGGCAAGCGAAAAGCGAAATGCCAAAAAAAAAGAAACTATTTACTAAAAGTAATTATTCTGAATATTATTATCTCGCCCCGCGTCGTTTGGACGTCGCTAGGACGTCCACAGACGTCTAAGGCACCTCTCGGTTCCAATCCTTATGACGTTTCAGGACGTATTATGTACAAAATGTGTTAATGGGTTAAAGAAGGAACAAAAGTGTGTGTGTGTGTGTGTGTGTGTGTGTGTGTGTGTGTGTGTGTGTGTGTGCGTGTGTGCATGTGTGCGTGCGTGTGCTTGTGCGTACGTGTGCGTGTATTTATCATTTATATGCGTGCGTGTGTGTATATGTTCTCGGGCTGGAACCATGCCAGAATATGGAGTCATTTGTCAAGTACATCCCAGGCCGCCCGCCGAGATCCTCCACACACGTGCCATTCCCGTGTGACACATTGACTGGAGTGGCAGTTATTATGCATTGTGTATAAGTGGAGTCACCTTGTACGTATGTCGTACTGTATTTGAAATTCAACCCAATACTTGTCTTAAATGTGACATTAACAATAAAATGTGACGTGTCTGTGTATGGGAAAGACAGAAACTTGTATTGCAATCATTTAATAAATGAGCATGACACTTTGGCGCCTCAAGTAGGGAGAATTTCAGCGGCAGACCCATTAGACTGATACATTGCCATCATCTTAACGGTGTGGCGGCCCGCATTCTGCAGTCTATATTCTAACGCGACTGGCTGATGATTGGCTGGTGGGTGTGGCGGGTTGGGGGGGGGGCGGTGGCGAGGTAAGCCAGAGGGCAGGCCAATAGATCTTTGTTAATGATGCTCCCTGCCTCTCTCTCTGTTAGGCGCTGCGCACGGAGCAGGCACGCCGGGAGCTGATCAATCAGGTCAGAGAGTCTGCAGCCAAGACCCTGGAGAGCATCCGTGGTGAGTGATACGCGCACGTGCCGTGCATTATCACACACACACATGCACGCACTGCACTCGCTCACACAGATGTGGGGCGCAATCACAGTACACACCCACACAGGCATGTTCCCGCCACCAACTCACTGATATTACCTGTTTAACACATGGCTCAGGACTGATTATAAATGATTATAACCCACACTGCTGGCTGTTGGCTCGTGACTGCCAGAATCTTACTCAAACTCGGCTCCTCTGAGGGGGAGTTGAGAGCAGAAGAGAGAGAGAATAAAGAGAGAGAGAGAGAGAGAGAGAGAGAGGGTTCACGGGGGTGAAGCGCTTTGAACGGCTTCCAGCACTGCAGGCTGTGAAATCGAATCATCACTCACATAGTTTGGTTAACTCCTCATATCATTTATTACTACAAAAAGACATGCAGCATCTCAGGCCTATTTCTGTGTGTGTGTGTGTGTGTGTGTGTGTGTGTGTGTGTGTGTGTGTGTGTGTGTGTGTGTGTGTGTGTGTGTGTGTGTGTGTGTGTGTGTGTGTGTGTGTGTGTGTGTGTGTGTGTGTGTGTGTGTGTGTGTGTGTGTGTGTGTGTGTGTGTGTGTGTGTGTGTGTGTGCGTGCGTGCACGGCGAGGGGGCGCATATGAACATGGGTTTGCGTTGAGGCAGATGGTTACTCTGTGTGTGTGTGTGTGTGTGTGGGGGGGGGGGCGTGTGTGGGTGTGCATGTGTAATCTGGAGGAGTAAGTGACCTGCTGTGCTCTTTTTCGCCCCCTGCAGGGCGCCAGGTGTCGCAGCGTCTGGTCGTGGAGGCTGGAAAGAGAGAGCGTTTTGAGGAGCTGAAACAGAACCTGGAACATGAGCAGGAGGTGTGTGTGTGTGTGTGTGTGTGTGTGTGTGTGTGTGTGTGTGTGTGTGTGTGTGTGTGTGTGTGTGTGTGTGTGTGTGTGTGTGTGTGTGTGTGTGTGTGTGTGTGTGTGTGTGTGTGTGTGTGTGTGTGTGTGTGTGTGTGTGTGTGTGTGTGTGTGTGTGTGTGTGTGTGTGTGTGTGCACATTAAGTACTAATAAATGTGAAAGAATCTTCATCCCTGTGTTCCATTAGTTTGAGTTGAGTTATTGCATGGTTCATCCGATTAGTCATTAGTCTAGTTGTTGTGTTTCTTTAAATATTAAAACAAATTAAATATTAAAATCCAATCTAACATTCATCAGCATTCTCTCAACAGTCAGGATGAGACAGAGGTGTACGTGAATTAAACAGTCAGGATGAGACAGAGGTGTACGTGAATTAAACAGTCAGGATGAGACAGAGGTGTACGTGAATTAAACAGTCAGGATGAGACAGAGGTGTACGTGAATTAAACAGTCAGGATGAGACAGAGGTGTACGTGAATTAAACAGTCAGGATGAGACAGAGGTGTACGTGAATTAAACAGTCAGGATGAGACAGAGGTGTACGTGAATTAAACAGTCAGGATGAGACAGAGGTGTACGTGAATTAAACAGTCAGGATGAGACAGTGGTGTACGTGAATTAGGGCTGGTCGATATTATCTTCACTAGGGGTGTAACGATACATTTTAACAGCGATACAGTTTAAACCCTTTATAGCCCTGTTTTATTTTTGGGGGGGATATTCAAAATATAGCTGATCTACAAGCTTGTATAGATCGGCTGTGTTTGAAGAATGATGACAAATGTTCCCGTAAGGCATAGAATCTTTTCAAATACATCAATCAATATGGGGGTCTCCGACGTGATAATGCCAAAGAACCACTGCTGTAACGTGCGTGGGTGCGTGGGTGCGTGCGTGCGTGCGTGCGTGTGTTTGTGTGTGTGTGCATGTGTGCGTGCGTGCGTGCGTGCGTGCGTGCGTGCGTGCGTGTGTGTGTGTGTAACAGTGGAGAAATGTGGCCCAGAGAAAGCAAGAGGAGGATGACTACAGCTTTGCTCGGGAGCTGAAGGATCGAGAGAAGAGACTACAAACTCTGGAGGAGCAACTGGAGGAGAGGGCTAGGTTTGACACACACACACACACACACACACACACACACACACACACACACACACACACACACACACGCACACACACACACAGCTGTTTTATTTATGAAGCTTGGTTGTGAAAACGGTAATAACTTGACATGATGTGTCACCATTTTGTCTGTAGGAAGGAGCTGATTGCCCGGTACAGCCGCCTATCAGAGGAGGCCGCTCGCAGAGAAAGGCGGGCGTTGTGGAGGGTCCAGCGAATGAGACTCGACGAAGCCCGAGCGCAATTCATAATGCAGGACAATCTGCAAATTGGGGTCAGTAGACGCCATTAGCACCAAATACACACAGTGGAAGAAAATGGAAATGCTAATAAATATTTATTGTTGCTGTAGGGTGTATTATATTATGTCCAAAACTGTAACTTTTCAGAATTCAAAAATTGCAGAGCTTGTCGTGATGCACAGCACTTTGCTTGCTACTTTTCCTACTTTTGTGTGACACTGTAGTAAGTAGACAAAGTACAGCATTTAACAAAAGAATATGGACATAAGAGGTTTCTGCCCAACAGCAACAATATGATACAAATTGTTACATATGTTGATGTTTGGTAGCACATCATGAGGTTAAATTGTTACATATGTTGATGTTTGGTAGCACATCATGAGGTTGTGTGTTGTGTTGATGTTTGGTAGCACATCATGAGGTTGTGTGTTGTGTTACCTGGTCATAGTAACGTAATTGCTACTCTCAGTTTCTCACTCATATGAGCGCAGAAGCAACAGATGAATACAATCAACAACAATTGGACTCATTAGCTAAACAACCCAAGGTTTACAGTTCTGTACCGGCATATTCACAGGCCATACTGGAGAAATATCCCCTAGGCCTGGAGAGACCGCCAGTAGAAGCACTACCACCTGCTTCATCAGCACAGCTCCAGAACACTCCACAGGTACAGTCTGACCTGGTCTCAGAGCGTATAGAACATTCTGTACAGTCTAAACCTCTGTTTATAATGTTTGTCTCGTCTTGTCTCGTTTGTCTCAATCGATTTGATTGAATATAAAAATTATACGGAAAATATTGATCTGAAAGCTCACTACCCATTGTGGATTGACACTATTGCACGAGAAAGTATAAAACTTGGGCTTTAAGTGGCTTTAAGGGGTTAATCAGACTGATGATTATGCAATTATCCAAAATGCGCTTCTCGATTATTCGATTAATCCGAAAAGTAATCAATGGAATAATCACTAGGAAACTCCTTCCTCCTCTTCTCCTCACTCAGAAATCTCCTATGCAGGAGTCGTCTGCACGGCAGCTCCCACCCGCTCCCACGGTCAGCCCTGCTCTCATCTCGGAGGATGCTAACATCAAGGACGTTCTACCCAACTCCCCAGAAGGCCCCGACAGTGAGCAGGTGGACCAGGCCCTGCAGGAAATCGGGTCTGACCTCCCCGACGCTTCCTGCAAACCTCCTCCACCTGTAGACTATGACTTCAGTACCCCTTTCTGCCCTCTGGAGGGCATCGGCGGTGACGTCCCGGCCCAGCCCCGGCCTCACTGGGGGCCGCCCGTCGAGCCCGACGTCTCCAGCCTGCATCCTTCGTTCTCTCACATCCCCATCGGGGAGAACGTGTCCGAGACCCAGGAGACTCTGCCCAGAGCCTCCCCGTACGGCCACGCCTCTCAGTCCAGTTTCCCCCTTGGCCGGTATACGCCGGATATGGCCACGGATATTGCACCCAAAGCCAGCCTGCACGGTCACCCCTCGCAGGCTACAGTGGACGCAAGAAACACCGCGACTGAAGACAAGAGGGAAGCCATTGCATCTTCATCAGAAGGAGAGGCCGGTGGCCGCGTCACCACGACTCGGACTGCCGACCATATCGTGGAGTCAAACCAGGAAGAGGTCCAATCTGTTGTTGTGTTCACGGAAGGAGAAGAATGTCCTTCTCGTCCTCCTGCAGCTGCTGGCCCCTCGCCGACGCCGCAGCAGCAGGGAGGCCCTGCTGGTGATCACCAAACACTGACCGCCCCGTCTGGTGATCACCAAACACTGACCGCCCCGTCTGGTGATCACCAAACACTGACCGCCCCGTCTGGTGATCACCAAACACTGACCGCCCCGTCTGGCTCCGTTCTGCGAGAGCCGTCCGTGGCAGACACCCGCGCTCGCCCCTCGGAGGCTCATATTCAAATCGGGGAGCATGTGTCCGAAATCAGTGCACCGCTGTCCTCGCAGAACATTTACGGCCATGCCTCCGATGCACACCTAAAGGTCGGAGACTTTGTTTCAGAGGTCGCCGCTCCTCTACTGTCTCCAAGCGTCCATGGCCACGCCTCCGATGCTCACATCAAGGTCGGAGACTTTGTTTCAGACGTCGCCCCTCCGCTACTGTCCCCGAGCGTCCATGGCCACACCTCCGATGCTCACATCAAGGTCGGAGACTTTGTTTCAGACGTCGCCCCTCCGCTACTGTCCCCGAGCGTCCATGGCCACGCCTCCGATGCTCACATCAAGGTCGGAGACTTTGTTTCAGACGTCGCCGCTCCGCTACTGTCCCCGAGCGTCCATGGCCACGCCTCCGATGCTCACATCAAGGTCGGTGAGCATGTTTCTGAAGTGACCGGCCACCTCCCCACTCCAAACATCCACGGCCACGCCTCCGATGCTCACATCAAGGTCGGAGAGCATGTTTCTGAAGTGACCGCCCCTCTGCGTTCCCCCGGCATACACGGCCATGCTTCCGACTCACACATTAAAATCGGGGAGAATATTTCGGGATTCGTCGCCTCTGTTCCTTCTCCCAACATCCACGGCCATGCCTCGGACGCACACATCAGGGTGGGAGAGCACGTTTCTGAAGTGACCGGCCACCTGCCCACTCCAAACGTCCACGGTCACTCATCGGACGCACACATCAAAGTGGGCGGGTTCGTGTCCGACGTGCCTGAAGCGAGTCCTCGTTGGAATAAGCACGGACACGCCGCCGACTGCACCCTCCAGGTCAGTGTTAATGAAAATGGCAGATTTTGGCAGAGCTTGTAGGTCGGCTATTTTCAGCATGCAACCAATCGCAGGCACTGTATTCATCTGTTTTCCTCTTTTAATGACCAAAATAAATAGACCTATCAAAATACATTTAAGTTGACAAAATCAACTGTACATTTAGTCGACTAAAGTCTTGATATGATATGATATTTAGTCAACTAAAACTAGACTAAAACTAAAACATTTCAGATGACTAAATTGAAAATGTGTTCAAAAGACTGACTAATTGTCCTACTGCTGACCTATTTATCAACATTGTGAAACAACTGCATCTCCTTGAACAGATGACCTATTCTTTAAGACTGCAAAAATAGCTGGGTGGATAGAGTATTTAGCTGGAGGGGTGGATATGGAGTGACTATGACTAAAGCTAAATAAAAATATTCTGTCAAAATCACCACTGTTCCAGGTGGGGTGTTTGGTGTCTGGAATCCAACCGGTCTCGTCCCCTCTGCCCGGAAGTGCTTACGGACACTCGTCGGACTCCGCTTTAAAGACGGGTTGCGTGGTGTCCGGCACTCTGCTGCTGCCGTCCGCGCTGCCGGGCAGCGCGTACGGCCACTCCTCTGACTCGACTCTGGGCGGAGGGTGCATGGTGTCTGGGGTGCAGCCTCAGCTTCTGCACCTACCAGGCACCCACGGCCATTCGTCAGACTCTGCACTGGGAGGAGGGTGCCAGGTGATGGAGCAGAAACCTGACGACAACACGCCAAGCAATCAAGGTGGTGTATGAGTTAAAGTTCAGTTTCTTTACTTTAAGGGGCCCAAGTATTTTTGGGGCAAACATTTCTTATCTCCACTTTTTATGTTTTTTCGTAAATGATACTTACTTACTTGATCATACTGCAGCGTGACACGTTTTGAACATGCAGATCTGCTACTTTAGCATTTTAATCTTGAAAGGTTTGGACATATTGAAACATTTCAT
This sequence comes from Protomyctophum bolini, assembly GCF_963924005.1. NCBI lineage: Eukaryota > Metazoa > Chordata > Actinopteri > Myctophiformes > Myctophidae > Protomyctophum > Protomyctophum bolini. The sequence continues at coordinate 17,167,510 of NC_137865.1, forward strand.
ACCATCTCCCTTCCAGGTGGGGAATCAGACATCCCCGTTGAGCAGCAGCAGCAGCAGCAGCTGGCCGAGGGCATGCTGGGGTCCTGGGCAGACAGCTGGGTCCTGTCCCCCGCCCAGCGCTCTGAGCAGGAATACGTCCTCTCTCTGGCTGCTCACTACCAAGTGGAGCAGTATGAGGACGGTTACAACCTGTGTGAGTACGGCTCAGAGCACACAGCGGAAAGAAGTGATTACTTCTGCACCATTCAGGATGTGATCTGTGTTTTTAGTCCACTTTTGAGGCTTTGTATAAAGACGCTGTTAGAGTAAGACTCAAAATTGTATACTTGGATTGATCGATTTGATTTATAGATAGATATATAGGGATTGATTGATACTGTAGATATATGAATACTGTAGATAGATGGATACTATATAGATGGATATTGTAAATAGATTGATAGAAGTGTCCGGGTAGCTCATCTGGTAGAGCTTGTGCCTTTTCTACCACAATGGAGATAGCTGGTTTCTGCCCGACAACCACAATCTTTTTTCTTCTAGCCTGTACTGTAACGCTTTTGTAAATGCATTGAAAGAGACCAGACTTGCTTTGATAAGCAGACAGTGTTTCCCCCAGGAGGAATGGTACTATGGTAGTACATGTACTTTGTGCCTTACTGTAGCTGTGAGTGTGTGAGTACGGCTCAGAGCACACAGCGGAAAGAAGGGATTACTTCTGCACCATTCAGGATGTGATCTGTGTTTTTAGTCCACTTTTGAGGCTTTGTATTAAGACGCTGTTAGAGTAAGACTCAAAATTGTATACTTGGATTGATCGATTTGATTTATAGATAGATGGATAGATATAGAGATTGATTGATACTGTATATATTTTAATACTGTAGATAGATGGATACTAGCTTCTTTTGAAGAAGTTCAGTGTCTTTGAGACTGACAGGTCACAGAGCCACTGTTGCCTTGTGGACCGCCTTCAGGCAAAACACGTATGAGCAACACGGAGGCATTACAGAAGCTTCAAGCCCAAATAAACAGATCCCCAGGGCTATTGAGGCCGGGAGAGAGTATTGATTTATTTTTTTACCAGGGCCAGTAGTGCCCACTAATGATCAACATTTCAGTTTTCACATCCATGTAAATGAGAAAGTTTTCATCTGTAGTCCCTGAGCAGGCTGTTAAAAGTGGTGAACACTGAACAGACATCAATACAATTAAATACAAGTAAGTAAACATAGTACAAGACGAGACCGACGATGAATGCATATACTGTAGGTAGGGGAAACCCTGATGAAACTTGGGGAAAAAGAAAACCCTGATGAAAAAAACTAACAAACTTCTAAGCCACTTGAGCTAGGTCATTTCATCACCACTGTAACTGGGAGTTACGGCATGTCTTTTTTTCCTTTCAAACAGCTGCCGGCGTCGTGTCTTTTTCCTGTTTCACTCTAATCTTATCTGTGTTCTCTCCTTCAGCGTCGACCCCGGACTGTCAGCTGCTGAAGCAGGTGACACGGGGCCCCTGGGGCCTGCCTCCTGTGGACCCTACGCTCCACGGGGCCACAGACACCACCACCATCCAGCTCAGCGAGATGGTCTCCCTGCCGGTCCTGATGAAGCACTCGGTCACCACGCCTCTCATCACACAGTGAGTGTTCTTTTAAAGGCGGCGGAGAGCGAGAGGCCGGGAGAATGAATGTATATGGGAGGTTTGACAGGTTTTGTTGCGTACCTGCCGGCCCGGCACGTAACAATTCTCCACAAAACTCAGTATTTGAGCCTCCTATGTCCAGCTTTGAGGGTCTGTGTAAACAGACAAAAGTGTGTAAACACAAACAACACGAACCGAACATGTCCAGTCGATGTCGGGAGCGATCCTGTCCATGTTGTAGTGTGGACTTCTAGTCTGCTCGTCATGTTTCAGGGCTGACTACTGGTGTAGTGTGAACTAGATACCATATTCTCAATATCAACTCTCAATGTATATATATATAATACCAATCAATCCAAAGCAAGGCTAGCGAAAATAATGCTATTGAAGGAGCCATTTCTGCCTGTCTGTGCCTTTAACCCGTTTGATGGGCGGGTTCACCATGGGGGGTGTGTGTCACACAGGATTGACATAATGACACAGGTGCAACAAGCCAGGTTGAATGGTTTGGAAGGTATGGGCACAAGAGATCACACGGTTTTTACCGTATCACTGTATTTTGCATAACAAAACTGCTGTATTACAGAACCTGTACAATAAATGGGAACCTCACCCTATACAGCAGTCAATGCCTGGACAATATAATATATACGCGTCACAAACAGTCTCTGTATGCATGTGCCCAGCCGAGAGGCAAAGTAAAGTTTGAGTTTGCCTCTACACAAGTAAAAACCTGATCAAGGAAGACAATCGCGATTCGTCTTATCTGGAGATTCTGATCTGGAGATCCTGAGCAGGCTGAGCTCCTTTCCCGAAGTACCCTGGATGGAAGAAGAGCTTTGGATCGTTCCCGAACTGGACTGGACAACACAACACAACTTCAACATTTCGCTCATCTGAGAACGGCGTCTCCCCGGGCCGCCCCCCCCCGCCCCCCCTTTGTGAAAGAAACGGAGCGCACCGATCGCCGACACATGCAAAATGCTGCAGGCTATCGCTGGTTAGTGCATATTCACCCACACATTAATTTTTGTTTGGAGCGGCATCGCGCCGTAAAATGACTTGGATCACGGCCGCTGTTTGATGAACAAACAACCCCCCCCCCCCCTTTCTGCCATACACGCGCACATCAAGACCACAAGAGTGCGTGTCTCTGACAAAACGGCACAACGCACTAACGCAGCATCTTTGCACAATATCCGCACACACACGCCTAACTGGTTCTTATTGTTTGGTTGCAAATGAAACTACACTGTTTAAAGGTCTTATTATTGGTTGCAAACGAATGCAATGTTTGGGTCTTATTGTTCATTGTTGCATTTAATACAGTCTTATCGTTGGTTGCAAATTAATGTGTATTTTATTTTTGGGTAAAAACGAATTTATGCACTGATTTATTGTTGGCTCACTTGGTTGAAAATGAGCAGTACCAAACGAACCGGGTCTGCAGAAATGCAAATGAGCAGTACCAAACAAACCGGGTCTGCAGAAATACAAATGGGTTCTGATATTGAAAAAAGGATGAGAACGCCAACTTTGAAAGGAATCCAAATGACAATGGAACGGCTTCAAATGGAAAGGAATGGAAAGGTTAAACAGGCAAACAAACTAAAGACACAAACCACTGCTCTCATGGCTTCAAAGGAAAATGTCTCTGCTGTCAATCAAAATCTGAGAAAGATCAAAACCCTATTTGAAAAGGCTGAAGAACAGCACAACACCCTGTTCACTGATTTTCCTATGCCCGAGGGGGAGCAAAGTAAACAAAATGCATGGCTCCATTCAGTGATGACAAAGAGTAACGCGTTCATTAAAGACACATTACAATGGTTACAGGAAAATGGTTTTTCAAATGAGGTCGATGAATATGATAATGCAAATGATGATTGGGGTGAACATGTACCGTGTCAAGATGACATTAATCCTGAGGACAGTGTGTCTAATGTATCTGTGTCTCATGTGTCAAAGGGGTCAAAAAGGTCAAGGTCTTCTAGCAAAGGTTCTGGGGTGTCATCTGCATGCTTAAAGGCCAAGGCAGAAAAGGCAGCTTTATTGGAAAAGGTGGCTGCTCTGGAACAGAGACATGAAATAGAGGCACAAGAGGAAAAATTGAGGAAAAGTAAGGAGCAACTGGACCTCAATACGCAAATAGCAGCTGCTGATGCAATGGTCTCTGTGTTGGAGGGCAGTGATGTTGGAGGAAAGGCCCCTTCAAATGGAATGAGCTCTTATGTGAGAAAAGGTTTTAAAGGGCAAAGTCTTGCATTTAACCCAAAAGCACAAGAGTTTGTACCAAAGATGGACGCCCAAGGCTCAACAGCACCACCTATTTCATCCGCCCCTGATGTTCGACCAAAGGTCAAAGGTTATCATACTATGGACCCTCAAAGTGCAAAACGTCCCACTGTCAGACAACTGCTGCAACCAAACATCCCCATCACCCCAAGGAACACCATTCAGAATGTCAATACAATTATACAACCTCATGTACAGCAACAACCCATAAACAGGTCCCTGTCTGCACAAAACCAAACACCAGTACAGTCATTACAAAACTCAGTTGACCCGGAGACTCTTTGTGGAATCATGAAACGCCAAAATGAAATAACTACACTGCTGGTACAACAACAAATGGCATCCACTCTACCACAAAGAGACATAGCAGTGTTTGATGGTGATCCATTACAGTGTACTTCATTTATCAGGACCTTTGAACATTGTGTCGAAGCAAAGGCAAGCAGTTACCAAGACTGTCTACATTACTTGGAGCAGTACACCAGGGGGCAGCCCAGAGAGCTGGTGAGGAGCTGCCTACATATGCTTCCACAAGAAGGCTATGAAAGGGCAAAGGCATTGTTGAAAGAGCACTTTGGCAATGAATATGTAATAGCCACAGCCTATATGGATAAAGCTTTTGGATGGGCCCCTATTAAAGCTGAGGATGTTAAAGCACTGCAGGAATTTGCATTGTTCTTAAGAGGGTGCTGCAATGCTATGATGGAGATCCAATATATGGAGGAGATGGACATCCCATCAAACATGAGGCAGGTCATGCTGAAATTTCCATATAAGCTGCGGGAAAGATGGAGGTCTCAGGCTTGTGCGATTCAGGACCAACGAGGATACAGGGCCACATTTCCCGACATGGTGAAATTTCTGGAGAACCAAGTAAGGGTCTTGACACATCCCCTTTTTGGAGATATTTCAGATGCACGACCAAGCACCTCACAACAGACTGTAAGCCGAAGCAGACAGCTACCCAGGAGTTACATAAAAGAAAGCAGTTTTGCAACAACAATCACAGCTACCAACCATATTGCAACCCCTGAGTCCATAACATCACAGGAGCAAGCCTCAGAGTCCTGTCTGTACTGTGGAGAGAGACATCCATTATTCCGGTGTTCAACACTAAATGCAATTTCTCAAAGGGAGAAAATAGAATTTCTAAAAATAAAAGGAATTTGTTTCGGATGCCTAAATGCAGGACATATAAATAAGCAATGTAGAGCTCGTCTGACTTGTGATGAGTGTAATTTAAAACATCCAACGATTCTGCATATCCACAGAGACGAGACACAGGAAAGACCAGTTAGTAGCGCACTTGTCTCCCTCCAAGCATATGGTTGTACTGGGGCCGGAGACCAAGACAGCACACTTTCCATCGTGCCTGTGCAAATAAAATCTAAGAAGGGAGATAAGGTGCTGCAGACGTATGCTTTCTTGGATCCTGGAAGTACAGCAACCTTTTGCACAAATCACCTAATGGAAAAATTGAATTTGCAGGGTACAAAAACCAACATCCTACTGCGCACGATGGGCCAGGATAGTGCTGTTAAGAGTGAAATCTTTACAGGACTGGAGGTGTCTAGGTTGGATGGCAACCAATTTGTGGAGCTCCCAGAGATGTTCACTCATCATACTATCCCTGTTTCAAGGAGTAATATTCCCACACAGAAAGATATAGACAAATGGGACTATCTAAAGGCCATCAAAATCCCAGAATTAGACGCTGACATTGAAATGTTGATCGGGACGAATGCGTCAAAACTCATGGAACCCTGGGAAGTAATAAACAGCCCTGGTGACGGACCCTATGCAGTGAGGACCCTATTGGGGTGGGTCATCAACGGCCCTTTGAGGGGCAATAATGGTTGCCAGGGAAACGGTACAACCATATATGCCAACAGGATCTCTATCGTCAAGCTGGAGGAGTTGTTGGTTTCCCAGTATAACCAAGACTTCAATGAGAAGGTACTGGAGGAAAAGCAGGAGATGTCCAGAGAGGACCTGAAGTTTATGGAAATCCTACAGAAATCAACATGCATGCTGGAAGGTCATTATTGCATGGACTTGCCCTTTAAAGTAGATCACGTCAACATGCCAAACAATAGGTGTGTAATTGAACAGCGCCTGCAAAGTCTCAAAAGGAAGTTCATGAGGGATAAAGCATACCAGGAGGAGTATACAGCATTCCTCACGGATATGATCAAGAATGGATATGCAGAAGTGGTACCTCAAGACCAGGTGGAAGGCAAGGACGGCAGTCTGTGGTATCTCCCTCATCATGGGGTGTATCATCCAAAAAAGAAAACCCTGAGGGTAGTCTTTGACTGTGGGGCAGTGTTTAAAGGAACCTCATTGAACTGTCGGCTTTTGCAAGGTCCCGATCTCACCAACTCTCTCTTTGGCGTCTTGACAAGATTTAGACAAGAGAACATTGCCCTAATGACTGATGTCCAGGCCATGTTTCATCAAGTAAAGGTGTCAGAAAAGCATGTGAATTTTCTGCGTTTCCTGTGGTGGCCACAAGGAGACACCTCACAGAGCCCAGCGGAACACAGAATGAGAGTTCACATCTTTGGAGCAGTTTCTTCACCAAGCTGTGCCAACTACGCTTTGAGAAGGAATGCAGTGGACAACAAGGACGAATTCAATGTAGAGGTGACAAATACCATCCATAACAACTTTTACGTGGATGACTGTCTAAAATCCGAACCCACAGAAGAACAAGCAACCCAGTTGGTAATGGACCTAACTGACATATGCTCAAGAGGGGGATTTCAGTTAGTTAAATGGACAAGCAACAGTCGGGCTGTACTATCATCTATTCCTGAAGCAAAGCGGTCAAAAATAACCAGACATCTATGCTTGGAGCAAGAAGATTTGCCAGTGGAGACGGCACTTGGTTTGAATTGGTGCGCTGAAAGTGATGCTTTCATGTTCAAGCCAGCGGTGGAAACCCGACCACACACAAGACGTGGGATCCTTTCAATTGTTAGTTCCATCTACGACCCACTGGGATTCTTAGCACCATTCACCTTGGTACCAAAATTACTGTTGCAAGAAATGTGTAGAAAAAACATGTCCTGGGATGACCCTATTCCTCAGGCCTTCTCACAGCAGTGGAACGAATGGCTGCTGGACCTGAAAAAGTTGGAAGAATTGAAGGTTGATCGCTGCATTAAACCACATGGCTTCAGAGGACCCATACAGGTGCAGTTGCATCATTTTGCAGATGCCAGTGACCATGGTTATGGCACAGTGTCTTACATCAGGATGGAGAACCAGGATGAAGATGTTCACCTTGCTTTCATGTTGGGCAAAGCCAGAGTTGCTCCATTAAAACAGACAACAATCCCTCGTCTTGAACTTACCGCCTCTGTGTTAGCCGTTAAAGTTGACAAGATGCTGAGGAACGAATTGCCACTTGAGTTGGAGGAGTCCTGCTTCTGGACTGACAGTCAGACAGTGCTGAAGTACATTCATAATGACATCAAGCGGTTCCACACCTTTGTGGCAAACAGAGTGGCTGCTATAAGGGATGCAACAAAGGTCGTTCAGTGGAGGTACGTCAGGTCAAAGAATAATCCGGCTGATGAGGCCTCCAGAGGTTTGACTGCTGATAACTTCATAGCATGCAAAAGGTGGATTTCAGGCCCAGACTTTCTGCGAAAGCCAGAGACGGACTGGCCAAGACCTTTTGAACCACGGCCTATTTCTGCAGATGATCCAGAGATTAAAAGAGAGCTGATAGTGAATGCTGTCATCACAGAAACCGAAGGTGCAACTATCAAGCTCATGAAGTACTTTTCTGGGTGGACTAAACTCAGGACTTCAGTCGCTTGGTTCCTTAAGCTCAAAGGCATTCTTCTGGAGTTGAGGAAAAAGAGGAATGAAGTTGTTACTTCTTTATCTGTCAATGGAACTTCCACACAGCCAGAAATGGTAGAAGAAGCGATGAGAAAGGTTCGAGCTGCAGTTGGAGGTCAGTCGCTGTCCGTAAGTGACTTGTACAGAGCAGAATCTACTATCATCCGTTTCAGTCAGCAGGAATCCTTTGGTGAAGAAATTACTTCATTGGAAGGTGGAGCATCTGGTGTAAGGAAAACCAGTACCATCTGTAAATTGGATCCTGTGTTAAAGGATGGTCTACTGCGAGTAGGTGGAAGACTCAGTCGGGCAGCTTTACCGGAAGAGTCGAAACATCCTGCAATACTCTCCAAAGGTACACATATTTCACACCTCATTCTGCAGTACATTCACAGACAACTTGGACATGCGGGTAGAAACCACATGCTCTCAACATTGCGACGGAAATACTGGATCACCAATGCTAACTCTGCCTGTCGGAAGGTGATATCTGACTGTGTAGTCTGTCGACGGTATCGAGGACAGCCAAGTGAGCAGAAAATGGCTGACATGCCAATTGAAAGAATTACTCCAGACCTACCTCCTTTCACCAATGTTGGAGTGGACTACTTCGGGCCTATTGAGGTCAAGAGAGGGCGTGCTATGGTCAAGAGGTACGGGGTGATTTTCACCTGCATGGCTAGCAGGGCCATACATTTGGAGATTGCTTACACTCTGACTACAGACTCCTGTATTAATGCCATAAGGAGGTTCATGTGTCGCAGAGGCCAAGTGCAGCATTTGCGTTCGGATAACGGCACAAATTTCGTTGGAGCAGAGCGAGAGTTAAGAGAGGCCGTCACTGCTTTAGATCACAGCAAGATTCAAAGTGCGCTCCTGAAAAGGGGTATTAATTGGACCTTTAACACCCCCGCCGCGTCCCATCATGGCGGTGTCTGGGAGCGGCTCATCAGAATGGTTAGGAAGGTATTGTTTTCTGTTTTACGACAACAATCACTGGATGATGAAAGCCTTCACACTATCTTGTGCGAAGTTGAGGCTATTCTAAACGACCGCCCCATAACCAAAGTTTCTGATGATGTCAATGATTTAGAGGCTCTCACTCCAAATCATATCCTGTTGCTCAAAGGGAAACCCCTTCTCTCACCCGGACTCTTTCAAGAGAACGATCTTTATATCAGGAGACGATGGAGACAGGTTCAGTATCTGTCTGACCTGTTTTGGAAGAGGTGGACAAGGGAGTACTTGCCGCTACTGCAGGAACGACAAAAGTGGACGAAGCCTCACAGGAGTTACATGACAGGGGACATTGTTGTTGTCATGGACCAAAATGCTCCTCGTGGATCATGGATCATGGGAAAGGTGACAAGGACCTTCCCGGACAAGAAAGGATTTGTACGTTCAGTACAGTTGAAGACAAGGACAGGGCAGTTGGAGCGGCCCATATCCAAGCTCTTCCTGCTTCAAGAAGCACTGTAATAATGGACATGACTTAATATTGAACTATGGCTCCCTTTTGATAATTGCTTCATATTCGCAATTAGGGGCCGGGGTGAAGGAGCCATTTCTGCCTGTCTGTGCCTTTAACCCGTTTGATGGGCGGGTTCACCATGGGGGGTGTGTGTCACACAGGATTGACATAATGACACAGGTGCAACAAGCCAGGTTGAATGGTTTGGAAGGTATGGGCACAAGAGATCACACGGTTTTTACCGTATCACTGTATTTTGCATAACAAAACTGCTGTATTACAGAACCTGTACAATAAATGGGAACCTCACCCTATACAGCAGTCAATGCCTGGACAATATAATATATACGCGTCACAAACAGTCTCTGTATGCATGTGCCCAGCCGAGAGGCAAAGTAAAGTTTGAGTTTGCCTCTACAGCTATCTTTGTTTGTTTTGGTGAGAAGCTCTGTTTTGCCAGATTCTGTGAGTGAAACAAGTGACCAGGTCTATGAAAACAAATCCAAAAGAAGCAACCAGTTTCACTACTTGAGCCGTATTACATCAGCTACTTGTTAAAAGAATCATGAAAGCAAGCCCAAATAAGCAACTACACTTCAGAAATAACAAACTAAAGCAACGGGCAACTATGAATATTAAGTTACAGGAAAACTAGCCCTATAATAAGCATTACTGTCAACACTTCAAACCAGCGCTGCAGGCTGCTTTCTGCAATTTGCGTGGGGAAAAATAATGTTTCGTCTGCAGACTGGTTTTGTGCTGATACAAAAATGCTAGTCTGGAAGTTTTAAGTATAGTCTTGAACTAGTCTGAACAAGTTTGTTTGGTCTGAAGTCACCTTAAGAGTCATTCAAAGAGAAGCAAGCACCTGGTTTTGAAGGGGAAATACTGGTGTTTTCGCTTTTAGCGGCTATTTTTCTACCACGTCAAAGCCACCGATGCTGTTGCTCAGTGTGTGTTGCAGTGTAACACAATGCATGATCAGGATTCTCATTACCTTCCACTTGTCATTTGACGGTCCAGACAGACCTTTACCTTCTCATTACCTTCCACTTGTCATTTGACAGGGTCCAGACAGACCTTTACCTTCCACTTGTCATTTGACAGGGTCCAGACAGACCTTTACCTTCCACTTGTCATTTGACAGGGTCCAGACAGACCTTTACCTTCCACTTGTCATTTGACAGGGTCCAGACAGACCTTTACCTTCCACTTGTCATTTGACAGGGTCCAGACAGACCTTTAGACTTCTCATTACCTTCCACTTGTCATTTGACAGGGTCCAGACAGACCTTTTTAAATCCACCCACTCCACTGGAGTTGACAGATGGAAGATTAAAATGGAGTGTGACAAGTTGACAGTTTTGTCTGATATATCAGACAAACTATATCATAAACTTAAGTTAATTCGCACTCGCATCACATTTTTGCTTGCTAAAAACAATCCAATCTCTTCAAGCTCATGACAAAATAATATCCTGCTGTCAGCCGCCCATGTCAATCTGGCACAGAGTTAATTGAATGCCATGAAGTGTCTCTTTTGAGAATGCGAAAGAGTCACTTTTGTGTCGCATTCCAAGGAAGTACAGGATGAGGTCCTATCAGTTTGTACCTTCTTAAATGAAATCAATACGGTCAGGGTTTGACATGGTTCGTCATGTTGACAAACTGAAACCTTGCCCAAATGTGTAGTGGTACACGACGTACATCATAGATACGACATACTTTAGATGACTGATGTAAGTGGCAGGCCAAATGAAGTCCGAGATCCACATTTGAGTAACAACGTATCCGTGTGGATCCTGGGATCAACAGGCGTTGATTTTCTTTGTTAAGAAATATATAAATGGCCTTTAAAAGGACGGAGCTGTTGGCCTGTGTGCTTTTTGGGGATGAGCGGACGGGACCACTTTAAAAAAGTTGAGAATAATTAAACTTTTTTGAGTGCATGCATAATTTGCATCTGACGTGTTAGCCTGGCATGGCCAGACAACATATCGCTGCTATTTATTTTCTTAGCTCTGGCAGATTCGTCTGGTTTCCAGGCTTATGAATGCGTGGGCTACTTTTATCAATCGCGATAAATCGTGTCTGTCGTCTCGAGATTGCTGACCCAACCCATCCGCCACATGTCTTCAAGTGATGATTGTTCCTTGCTTAGCCTGAAGTAATGAGGTTATGATATGACCTGTACCGCTGTCTGGGCGGTCTTAGATTTGGAGGATGTTGCGCCTTTAATTTTCAGCAAAATGCACTAGGCAGCTCTTTTTCATCTGAACACTTGACACTGTGAACTCACCGTGTTGCTATCACTGATCTCTCTGTTCAAAAGACTTCACCTTAATCGTGCCGCACTGTCATGTGAGTGGAAATGTTAGAAATAGTCGTGTGTGTGTGTGTGTGTGTGTGTGTGTGTGTGTGTGTGTGTGTGTGTGTGTGTGTGTGTGTGTGTGCGTGTGCGTGTTTGCTGTATTGGCTGCAGTTTTCTGCAGTGCTGACCTCAATCATCCAAAAAGCCTCTGTGGATGCTGTGTGCTCAGCTCTTTCTCATCTCTCTCTCTCTCTCTCTCTCTCTCTCCCTCTCTCCCTATCTATATATCTCAACTATCTCCTTCCATCTGACTATCTCTCTCAGACATTGTTTACAGGTAAATTCAATGAGTTGTCTCTCGTTGTCTAGAGACTCTATGGCTTCTGACCTTACTGTAAACGTAATTGTGCTACAACAACCAATGTGTGTTGTATGGTTCCTACTCTAGCATCCGGCTATACACACCTCACCTCCTTTGGCATTTCTAAATACAGGTAATAGTGAGCACCTACTAGGCTCGTCTCATTGCTTTGCACGCACGGACGGACGCACGTACGCAGAGACGTGGCGCATTTATTTTAGGATACATTAATCAATTATTTGAGATAATCATAATTATTGTGCGTAATTGTCATCATCGTTTCCATGTTCAAAATCTTTCCAAGAAATATCGGAAATATCAGATCTTTAATAGATACTATTAAATGCGTCATTAATTTATTTGTATATTCAAGTTATTTGTCATATCGGCCCTGTCCCATTTGTGATTAATTGATGAAGAAACCGAAAAACCAGAAATTAAATTTGTATTCACATTCCAATGTTGAATGCCAAAAACACAATTAAATCGTTAATCACAATTATTTTTGTGACAATTAATTGACAACAAATGTGTAATCATGACAGCCCTGGTTTCCGACACTCCTGACCATGTAAACATAACGGTTGTACCAACGGTCTGAGAGTGAAAGTGTCCCACTTGATTAAACTCAACTGAAGCAACTGAAGCAACACATAAAATAATGATTTCATCTGTATTTACACAAGCACACAGTTTATAGTGCGTGGGTGACTGCCTGTGGGAGAATGTATGTCAAACTGCTCAGTCCATAGAGAAGATACAGAGTCCAGTACAACATATATTGCAGGGGTGGGCAACTTTGACCATGGATTGGGCCACTACATTTCTACACAAAACTCCAGAGGGCCACATTGCATATTCATGTCGTAGCAAAAATAGCCGATTTTTGCTATATTTGAATTGAAATTCTAAATAATCTTTTGCTAATTTTGAATTGGAATCCTGAAAATGTACATATATTAGTTATTTAATTTCAAATGCTTTTGAAATGCCTTAAATTATAGTTATGTTAACTTTATGAACTAAATACAAATACATTGGACATAAATAAAATACTATTATTAATACTATTCTATTCATTAAGCAACAACTGGAATCAATACTATTTCAGTATTACGATATTAACTTGCGGCCCACTTTCCCCTTTTGGTGTTTTAAAAATTGAAAAATAGCAGAACTACAAGCTCATAGCGCGGCACCAAGCTTGTAGGTCTGCTATTTTTGAAAAATCGTGAAAATGTGGGGCAAATCTTTCAATATATATTCTTTCACAGCGAATGTTTTACATATTTTCAGATGGGGGTCAGCGGCCAATTACATATCATTTTTGGGGTCCTTGACATGAAATATTGAGCACCACTGATATAGAAACAGGTATTTCAGAAAACTGTCAGGTCTAAATGGATTAACCCATTTTGGGCGGGAACCCCTTTTGGTGTTATGCATTATGTTATTCTTTAGCTATTGAAAAATAGCAGATCTACAAGCTCATAGCGCACCACCGAGTGGCGCGCTACGAGCTTGTATGTCTGCTATTTTTGAAAAATCGAAGAACGACTGACATAGAAACATAGCTTTTTCAGAAAACTGTCTGGATGTACAAGACATTTATAGAATCTGATCTCAGGTCAGAACATGCGGCCCCCAGGCCGCCAGTTGCCCATGTATGATGTAGAGCAGGGAGGACGCAAGTAGGCAGAACATGTTTGTATTGGCATCATGTTGTGGCTATGAGTCCAACCTGCTCAATTCCTCTGGACTGGAGTTGGGGGATCCTTGGCACAAAACAGTTTTAGAAGGCATTTGTAGAATCGGAGTTAGACTATTGGAATTTGGCTAGTGGTGTCACACTGCTTCTATTCTGTGTGTCACTCAATTCCCTCTGGCGGATTAGAAGTAAAAGTACTGAAAATTGGAAACACTAGTATGTGAGTAAATGTTACTTAACGTTACACCACTGCTGTTAGCGTTAGAGTACTGGCATTTGGCTAGTGGTGTCGCTGCTTTTTGTCTGTATCCCTCAAATTCCCTCCAACCGGAAACAGAGGTCAGGCCTTTTAACAAGTTCTCAGCACAGTCGATCTGATACATGTGGCTCGCTCACTCTGTAATCTATATTGTGGGAAATACCAAAACTTGAATAAACCGGAAAGCAATTTAATACTGCGATGTGCTATAAGCCCTTATTATCCTTAATACATAGTGGTGGATCTAATCTAGGGATTAGACTAACAGTATAGTCTATCTCACCCATTTGCCGCCTGTGGGACGTGAGCTTATTGGATATTGCTAGTGGGGCCAAAAATAGAGATTAACATAGGGTTTTTTTACCCCTCTTTCTCCCCAATTTTATTCGCTATGCCAATTGATTCCTCAGCACACAGATTTATGTGTTGTCACTGCTTCTATAAGAACACATAACCGTAAATCACAAAACATGAGGTCCCCAATGTGTACACAGAAAACAAGCTCCCATCCACTGGGCACTTTGTTTGCTGGGCGCCGAGTGGCGTGTTACGAGCTTGTAGGTCTGCTATTTTTGAAAAATCGTGAACATTTTTATTTCAGAGAACTGGAGGATTTAGAAGATTATTTATTATTATTAATTTCAAGGTCAGGCCTAAATGGGTTAACACACACACATATATACCGGTATCCCCCTCTGTCTGTTCTCTCTCTCTCCAGCGTGTCTTTGGTCAACAAGGCGGTGGTGGACTACTTCTTTGTGGAGTTGGGGATGGAGAGACACTTTGAGGCCCTGCGTCACTTCCTGCTGATGGAGGACGGAGAGTTCGCCCAGTCCCTCAGTGACCTGCTCTTTGAGAAGGTGAGGCACCGTTTGTTTCCACCGTCTTACTTTTGTTTCCGGCGTCACCATTGCCAGTGTCAAAAGGTTGCATTGCAGAATATGTGGTGGTGGTTTTTAAGTGTATGGTCATCCAGGGGAAAGACGAGAGAGGATACCAAATGTCTGTCCTTGTCTTCTCCTTCCCCTGAGTGGGCAATTCATAGAATGACAAAAAAGAGTTTCATAACATTTTGTAATGGAATTCTAATTTAAACAATTATATAATGTTGAAAAGGTTTATGAACCACTGATATAGCAACATAACTTTATCAGAAAACTGATTTCGAAGACATTTTTAGAATGAGCCTCAGGTCTACAGTAAATGGTTTATTAACAACCCATTAAAAACGGGAATGCATCTGTGTCATATATTTTAGCGTTCATTCGTCTGTGTGTGTGTGTGGCCTCCCCTAGCTGGCCAGCGGTCAGACTCCAGGCGAGCTGTTGACTCCTCTGGTGCTGAACAACATACTGAGCAAGGCCCTGCAGTACAGCCTCCACGGAGACATCGCACAGGCCGCCAACTTCACCTTCGCTCTGCGCTTCCTGCCCGAGACCTTTCATCCGCACGCCCCCGACTCCCTCAACTGCCTGGAACTGCGCTACAAGGTAAAAATGCACTGCACTGCCTGGAACTACGTTACAAGGTTAAAACGCACTCACTGAACTGCCTGGAACTACGTTACAAGGTTAAAACGCACTCACTGCACTGCCTGGAACTACGTTACAAGGTTAAAACGCACTCACTGAACTGCCTGGAACTACGTTACAAGGTTAAAACGCACTCACTGCACTGCCTGGAACTACGTTACAAGGTTAAAACGCACTCACTGAACTGCCTGGAACTACGTTACAAGGTTAAAACGCACTCACTGCACTGCCTGGAACTACGTTACAAGGTTAAAACGCACTCACTGCACTGCCTGGAACTACGTTACAAGGTTAAAACGCACTCACTGAACTGCCTGGAACTACGTTACAAGGTTAAAACGCACTCACTGCACTGCCTGGAACTACGTTACAAGGTTAAAACGCACTCACTGAACTGCCTGGAACTACGTTACAAGGTTAAAACGCACTCACTGCACTGCCTGGAACTACGTTACAAGGTTAAAATGCACTCACTGCACTGCCTGGAACTACGTTACAAGGTTAAAACGCACTCACTGAACTGCCTGGAACTACGTTACAAGGTTAAAACACACTCACTGCACTGCCTGGAACTACGTTACAAGGTCAAAACACGCTCACTGCACTGCCTGGAACTACGTTACAAGGTCAAAACACACTCACTGCACTGCCTGGAACTACGTTACAAGGTAAAAACGCACTCACTAGGGGCACGGTGGCACAGTTGGTAGTGCTGTCGCCTCACAGCTAGAAGGTCCTGGGTTCGATTCCCGCTCGGGGCACTGTGGGTGCTGGCGGCGTGTTTCCTCCTCCATACCCAAGGCGGGGTTGGTGAAAGGAGTTTGCATGTTCTCCCCGTGTCCCCTAGTAGGTACCCTCACAAAAAACATGCAGTAATCCTGGTCTCTAAACTGCCTCCCCCTGGCCAGCCGGGGCGCCTGATGGAGGGGAAAGGAACTGGTTGGAATAACGTGTTCCTTCCACGCGCTACGTCCAACCAGGGAAACTCCCCCCTGTCAGGTGTAAAGGAGCAACTTGGACACTCAAGCATGAAGGAAGCATGAGTTAAGTCCGTTGCTCTCCCCAGGTTGGCGGTGTCAATTAGATAATTGACACAGGGGTGAAAAAATTGGTTACAAAATTGTGGGATAAAAAACGCACTCACTGCCTGGAACTATGTTACAAGGTAAAAACGCACTCACTGCACTGCCTGGAACTACGTTATAAGCCTGGAACTACGTTATTAATGGGAAATATATTGAAAGTAACCAATATTTAGAATCAACAATCGACATCCTCCTGTATGTTAATCGAGAAGCCGGTTTTTCTTTGATATTTTCCCCCTTATTATATATCAAAGAATCGACTCAAAAAGTCCTAATAGATGTTTGTCTCGCCCCATAGGGATCTGGTGAGACGTTAAAAGGCAACGGCCCTTTTTATTATCGCCAAAAAAAAACACGTAACTCTGTGGCATGCGAAACTAGCCGATCTAGGTTCCTGATCCCGACGGCCTTAGCTGCGTGTCACTCCTCATCTCTCTCTCCCCATTTCCTGTCAACCTACTGTCAATAAGGGCATAAAAGCTTCAAAATAAATCTTTAAAAAAAGAAAATTGCCGATCTACATGCTCCCAATGTGTTGCATCACAACATGTTGTGGACTTGTAGATCTGATAGTTTTATATAATCATCCATGAATCGCGATCGAGGCAAAAGCTTGCAATAATCGTGATATTGATTTGAAGACGTATTGCCCCTGCCCTGGCATGAGTAGATAAAAAGTTTGAAATGGATTGGTGTGTGTGTGTGCATGCCAGCGTAATGCGCCAGCCCCCCCACCATGAATGAAACTCAGTGACGGCTTTAATGTGACAAGCTGTCACATAGTGACGGACTACCGTGGGGGTGAAAATGAGCTTGTCAAGTAAAGTGCTTGATACTCTCAGATTGATTGGATTTTGGAGTTTGGGGTGCCAAGAACAGTGAGTAATGTCCCCCACACACATTGTCTTCATCTCACTTTGTCTTTTACTCTCTCTCTCTCTCCACTATCCTGTCTGTCCTTCGGCATCGCTCCCTCCTCCCTTTTATCTCTTCCTTCCTAACAACCTCTTGACTCTCAACAGTCCCTCTTCCCAACCATTTCTGGATCAGTACCCACGTGTCCTGACGGTCCACCCATCTGACTGACGTGTTACGTGATCAGATTGGTGGTCGATGTCTTATCAGTCCCTCCCAGAAAAAAGATAATTGATTTTGCGATGGAATATGGAAATATACAGGAGTTTTAATGTGAATTTACAGTATGTGGCAAAATTGTGAGAATTAGAAAACAGTGTGGGAAAAGTTGCGAAAAAGTGTGTTTTTTGTGAACATTTTTGATTCTCCCAGACTGTTCTTACCAGGCTACTACTGTAAGTCTGACTCTCTGCTATCCTCTCCTCACCTCAACACTACTGTCTGACTCTGCTATCCTCTCCTCACCTCAACACTACTGTCTGACTCTCTGCTACCCTCTCCTCACCTCAACACTACTGTCTGACTCTCTGCTACCCTCTCCTCACCTCAACACTACTGTCTGACTCTCTGCTACCCTCTCCTCACCTCAACACTACTGTCTGACTCTCTGCTATCCTCTCCTCACCTCAACACTACTGTCTGACTCTGCTATCCTCTCCTCACCTCAACACTACTGTCTGACTCTCTGCTACCCTCTCCTCACCTCAACACTACTGTCTGACTCTCTGCTACCCTCTCCTCACCTCAACACTACTGTCTGACTCTCTGCTACCCTCTCCTCACCTCAACACTACTGTCTGACTCTCTGCTATCCTCTCCTCACCTCAACACTACTGTCTGACTCTGCTATCCTCTCCTCACCTCAACACTACTGTCTGACTCTCTGCTATCCTATCCTCTCCTCACCTCAACACTACTGTCAGACTCTCTGCTATCCTCTCCTCACCTCAACACTACTGTCTGACTCTGCTATCCTCTCCTCACCTCAACACTACTGTCTGACTCTCTGCTATCCTCTCCTCACCTCAACACTACTGTCAGACTCTCTGCTATCCTCTCCTCACCTCAACACTACTGTCTGACTCTCTGCTATCCTCTCCTCACCTCAACACTGTGTTTTTAATCTTCCTCTCTCTGTACATGTTATCTTGCATCCATCTCGGCTCTTTAATCTCACCACCACTCTGTCTTCTCCTCTTCACGTTTCCTCTGCTCTGCCCTTTCATCACGGTCTCCTTGTGCCTGATTTGTACTTCGGACACACCGGTTTGCCCGTCGTGTCGCATAATGGGAAATAGACCATCTACAAGCTCGCAATGCGAGGTTGTAGATCGGCAATGCTATGCTGCCGTGCAAGGCCTTAAACCATCCCCCACCCAATTCCCCATATTTATTCACCTATCACTTTACTTCTGCCTTCCCCCAATGTATTCTCTCTCTCTCTTCCCCCCCTCTCTCCCTCTCACTCCCCCTCACTCTCCCTCTCTCCGTCTGCTTTTTTAAAATCTATTTGCATAACTGAACGCAAGGAAGTGATAAATAGAATAGAAAAGAAAAGGCAAAAATATTTTTTTAATAAATGGAGGGCGAGACGGTGCGATAACCCTCTCCCACGGGGGATTCACTGTAAGAGAACACGTCACCTCTAAAGTTTTCTTCTCTCGCTCTCTGTCTCTCTCTCTCTCTCTCTCTCTGTATCTGTCTCTCTCTCTGTCTCTCTCTCCCAGGTGGACTGGCCGCTGAACATCATCATCACAGACAGCTGCATGAACAAGTACAACCGTCTGTTCTCCTTCCTGCTGCAGCTCAAACACATGGTGTGGAGCCTGCGGGACGTGTGGTTCCACCTCAAGAGGACGGGTGAGGAACCCCTTTTGGTGTTATGTTATACTTTAGCTGTTGAAAAATAGCAGATCTACAAGCACTTTTTTTTTTAATGTGGCGCAAATCTTTGAATATACTGTATATTCTTTCAGAGCGAACGTGTTTAACTCAAATCTTCAAATGTTCAAATGTTCAAGTCCCTGGAACAACATATATTTTCAGATGGGAGTCTGCGGCCAAATACAGATAATTCTGGGGGTCCCTTGATTGACATGAAAATGTTTGAGAACGACTGACATAGAAATATAGGTTTTTCCAGAAAACTGTCAGGATTTAGAAGGCATTTGTAGAATCGTCCTCAGGTCTAATTGGGTTAAAGTTTCACTTTTGGCTGTTTTTCAACAGCCAAAAGTGTCAAATAATGTTTTAGGAGCTGTTTCTCAACAACCAAAAGTGTCAAATAATGGTTAGAAGCTGTTTTTCAACAGCCAAAAGTGTCAAATAATGTTTTAGGAGCTGTTTCTCAACAACCAAAAGTGTCAAATAATGGTTAGAAGCTGTTTTTCAACAACCAAAAGTGTCAAATAATGTTTTACTGTACATACTACTATATCTGTACATACTACTATATCGTTGCTCTCAGGTAGAAACCTCTTACAGTATCTCCGTATTTTAACCTTTAGTGTTTTTTCCGTAATTTAAAGCCCTTGATCACACTACAGCGTAACACAAAAGTATCAAAGCATCGGATCCACAGTAGCAGATTCAAAAGCTTGTAGATCTGCTACTTTTGATACTTTTGAATTTGAATCCTGAAAAGTAACAGTGTTGGACAAAATGTCTGTGAATTTAGTCATCTGAGGGCCACAATCAGACATGACAATTTAGAAGGCCCTTCACTAAGTCCCTCCCCAACCCGTCCTTGTCCAATAGGCACGTTAGCAGCGAGGAGACGGGTCAAGCTGTCCTTCTCCCCCATAGAGATACATAATCGATCATTTCAGTAGCAAGAGCATCAAAATGTCTTCTAAATGTTGTCAACCAGGCCTGCAGTAGGCTATGCACTGGACAACTTTGCATGACATTTTTTAAATAAACTAGAAATACGAGGAAATGGCAGAGGGAGAAATCAACTTTTAACGACTACCCGACATGAATTTTCATGTTGCACGGTAAGACTACGGTCATTTGTATTATTTTAACACAGATCTTCTCTTATCGGAGGAGGTCCTCATGGCACAAAAGCTTTTCAGATCAGTCGTCTGCTGTCAAATACAGGTGAATGGCCTTGACATGAAACAAGTGCTATACAGGTATGCCAGTGGTGCAGAGTTAGGGCTTTACAGTGTAGATTGGTGTCCCTGAGACAGAAGATTGCATCAATTCGGGGTCTGTGTCCTGCAAACTTGGGATCCTTTGAAATTAAAAACGTTTCCAGTGCCAAGAACCAGTGCTCTATGCCAGTGTTTCTCAAATAGGAGTACATGTACTCAGAGGTACTATGTGAGAGTGTGTATGTGTATAAAATGGAAAAACTATATTTTACTGTCATATTTAATGATAAAACATTACCAAACATTGCATGAATGAACCTACTGATCTGTAGCGTTAAAATACAAACAGACAAAATTCTGAATAACAAGTACAGAAGCCAAACAGGTTTCAAGAACCAGTGCTCTTCTATTTATAATCACAGCCATGTTCTCCTTGCCCCCCCGCCACACAGCCTTGGTGAAAGGCGCCGGCCGTTCCGCGCAGTTCCGCCAGCTGCAGCTGTACAGACACGAGATGCAGCACTTCGTCAAGGTGATCCAGGGCTACCTCGCCAACCAGATCCTGCAGGTGTCCTGGAGCGAGTTCACGGCCAAGCTGGCCTCCGCCAGCGACCTGGACGCCATCCACCGTATGCACGCAGACTACCTCAACAGAGCCATCTTCAGGTGAGGCCAGGGAGCGCACGTGCACCACACCCATGCATCCATCCGTCCATCCATCCATCATGCCATTTTGATCTGTTGATCAGGGGTTCCCAAACTTTCATGTCAAGGACCCCCAAAATGATACTCATTTGCCTGCGGACCCCCAGATTTGAAAATATATGCCAGGGACCCCCATAAGAGAAGATTTTTACAGCTCTAGCAGTGATTTTCAACCATTTTCATTTCAAGGGCCCCCCGGTTTGACCTGAATTAGGCTACGGTCCCCGATTTAATCGCATTTCTATCTCTGGGTCTGGGACCCCCAATGTATATTGTAAAATCTAACTAACAATACTGTATATTGTTAATTTAACTCTGAGAGTGTACACTCTCAGAGTTCTAGACCCATTCCTAACTATCATTTAGCTCGGGACCCCCTGCAACTCTCTCAAGGACCCCTGGGGGTCCCTGGACCCCACTTGGGGAACCACTGCTGTTGATGATCAAAAAAAATCCTATTTACTTTTGTTTTCCAATAGGACCATTTGACACTTTTTGGGCATGTCAGTATAGTAATTGGAGTTTTAATTTAATTAAAAAAAAAAAAAGGAAATCCTAAATAGTACAATGTATGCTCAAGCTCACAATGCGTTGCACTGCTGCACATTTTCAGCTTGTAGATCGAATTTTCTATTCGCAGTGGGCATTAAAGCGACACTGTAACATATGTGTTAACATATGATGACTTATTCAATTGAGGTGCTTGTATTTAGTCTCCTCTATGGAGACCTTTAGATCGTGTCAAAGGTCATGTCTCACCTCAACACAGGATCTGACACACATTTTGACCTGATGGTTAAGATTAAATGTATCACCTGAGCAAGCATGTCAGCAAAGCGGGTTCAAATCCAGGGTAGGAGAGGAATGTGACATGATTTAAGTGTCTTAACATATTTACGTATTACTCCATATCTAAACAATATACATTTATTTTCTCTTCATTCGTTGCTGTCGGGAGGAAACCTCCTAACTTGAGGTTTTTGATTTCTTTTGGCATAAATCAGTATTATTATGTTGACATCTGGGTGTTGTTTCGAAAATATTGAAACAATAGAAAGTAAAGTAGTAAAAAACACTTTGGACAAAACCTCCATTCGACCCTTAAAGTGTCTGTTAAAGCAACTAACTCCACCACCTCTCCCCCTCTCATTCAAGTAATACATTCAGTAATCTCATTCAAGTACTGTACTACAAATCGACAATATATAAAGTCACAACGCTCACTTTGATGAGGCAGTATTGCTTTGTTTTCAAAATATAAGGTTTTCTTAATTTCCTGACATTTTACATTTTGGAGTAAGGTGGTTTCTTCCCTACAGCAGAGATATCATTATTATGATGGAACTTCACAATTATGACATTACTAACAGAGAAAGCTGCTAAATGTACACACTGCATCGCCAGTATTTTGAGTATAATATTGTCCTATAAATTTATATTGCAAATGTCTAGCATTCAAAATAACTAGATATTGTTTCCCAAGCTCTGGAAGCCTCTCTACTGTAAATGTTTTATTTAAATGTATATTGATGGTGTAAGTATCCTGTGTGTGCAGGTTTATAGGGACTTTAGGTGAGTTTCCAAGTTGCACTTCACTGCTAAATTATAACATAAGTATGGTCCCCCTAATTGAATTGAATATTGTCTTTGTCGAGTGGAAACCTCATATCATGTACAAAATTCTTACTGTTCGGCATTCTAATTTCAGCATTCGAGTTGTCTAAAATCTGCACCCTTTCTCCCGGCCTCTTCCCAGGGGTCTGCTGACAGAGAAGGCTGCTCCCGTCATGAACATCATCCACAGCATCTTCAGTCTCATCCTCAAGTTCCGCGCTCAGCTGATCGCACTGCCCTGGGACCGCCAGCAGGGGGAGGCAGTACACCCCAGCTTCATTGCCATGCAGCAGTCCTACAACACCTTCAAGTACTACTCTCACTTCCTCTTCAAAGGTAAAGGACACTTGAACTGCTTATTTCACTGGAATTCATACTTGATTTTTGTTTGTTTGTTTGTTCTCCATTGAACCAACTTTGTATTTATTTATGTACAGACTGCAGCATACAGCCCTACAAAGCCAAAGTGCAGTAACTACGCAAATAATTAGTGTTTCAATTGGTGAGCCAAATAGGTTATACAAGTGATATTACATTAATTGTATGTTCTTGATCCTGTTTATCCCGCCAAATCTTGAATCATTTGAGGATACACAAATTAAAACCAAACGTACAGTAGTTACTGCACTTGGGCTCAGATTAAAGGGATAAGGGTGAATTGGGCACTGAAGAGAGCTGTGATTTACATTTTGTCAATTATATAAAACATGGTACGAGTGATTAGAAATCGGGTGTCGCAGTGCTAAAGTAGCTACCCACCACCGCAGAGTCTGAGGGTTTGAATCCACCGTTGTGCATCCGACTTTGTCGAGCGTCTAGAATCTACACGGACAAAATTGGCCCGTGTTCATCATGGGAGGGATTGGCATAACAACTAAATTGGTTGACGAAAAAGGGTAAAATGCAAACCAAAATAAAACATTTTACTGTTGTGCCCAATAAGAAATAAACACATGAAACAGGAGAAGTTCTCTCAAGTGGAAGATCTATGGTTACTGATGAGAGCAGTTTCAGGCCCTGCTTGTTTTCGAAAAATCGAACATATTGTTGCTGTCAGGCAGAAACCTCTTATCTCCATATTCTTATTTTCCCTTTTCTTTGGTAACGTAACGCCCGGCTTGATTGATCATACTACAGTGTCACACAAGTATCAAAAGTAGCAGATCCACAAGCTCCAAATGCAGCACAAAGCTACATGTTTTGAGCTTGTAGATCTGCTACTTTTGCTATTTAAAGAATCACACCTGTGTGAAGTGAGGGGCGCTCTTATCATCTTACAACATGATGATGTAAAACAAACATTGAGACAAAACAAACAGTAAATTATCTTTATTGTCAATGGCGTTTTTAAAACAAACATTGAACTAAAAACAAACATTAAACCTGTATATAGGAGGGGCTAGCGCCCCTCGAAAAATAAAAAAAACAAGGTATACAGTAGATCAGGGGTGTCAAACTGGCGAACGTCTTGCAGTTGGTTTATAGGCAGTACATGTGAGTCTTTGTTTAGTTTTTCATGCTTAGTAGTGACTAAAGTTAGTTTTTTTCTTCCAGTGGTAACCAAGCTGGTAAACAGAGGCTACCAGCCTCACTTAGAGGACTTCCTGCTCCGCATCAACTTCAACAACTACTACAAAGACTCCTGAGTTTGACAGAAAGCAACAACGTTGGACATTAAGCTTGTGAAATACAGTCATGCTTTCTTGCCTTCATTTCCGCAACGTGATGCCGTATTGGCTGCACACTCTGAACGCTGCAACGTGAACTGAGACAAAGGCTGCGGCACACACACTGATTATAGATGTTCATAAACGAGAGCTTTCTGCAGCTGGCAATTATGACTGAGTCATTCTTGTTTTATTTGTATGGGACATAATGTTTCTATTATAGTTATAAAAAAGGGACATAGTGGAGCTTTAGGTGTGAGCTCTGTGGTTGGTTGTAGGCATAGACAACCTGGATGGATGGACAGATGATTAGAAAATGAAATTAATATGTTGCCAACACTAGGCTGATGTATGTACAGTATATGTAAATGTCAACAGCCCTCTGCTCTGCGCCATGCCAACCCTGCCTGTGGGCTGTATGTAAAATAAGGTTTCATTGTAAGTAAATAAAAAGTGCTTTAACCATTTTGTGGTAGCCTACAGGCGTACGATATGGGCTATAGCCCATGGTCCAAAATGATGAGAAACGAGCATAACTTTTTTTTTTCAAAATTTCAAAAAACATGGGCTATAACCCATCGTTTTTGTCATTTCGTCATTTTTTTCAAATCTTCAAAAATGATGAAAAACTGCGCGCTATAGTATGCCGTATGATATGGGCTATAGCCCACGGTCCAAAATGATGAGAAACGAGGCTAACTTTTTTTTCCAAAATTTCAAAAAACATGGGCTATAACCCATCGTTTTTGTCATTTCGTCATTTTTTTCAAATCCTCAAAAATGATGAAAAACGGCGCGCTATAGTATGCCGTACGATATGGGCTATAGCCCATGGTCCAAAATGATGAGAAACGAGCATAACTTTTTTTTCCAAAATTTCAAAAAACAGGGCTATAACCCATCGTTTTTGTCATTTCGTCATTTTTTTCAAATCCTCAAAAATGATGAAAAACGGCGCGCTATAGTATGCCGTACGATATGGGCTATAGCCCATGGTCCAAAATGATGAGAAACGAGGCTAACTTTTTTTTTCAAAATTTCAAAAAACATGGGCTATAACCCATCGTTTTTGTCATTTCGTCATTTTTTTCAAATCTTCAAAAATGATGAAAAACTGCGCGCTATAGTATGCCGTATGATATGGGCTATAGCCCACGGTCCAAAATGATGAGAAACGAGGCTAACTTTTTTTTCCAAAATTTCAAAAAACATGGGCTATAACCCATCGTTTTTGTCATTTCGTCATTTTTTTCAAATCCTCAAAAATGATGAAAAACTGCGCGCTATAGTATGCCGTATGATATGGGCTATAGCCCATGGTCCAAAATGATGAGAAACGAGCATAACTTTTTTTTTCAAAATTTCAAAAAACATGGGCTATAACCCATCGTTTTTGTCATTTCGTCATTTTTTTCAAATCCTGAAAAATGATGAAAAACTGCGCGCTATAGTATGCCGTATGATATGGGCTATAGCCCACGGTCCAAAATGATGAGAAACGAGGCTAACTTTTTTTTCCAAAATTTCAAAAAACATGGGCTATAACCCATCGCTTTTGTCATTTCGTCATTTTTTTCAAATCTTCAAAAATGATGAAAAACGGCGCGCTATAGTATGCCGTACGATATGGGCTATAGCCCATGGTCCAAAATGATGAGAAACGAGCATAACTTTTTTTTCCAAAATTTCAAAAAACATGGGCTATAACCCATCGTTTTTGTCATTTCGTCATTTTTTTCAAATCTTCAAAAATGATGAAAAACTGCGCGCTATAGTATGCCGTATGATATGGGCTATAGCCCACGGTCCAAAATGATGAGAAACGAGGCTAACTTTTTTTTTCAAAATTTCAAAAAACATGGGCTATAACCCATCGTTTTTGTCATTTCGTCATTTTTTTCAAATCCTCAAAAATGATGAAAAACGGCGCGCTATAGTATGCCGTACGATATGGGCTATAGCCCATGGTCCAAAATGATGAGAAACGAGCATAACTTTTTTTTTCAAAATTTCAAAAAACATGGGCTATAACCCATCGTTTTTGTCATTTCGTCATTTTTTTCAAATCTTCAAAAATGATGAAAAACTGCGCGCTATAGTATGCCGTATGATATGGGCTATAGCCCACGGTCCAAAATGATGAGAAACGAGGCTAACTTTTTTTTTCAAAATTTCAAAAAACATGGGCTATAACCCATCGTTTTTGTCATTTCGTCATTTTTTTCAAATCTTCAAAAATGATGAAAAACTGCGCGCTATAGTATGCCGTATGATATGGGCTATAGCCCACGGTCCAAAATGATGAGAAACGAGGCTAACTTTTTTTTTCAAAATTTCAAAAAACATGGGCTATAACCCATCGTTTTTGTCATTTCGTCATTTTTTTCAAATCTTCAAAAATCATGAAAAACTGCGCGCTATAGTATGCCGTGTGATATGGGCTATAGCCCATGGTCCAAAATGATGAGAAACGAGGATAACCTTTTTTTTCAAAATTTCAAAAAACATGGGCTATAACCCATCGTTTTTGTCATTTCGTCATTTTTTTCAAATCTTCAAAAATGATGAAAAACTGCGCGCTATAGTATGCCGTATGATATGGGCTATAGCCCACGGTCCAAAATGATGAGAAACGAGGCTAACTTTTTTTTCCAAAATTTCAAAAAACATGGGCTATAACCCATCGTTTTTGTCATTTCGTCATTTTTTTCAAATCCTCAAAAATGATGAAAAACGGCGCGCTATAGTATGCCGTACGATATGGGCTATAGCCCATGGTCCAAAATGATGAGAAACGAGGCTAACTTTTTTTTCCAAAATTTCAAAAAACATGGGCTATAACCCATCGTTTTTGTCATTTCGTCATTTTTTTCAAATCCTCAAAAATGATGAAAAACGGCGCGCTATAGTATGCCGTACGATATGGGCTATAGCCCATGGTCCAAAATGATGAGAAACGAGCATAACTTTTTTTTTCAAAATTTCAAAAAACATGGGCTATAACCCATCGTTTTTGTCATTTCGTCATTTTTTTCAAATCTTCAAAAATGATGAAAAACTGCGCGCTATAGTATGCCGTATGATATGGGCTATAGCCCATGGTCCAAAATTATGAGAAACGAGGATAACCTTTTTTTTCAAAATTTCAAAAAACATGGGCTATAACCCATAGTTTTTGTCATTTCGTCATTTTTTTCAAATCTTCAAAAATGATGAAAAACTGCGCGCTATAGTATGCCGTATGATATGGGCTATAGCCCACGGTCCAAAATGATGAGAAACGAGGCTAACTTTTTTTTTCAAAATTTCAAAAAACATGGGCTATAACCCATCGTTTTTGTCATTTCGTCATTTTTTTCAAATCTTCAAAAATGATGAAAAACTGCGCGCTATAGTATGCCGTATGATATGGGCTATAGCCCATGGTCCAAAATTATGAGAAACGAGGATAACCTTTTTTTTCAAAATTTCAAAAAACATGGGCTATAACCCATCGTTTTTGTCATTTCGTCATTTTTTTCAAATCTTCAAAAATGATGAAAAACTGCGCGCTATAGTATGCCGTATGATATGGGCTATAGCCCACGGTCCAAAATGATGAGAAACGAGGCTAACTTTTTTTTTCAAAATTTCAAAAAACATGGGCTATAACCCATCGTTTTTGTCATTTCGTCATTTTTTTCAAATCCTCAAAAATGATGAAAAACGGCGCGCTATAGTATGCCGTACGATATGGGCTATAGCCCATGGTCCAAAATGATGAGAAACGAGCATAACTTTTTTTTTCAAAATTTCAAAAAACATGGGCTATAACCCATCGTTTTTGTCATTTCGTCATTTTTTTCAAATCCTCAAAAATGATGAAAAACGGCGCGCTATAGTATGCCGTACGATATGGGCTATAGCCCATGGTCCAAAATGATGAGAAACGAGCATAACTTTTTTTTTAAAAATTTCAAAAAACATGGGCTATAACCCATCGTTTTTGTCATTTCGTCATTTTTTTCAAATCTTCAAAAATGATGAAAAACTGCGCGCTATAGTATGCCGTATGATATGGGCTATAGCCCATGGTCCAAAATTATGAGAAACGAGGATAACCTTTTTTTTCAAAATTTCAAAAAACATTGGCTATAACCCATCGTTTTTGTCATTTTGTCATTTTTTTCAAATCTTCAAAAATGATGAAAAACTGCGCGCTATAGTATGCCGTATGATATGGGCTATAGCCCACGGTCCAAAATGATGAGAAACGAGGCTAACTTTTTTTTTCAAAATTTCAAAAAACATGGGCTATAACCCATCGTTTTTGTAATTTCGTCATTTTTTTCAAATCTTCAAAAATGATGAAAAACTGCGCGCTATAGTATGCCGTATGATATGGGCTATAGCCCATGGTCCAAAATGATGAGAAACGAGGATAACCTTTTTTTTCAAAATTTCAAAAAACATGGGCTATAACCCATCGTTTTTGTCATTTCGTCATTTTTTTCAAATCTTCAAAAATGATGAAAAACTGCGCGCTATAGTATGCCGTATGATATGGGCTATAGCCCACGGTCCAAAATGATGAGAAACGAGGCTAACTTTTTTTTTCAAAATTTCAAAAAACATGGTATAACCCATCGTTTTTGTCATTTCGTCATTTTTTTCAAATCCTCAAAAATGATGAAAAACGGCGCGCTATAGTATGCCGTACGATATGGGCTATAGCCCATGGTCCAAAATGATGAGAAACGAGCATAACTTTTTTTTTCAAAATTTCAAAAAACATGGGCTATAACCCATCGTTTTTGTCATTTCGTCATTTTTTTCAAATCTTCAAAAATGATGAAAAACTGCGCGCTATAGTATGCCGTATGATATGGGCTATAGCCCACGGTCCAAAATGATGAGAAACGAGGCTAACTTTTTTTTCCAAAATTTCAAAAAACATGGGCTATAACCCATCGTTTTTGTCATTTCGTCATTTTTTTCAAATCCTCAAAAATGATGAAAAACGGCGCGCTATAGTATGCCGTACGATATGGGCTATAGCCCATGGTCCAAAATGATGAGAAACGAGGCTAACTTTTTTTTCCAAAATTTCAAAAAACATGGGCTATAACCCATCGTTTTTGTCATTTCGTCATTTTTTTCAAATCCTCAAAAATGATGAAAAACGGCGCGCTATAGTATGCCGTACGATATGGGCTATAGCCCATGGTCCAAAATGATGAGAAACGAGCATAACTTTTTTTTCCAAAATTTCAAAAAACATGGGCTATAACCCATCGTTTTTGTCATTTCGTCATTTTTTTCAAATCCTCAAAAATGATGAAAAACGGCGCGCTATAGTATGCCGTACGATATGGGCTATAGCCCATGGTCCAAAATGATGAGAAACGAGGCTAACTTTTTTTTCCAAAATTTCAAAAAACATGGGCTATAACCCATCGTTTTTGTCATTTCGTCATTTTTTTCAAATCCTCAAAAATGATGAAAAACGGCGCGCTATAGTATGCCGTACGATATGGGCTATAGCCCATGGTCCAAAATGATGAGAAACGAGCATAACTTTTTTTTTCAAAATTTCAAAAAACATGGGCTATAACCCATCGTTTTTGTCATTTTGTCATTTTTTTCAAATCTTCAAAAATGATGAAAAACTGCGCGCTATAGTATGCCGTATGATATGGGCTATAGCCCACGGTCCAAAATGATGAGAAACGAGGCTAACTTTTTTTTTCAAAATTTCAAAAAACATGGGCTATAACCCATCGTTTTTGTCATTTCGTCATTTTTTTCAAATCTTCAAAAATGATGAAAAACTGCGCGCTATAGTATGCCGTATGATATGGGCTATAGCCCACGGTCCAAAATGATGAGAAACGAGGCTAACTTTTTTTTTCAAAATTTCAAAAAACATGGGCTATAACCCATCGTTTTTGTCATTTCGTCATTTTTTTCAAATCTTCAAAAATCATGAAAAACTGCGCGCTATAGTATGCCGTATGATATGGGCTATAGCCCATGGTCCAAAATTATGAGAAACGAGGATAACCTTTTTTTTCAAAATTTCAAAAAACATGGGCTATAACCCATCGTTTTTGTCATTTCGTCATTTTTTTCAAATCTTCAAAAATGATGAAAAACTGCGCGCTATAGTATGCCGTATGATATGGGCTATAGCCCACGGTCCAAAATGATGAGAAACGAGGCTAACTTTTTTTTCCAAAATTTCAAAAAACATGGGCTATAACCCATCGTTTTTGTCATTTCGTCATTTTTTTCAAATCCTCAAAAATGATGAAAAACGGCGCGCTATAGTATGCCGTACGATATGGGCTATAGCCCATGGTCCAAAATGATGAGAAACGAGGCTAACTTTTTTTTCCAAAATTTCAAAAAACATGGGCTATAACCCATCGTTTTTGTCATTTCGTCATTTTTTTCAAATCCTCAAAAATGATGAAAAACGGCGCGCTATAGTATGCCGTACGATATGGGCTATAGCCCATGGTCCAAAATGATGAGAAACGAGCATAACTTTTTTTTTCAAAATTTCAAAAAACATGGGCTATAACCCATCGTTTTTGTCATTTCGTCATTTTTTTCAAATCTTCAAAAATGATGAAAAACTGCGCACTATAGTATGCCGTATGATATGGGCTATAGCCCATGGTCCAAAATTATGAGAAACGAGGATAACCTTTTTTTTCAAAATTTCAAAAAACATGGGCTATAACCCATAGTTTTTGTCATTTCGTCATTTTTTTCAAATCTTCAAAAATGATGAAAAACTGCGCGCTATAGTATGCCGTATGATATGGGCTATAGCCCACGGTCCAAAATGATGAGAAACGAGGCTAACTTTTTTTTTCAAAATTTCAAAAAACATGGGCTATAACCCATCGTTTTTGTCATTTCGTCATTTTTTTCAAATCTTCAAAAATGATGAAAAACTGCGCGCTATAGTATGCCGTATGATATGGGCTATAGCCCATGGTCCAAAATTATGAGAAACGAGGATAACCTTTTTTTTCAAAATTTCAAAAAACATGGGCTATAACCCATCGTTTTTGTCATTTCGTCATTTTATTCAAATCTTCAAAAATGATGAAAAACTGCGCGCTATAGTATGCCGTACGATATGGGCTATAGCCCACGGTCCAAAATGATGAGAAACGAGGCTAACTTTTTTTTTCAAAATTTCAAAAAACATGGGCTATAACCCATCGTTTTTGTCATTTCGTCATTTTTTTCAAATCCTCAAAAATGATGAAAAACGGCGCGCTATAGTATGCCGTACGATATGGGCTATAGCCCATGGTCCAAAATGATGAGAAACGAGCATAACTTTTTTTTTCAAAATTTCAAAAAACATGGGCTATAACCCATCGTTTTTGTCATTTCGTCATTTTTTTCAAATCCTCAAAAATGATGAAAAACTGCGCGCTATAGTATGCCGTATGATATGGGCTATAGCCCACGGTCCAAAATGATGAGAAACGAGGCTAACTTTTTTTTCCAAAATTTCAAAAAACATGGGCTATAACCCATCGTTTTTGTCATTTCGTCATTTTTTTCAAATCTTCAAAAATGATGAAAAACTGCGCGCTATAGTATGCCGTATGATATGGGCTATAGCCCACGGTCCAAAATGATGAGAAACGAGCATAACTTTTTTTTTCAAAATTTCAAAAAACATGGGCTATAACCCATCGTTTTTGTCATTTCGTCATTTTTTTCAAATCTTCAAAAATGATGAAAAACTGCGCGCTATAGTATGCCGTATGATATGGGCTATAGCCCATGGTCCAAAATTATGAGAAACGAGGATAACCTTTTTTTTCAAAATTTCAAAAAACATGGGCTATAACCCATAGTTTTTGTCATTTCGTCATTTTTTTCAAATCTTCTAAAATGATGAAAAACTGCGCGCTATAGTATGCCGTATGATATGGGCTATAGCCCACGGTCCAAAATGATGAGAAACGAGGCTAACTTTTTTTTTCAAAATTTCAAAAAACATGGGCTATAACCCATCGTTTTTGTCATTTCGTCATTTTTTTCAAATCTTCAAAAATGATGAAAAACTGCGCGCTATAGTATGCCGTATGATATGGGCTATAGCCCATGGTCCAAAATTATGAGAAACGAGGATAACCTTTTTTTTCAAAATTTCAAAAAACATGGGCTATAACCCATCGTTTTTGTCATTTCGTCATTTTATTCAAATCTTCAAAAATGATGAAAAACTGCGCGCTATAGTATGCCGTATGATATGGGCTATAGCCCACGGTCCAAAATGATGAGAAACGAGGCTAACTTTTTTTTTCAAAATTTCAAAAAACATGGGCTATAACCCATCGTTTTTGTCATTTCGTCATTTTTTTCAAATCCTCAAAAATGATGAAAAACGGCGCGCTATAGTATGCCGTACGATATGGGCTATAGCCCATGGTCCAAAATGATGAGAAACGAGCATAACTTTTTTTTTCAAAATTTCAAAAAACATGGGCTATAACCCATCGTTTTTGTCATTTCGTCATTTTTTTCAAATCCTCAAAAATGATGAAAAACTGCGCGCTATAGTATGCCGTATGATATGGGCTATAGCCCACGGTCCAAAATGATGAGAAACGAGGCTAACTTTTTTTTCCAAAATTTCAAAAAACATGGGCTATAACCCATCGTTTTTGTCATTTTGTCATTTTTTTCAAATCCTCAAAAATGATGAAAAACGGCGCGCTATAGTATGCCGTACGATATGGGCTATAGCCCATGGTCCAAAATGATGAGAAACGAGGCTAACTTTTTTTTCCAAAATTTCAAAAAACATGGGCTATAACCCATCGTTTTTGTCATTTCGTCATTTTTTTCAAATCTTCAAAAATGATGAAAAACTGCGCGCTATAGTATGCCGTATGATATGGGCTATAGCCCACGGTCCAAAATGATGAGAAACGAGGCTAACTTTTTTTTTCAAAATTTCAAAAAACATGGGCTATAACCCATCGTTTTTGTCATTTCGTCATTTTTTTCAAATCTTCAAAAATGATGAAAAACTGCGCGCTATAGTATGCCGTATGATATGGGCTATAGCCCACGGTCCAAAATGATGAGAAACGAGGCTAACTTTTTTTTTCAAAATTTCAAAAAACATGGGCTATAACCCATCGTTTTTGTCATTTCGTCATTTTTTTCAAATCTTCAAAAATGATGAAAAACTGCGCGCTATAGTATGCCGTATGATATGGGCTATAGCCCACGGTCCAAAATGATGAGAAACGAGGCTAACTTTTTTTTCCAAAATTTCAAAAAACATGGGCTATAACCCATCGTTTTTGTCATTTCGTCATTTTTTTCAAATCCTCAAAAATGATGAAAAACGGCGCGCTATAGTATGCCGTACGATATGGGCTATAGCCCATGGTCCAAAATGATGAGAAACGAGGCTAACTTTTTTTTCCAAAATTTCAAAAAACATGGGCTATAACCCATCGTTTTTGTCATTTCGTCATTTTTTTCAAATCCTCAAAAATGATGAAAAACGGCGCGCTATAGTATGCCGTACGATATGGGCTATAGCCCATGGTCCAAAATGATGAGAAACGAGCATAACTTTTTTTTTCAAAATTTCAAAAAACATGGGCTATAACCCATCGTTTTTGTCATTTCGTCATTTTTTTCAAATCTTCAAAAATGATGAAAAACTGCGCGCTATAGTATGCCGTATGATATGGGCTATAGCCCATGGTCCAAAATTATGAGAAACGAGGATAACCTTTTTTTTCAAAATTTCAAAAAACATGGGCTATAACCCATAGTTTTTGTCATTTCGTCATTTTTTTCAAATCTTCAAAAATGATGAAAAACTGCGCGCTATAGTATGCCGTATGATATGGGCTATAGCCCACGGTCCAAAATGATGAGAAACGAGGCTAACTTTTTTTTTCAAAATTTCAAAAAACATGGGCTATAACCCATCGTTTTTGTCATTTCGTCATTTTTTTCAAATCTTCAAAAATGATGAAAAACTGCGCGCTATAGTATGCCGTATGATATGGGCTATAGCCCATGGTCCAAAATTATGAGTAACGAGGATAACCTTTTTTTTCAAAATTTCAAAAAACATGGGCTATAACCCATCGTTTTTGTCATTTCGTCATTTTATTCAAATCTTCAAAAATGATGAAAAACTGCGCGCTATAGTATGCCGTACGATATGGGCTATAGCCCACGGTCCAAAATGATGAGAAACGAGGCTAACTTTTTTTTTCAAAATTTCAAAAAACATGGGCTATAACCCATCGTTTTTGTCATTTCGTCATTTTTTTCAAATCCTCAAAAATGATGAAAAACGGCGCGCTATAGTATGCCGTACGATATGGGCTATAGCCCATGGTCCAAAATGATGAGAAACGAGCATAACTTTTTTTTTCAAAATTTCAAAAAACATGGGCTATAACCCATCGTTTTTGTCATTTCGTCATTTTTTTCAAATCCTCAAAAATGATGAAAAACTGCGCGCTATAGTATGCCGTATGATATGGGCTATAGCCCACGGTCCAAAATGATGAGAAACGAGGCTAACTTTTTTTCCCAAAATTTCAAAAAACATGGGCTATAACCCATCGTTTTTGTCATTTCGTCATTTTTTTCAAATCTTCAAAAATGATGAAAAACTGCGCGCTATAGTATGCCGTATGATATGGGCTATAGCCCACGGTCCAAAATGATGAGAAACGAGGCTAACTTTTTTTTCCAAAATTTCAAAAAACATGGGCTATAACCCATCGTTTTTGTCATTTTGTCATTTTTTTCAAATCCTCAAAAATGATGAAAAACGGCGCGCTATAGTATGCCGTACGATATGGGCTATAGCCCATGGTCCAAAATGATGAGAAACGAGGCTAACTTTTTTTTCCAAAATTTCAAAAAACATGGGCTATAACCCATCGTTTTTGTCATTTCGTCATTTTTTTCAAATCCTCAAAAATGATGAAAAACTGCGCGCTATAGTATGCCGTATGATATGGGCTATAGCCCACGGTCCAAAATGATGAGAAACGAGGCTAACTTTTTTTTCCAAAATTTCAAAAAACATGGGCTATAACCCATCGTTTTTGTCATTTTGTCATTTTTTTCAAATCCTCAAAAATGATGAAAAACGGCGCGCTATAGTATGCCGTACGATATGGGCTATAGCCCATGGTCCAAAATGATGAGAAACGAGGCTAACTTTTTTTTCCAAAATTTCAAAAAACATGGGCTATAACCCATCGTTTTTGTCATTTCGTCATTTTTTTCAAATCCTCAAAAATGATGAAAAACGGCGCGCTATAGTATGCCGTACGATATGGGCTATAGCCCATGGTCCAAAATGATGAGAAACGAGCATAACTTTTTTTTTCAAAATTTCAAAAAACATGGGCTATAACCCATCGTTTTTGTCATTTCGTCATTTTTTTCAAATCTTAAAAATGATGAAAAACTGCACGCTATAGTATGCCGTATGATATGGGCTATAGCCCATGGTCCAAAATTATGAGAAACGAAGATAACCTTTTTTTTCAAAATTTCAAAAAACATGGGCTATAACCCATCGTTTTTGTCATTTCGTAATTTTTTTCAAATCTTCAAAAATGATGAAAAACTGCGCGCTATAGTATGCCGTATGATATGGGCTATAGCCCACGGTCCAAAATGATGAGAAACGAGGCTAACTTTTTTTTTCAAAATTTCAAAAAACATGGGCTATAACCCATCGTTTTTGTCATTTCGTCATTTTTTTCAAATCCTCAAAAATGATGAAAAACGGCGCGCTATAGTATGCCGTATGATATGGGCTATAGCCCACGGTCCAAAATGATGAGAAACGAGGCTAACTTTTTTTTCCAAAATTTCAAAAAACATGGGCTATAACCCATCGTTTTTGTCATTTTGTCATTTTTTAAAAATCCTCAAAAATGATGAAAAACGGCGCGCTATAGTATGCCGTACGATATGGGCTATAGCCCATGGTCCAAAATGATGAGAAACGAGGCTAACTTTTTTTTCCAAAATTTCAAAAAACATGGGCTATAACCCATCGTTTTTGTCATTTTGTCATTTTTTTCAAATCCTCAAAAATGATGAAAAACGGCGCGCTATAGTATGCCGTACGATATGGGCTATAGCCCATGGTCCAAAATGATGAGAAACGAGCATAACTTTTTTTTTCAAAATTTCAAAAAACATGGGCTATAACCCATCGTTTTTGTCATTTCGTCATTTTTTTCAAATCTTCAAAAATGATGAAAAACTGCACGCTATAGTATGCTGTATGATATGGGCTATAGCCCATGGTCCAAAATTATGAGAAACGAGGATAACCTTTTTTTTCAAAATTTCAAAAAACATGGGCTATAACCCATCGTTTTTTTGTCATTTCGTCATTTTTTTCAAATCTTCAAAAATGATGAAAAACTGCGCGCTATAGTATGCCGTATGATATGGGCTATAGCCCACGGTCCAAAATGATGAGAAACGAGGCTAACTTTTTTTTTCAAAATTTCAAAAAACATGGGCTATAACCCATCGTTTTTGTCATTTCGTCATTTTTTTCAAATCCTCAAAAATGATGAAAAACGGCGCGCTATAGTATGCCGTACGATATGGGCTATAGCCCATGGTCCAAAATGATGAGAAACGAGCATTACTTTTTTTTTCAAAATTTCAAAAAACATGGGCTATAACCCATCGTTTTTGTCATTTCGTCATTTTTTTCAAATCTTCAAAAATGATGAAAAACTGTGCGCTATAGTATGCCGTATGATATGGGCTATAGCCCACGGTCCAAAATGATGAGAAACGAGGCTAACTTTTTTTTCCAAAATTTCAAAAAACATGGGCTATAACCCATCGTTTTTGTCATTTCGTCATTTTTTTCAAATCCTCAAAAATGATGAAAAACGGCGCGCTATAGTATGCCGTACGATATGGGCTATAGCCCATGGTCCAAAATGATGAGAAACGAGGCTAACTTTTTTTTCCAAAATTTCAAAAAACATGGGCTATAACCCATCGTTTTTGTCATTTCGTCATTTTTTTCAAATCCTCAAAAATGATGAAAAACGGCGCGCTATAGTATGCCGTACGATATGGGCTATAGCCCATGGTCCAAAATGATGAGAAACGAGCATAACTTTTTTTTCCAAAATTTCAAAAAACATGGGCTATAACCCATCGTTTTTGTCATTTCGTCATTTTTTTTAAATCCTCAAAAATGATGAAAAACGGCGCGCTATAGTATGCCGTACGATATGGGCTATAGCCCATGGTCCAAAATGATGAGAAACGAGGCTAACTTTTTTTTCCAAAATTTCAAAAAACATGGGCTATAACCCATCGTTTTTGTCATTTCGTCATTTTTTTCAAATCCTCAAAAATGATGAAAAACGGCGCGCTATAGTATGCCGTACGATTATGGGCTATAGCCCATGGTCCAAAATGATGAGAAACGAGCATAACTTTTTTTTTTAAAATTTCAAAAAACATGGGCTATAACCCATCGTTTTTGTCATTTCGTCATTTTTTTCAAATCTTCAAAAATGATGAAAAACTGCGCGCTATAGTATGCCGTATGATATGGGCTATAGCCCACGGTCCAAAATGATGAGAAACGAGGCTAACTTTTTTTTTCAAAATTTCAAAAAACATGGGCTATAACCCATCGTTTTTGTCATTTCGTCATTTTTTTCAAATCTTCAAAAATGATGAAAAACTGCACGCTATAGTATGCCGTATGATATGGGCTATAGCCCACGGTCCAAAATGATGAGAAACGAGGCTAACTTTTTTTTTCAAAATTTCAAAAAACATGGGCTATAACCCATCGTTTTTGTCATTTCGTCATTTTTTTCAAATCTTCAAAAATGATGAAAAACTGCGCGCTATAGTATGCCGTATGATATGGGCTATAGCCCACGGTCCAAAATGATGAGAAACGAGGCTAACTTTTTTTTCCAAAATTTCAAAAAACATGGGCTATAACCCATCGTTTTTGTCATTTCGTCATTTTTTTCAAATCCTCAAAAATGATGAAAAACGGCGCGCTATAGTATGCCGTACGATATGGGCTATAGCCCATGGTCCAAAATGATGAGAAACGAGGCTAACTTTTTTTTCCAAAATTTCAAAAAACATGGGCTATAACCCATCGTTTTTGTCATTTCGTCATTTTTTTCAAATCCTCAAAAATGATGAAAAACTGCGCGCTATAGTATGCCGTACGATATGGGCTATAGCCCATGGTCCAAAATGATGAGAAACGAGCATAACTTTTTTTTCCAAAATTTCAAAAAACATGGGCTATAACCCATCGTTTTTGTCATTTCGTCATTTTTTTCAAATCCTCAAAAATGATGAAAAACGGCGCGCTATAGTATGCCGTACGATATGGGCTATAGCCCATGGTCCAAAATGATGAGAAACGAGCATAACTTTTTTTTTCAAAATTTCTAAAAACATGGGCTATAACCCATCGTTTTTGTCATTTCGTCATTTTTTTCAAATCTTCAAAAATGATGAAAAACTGCGCGCTATAGTATGCCGTATGATATGGGCTATAGCCCATGGTCCAAAATTATGAGAAACGAGGATAACCTTTTTTTTCAAAATTTCAAAAAACATGGGCTATAACCCATCGTTTTTGTCATTTCGTCATTTTTTTCAAATCTTCAAAAATGATGAAAAACTGCGCGCTATAGTATGCCGTATGATATGGGCTATAGCCCACGGTCCAAAATGATGAGAAACGAGCATAACTTTTTTTTTCAAAATTTCAAAAAACATGGGCTATAACCCATCGTTTTTGTCATTTCGTCATTTTTTTCAAATCTTCAAAAATGATGAAAAACTGCGCGCTATAGTATGCCGTATGATATGGGCTATAGCCCACGGTCCAAAATGATGAGAAACGAGGCTAACTTTTTTTTTCAAAATTTCAAAAAACATGGGCTATAACCCATCGTTTTTGTCATTTCGTCATTTTTTTCAAATCTTCAAAAATGATGAAAAACTGCGCGCTATAGTATGCCGTATGATATGGGCTATAGCCCACGGTCCAAAATGATGAGAAACGAGGCTAACTTTTTTTTCCAAAATTTCAAAAAACATGGGCTATAACCCATCGTTTTTGTCATTTCGTCATTTTTTTCAAATCCTCAAAAATGATGAAAAACGGCGCGCTATAGTATGCCGTACGATATGGGCTATAGCCCATGGTCCAAAATGATGAGAAACGAGGCTAACTTTTTTTTCCAAAATTTCAAAAAACATGGGCTATAACCCATCGTTTTTGTCATTTCGTCATTTTTTTCAAATCCTCAAAAATGATGAAAAACTGCGCGCTATAGTATGCCGTACGATATGGGCTATAGCCCATGGTCCAAAATGATGAGAAACGAGCATAACTTTTTTTTCCAAAATTTCAAAAAACATGGGCTATAACCCATCGTTTTTGTCATTTCGTCATTTTTTTCAAATCCTCAAAAATGATGAAAAACGGCGCGCTATAGTATGCCGTACGATATGGGCTATAGCCCATGGTCCAAAATGATGAGAAACGAGCATAACTTTTTTTTTCAAAATTTCAAAAAACATGGGCTATAACCCATCGTTTTTGTCATTTCGTCATTTTTTTCAAATCTTCAAAAATGATGAAAAACTGCGCGCTATAGTATGCCGTATGATATGGGCTATAGCCCATGGTCCAAAATTATGAGAAACGAGGATAACCTTTTTTTTCAAAATTTCAAAAAACATGGGCTATAACCCATCGTTTTTGTCATTTCGTCATTTTTTTCAAATCTTCAAAAATGATGAAAAACTGCGCGCTATAGTATGCCGTATGATATGGGCTA
This sequence comes from Protomyctophum bolini, assembly GCF_963924005.1. NCBI lineage: Eukaryota > Metazoa > Chordata > Actinopteri > Myctophiformes > Myctophidae > Protomyctophum > Protomyctophum bolini. The sequence continues at coordinate 17,207,921 of NC_137865.1, forward strand.
TAGCCCACGGTCCAAAATGATGAGAAACGAGCATAACTTTTTTTTTCAAAATTTCAAAAAACATGGGCTATAACCCATCGTTTTTGTCATTTCGTCATTTTTTTCAAATCTTCAAAAATGATGAAAAACTGCGCGCTATAGTATGCCGTATGATATGGGCTATAGCCCACGGTCCAAAATGATGAGAAACGAGGCTAACTTTTTTTTTCAAAATTTCAAAAAACATGGGCTATAACCCATCGTTTTTGTCATTTCGTCATTTTTTTCAAATCCTCAAAAATGATGAAAAACGGCGCGCTATAGTATGCCGTACGATTTGGGCTATAGCCCATGGTCCAAAATGATGAGAAACGAGCATAACTTTTTTTTTCAAAATTTCAAAAAACATGGGCTATAACCCATCGTTTTTGTCATTTCGTCATTTTTTTCAAATCTTCAAAAATGATGAAAAACTGCGCGCTATAGTATGCCGTATGATATGGGCTATAGCCCACGGTCCAAAATGATGAGAAACGAGGCTAACTTTTTTTTCCAAAATTTCAAAAAACATGGGCTATAACCCATCGTTTTTGTCATTTCGTCATTTTTTTCAAATCCTCAAAAATGATGAAAAACGGCGCGCTATAGTATGCCGTACGATATGGGCTATAGCCCATGGTCCAAAATGATGAGAAACGAGGCTAACTTTTTTTTTCAAAATTTCAAAAAACATGGGCTATAACCCATCGTTTTTGTCATTTCGTCATTTTTTTCAAATCCTCAAAAATGATGAAAAACGGCGCGCTATAGTATGCCGTACGATATGGGCTATAGCCCATGGTCCAAAATTATGAGAAACGAGCATAACTTTTTTTTTCAAAATTTCAAAAAACATGGGCTATAACCCATCGTTTTTGTCATTTCGTCATTTTTTTCAAATCTTCAAAAATGATGAAAAACTGCACGCTATAGTATGCTGTATGATATGGGCTATAGCCCATGGTCCAAAATTATGAGAAACGAGGATAACCTTTTTTTTCAAAATTTCAAAAAACATGGGCTATAACCCATCGTTTTTTTGTCATTTCGTCATTTTTTTCAAATCTTCAAAAATGATGAAAAACTGCGCGCTATAGTATGCCGTATGATATGGGCTATAGCCCACGGTCCAAAATGATGAGAAACGAGGCTAACTTTTTTTTTCAAAATTTCAAAAAACATGGGCTATAACCCATCGTTTTTGTCATTTCGTCATTTTTTTCAAATCCTCAAAAATGATGAAAAACGGCGCGCTATAGTATGCCGTATGATATGGGCTATAGCCCACGGTCCAAAATGATGAGAAACGAGGCTAACTTTTTTTTCCAAAATTTCAAAAAACATGGGCTATAACCCATCGTTTTTGTCATTTCGTCATTTTTTTCAAATCCTCAAAAATGATGAAAAACGGCGCGCTATAGTATGCCGTACGATATGGGCTATAGCCCATGGTCCAAAATGATGAGAAACGAGGCTAACTTTTTTTTCCAAAATTTCAAAAAACATGGGCTATAACCCATCGTTTTTGTCATTTCGTCATTTTTTTCAAATCCTCAAAAATGATGAAAAACGGCGCGCTATAGTATGCCGTACGATATGGGCTATAGCCCATGGTCCAAAATGATGAGAAACGAGCATAACTTTTTTTTCCAAAATTTCAAAAAACATGGGCTATAACCCATCGTTTTTGTCATTTCGTCATTTTTTTTAAATCCTCAAAAATGATGAAAAACGGCGCGCTATAGTATGCCGTACGATATGGGCTATAGCCCATGGTCCAAAATGATGAGAAACGAGGCTAACTTTTTTTTCCAAAATTTCAAAAAACATGGGATATAACCCATCGTTTTTGTCATTTCGTCATTTTTTTCAAATCCTCAAAAATGATGAAAAACGGCGCGCTATAGTATGCCGTACGATTATGGGCTATAGCCCATGGTCCAAAATGATGAGAAACGAGCATAACTTTTTTTTTTTAAATTTCAAAAAACATGGGCTATAACCCATCGTTTTTGTCATTTCGTCATTTTTTTCAAATCTTCAAAAATGATGAAAAACTGCGCGCTATAGTATGCCGTATGATATGGGCTATAGCCCACGGTCCAAAATGATGAGAAACGAGGCTAACTTTTTTTTTCAAAATTTCAAAAAACATGGGCTATAACCCATCGTTTTTGTCATTTCGTCATTTTTTTCAAATCTTCAAAAATGATGAAAAACTGCGCGCTATAGTATGCCGTATGATATGGGCTATAGCCCACGGTCCAAAATGATGAGAAACGAGGCTAACTTTTTTTTTCAAAATTTCAAAAAACATGGGCTATAACCCATCGTTTTTGTCATTTCGTCATTTTTTTCAAATCTTCAAAAATGATGAAAAACTGCGCGCTATAGTATGCCGTATGATATGGGCTATAGCCCATGGTCCAAAATTATGAGAAACGAGGATAACCTTTTTTTTCAAAATTTCAAAAAACATGGGCTATAACCCATCGTTTTTGTCATTTCGTCATTTTTTTCAAATCTTCAAAAATGATGAAAAACTGCGCGCTATAGTATGCCGTATGATATGGGCTATAGCCCACGGTCCAAAATGATGAGAAACGAGGCTAACTTTTTTTTCCAAAATTTCAAAAAACATGGGCTATAACCCATCGTTTTTGTCATTTCGTCATTTTTTTCAAATCCTCAAAAATGATGAAAAACGGCGCGCTATAGTATGCTGTACGATATGGGCTATAGCCCATGGTCCAAAATGATGAGAAACAAGGCTAACTTTTTTTTCCAAAATTTCAAAAAACATGGGCTATAACCCATCGTTTTTGTCATTTCGTCATTTTTTTCAAATCCTCAAAAATGATGAAAAACGGCGCGCTATAGTATGCCGTACGATATGGGCTATAGCCCATGGTCCAAAATGATGAGAAACGAGCATAACTTTTTTTTCCAAAATTTCAAAAAACATGGGCTATAACCCATCGTTTTTGTCATTTCGTCATTTTTTTCAAATCCTCAAAAATGATGAAAAACGGCGCGCTATAGTATGCCGTACGATATGGGCTATAGCCCATGGTCCAAAATGATGAGAAACGAGCATAACTTTTTTTTTCAAAATTTCAAAAAACATGGGCTATAACCCATCGTTTTTGTCATTTCGTCATTTTTTTCAAATCTTCAAAAATGATGAAAAACTGCGCGCTATAGTATGCCGTATGATATGGGCTATAGCCCATGGTCCAAAATTATGAGAAACGAGGATAACCTTTTTTTTCAAAATTTCAAAAAACATGGGCTATAACCCATCGTTTTTGTCATTTCGTCATTTTTTTCAAATCTTCAAAAATGATGAAAAACTGCGCGCTATAGTATGCCGTATGATATGGGCTATAGCCCACGGTCCAAAATGATGAGAAACGAGGCTAACTTTTTTTTTCAAAATTTCAAAAAACATGGGCTATAACCCATCGTTTTTGTCATTTCGTCATTTTTTTCAAATCTTCAAAAATGATGAAAAACTGCGCGCTATAGTATGCCGTATGATATGGGCTATAGCCCATGGTCCAAAATGATGAGAAACGAGGATAACCTTTTTTTTCAAAATTTCAAAAAACATGGGCTATAACCCATCGTTTTTGTCATTTCGTCATTTTTTTCAAATCTTCAAAAATGATGAAAAACTGCGCGCTATAGTATGCCGTATGATATGGGCTATAGCCCACGGTCCAAAATGATGAGAAACGAGCATAACTTTTTTTTTCAAAATTTCAAAAAACATGGGCTATAACCCATCGTTTTTGTCATTTCGTCATTTTTTTCAAATCCTCAAAAATGATGAAAAACGGCGCGCTATAGTATGCCGTACGATTTGGGCTATAGCCCATGGTCCAAAATGATGAGAAACGAGCATAACTTTTTTTTTCAAAATTTCAAAAAACATGGGCTATAACCCATCGTTTTTGTCATTTCGTCATTTTTTTCAAATCTTCAAAAATGATGAAAAACTGCGCGCTATAGTATGCCGTATGATATGGGCTATAGCCCACGGTCCAAAATGATGAGAAACGAGGCTAACTTTTTTTTCCAAAATTTCAAAAAACATGGGCTATAACCCATCGTTTTTGTCATTTCGTCATTTTTTTCAAATCCTCAAAAATGATGAAAAACGGCGCGCTATAGTATGCCGTACGATATGGGCTATAGCCCATGGTCCAAAATGATGAGAAACGAGGCTAACTTTTTTTTTTCAAAATTTCAAAAAACATGGGCTATAACCCATCGTTTTTGTCATTTCGTCATTTTTTTCAAATCCTCAAAAATGATGAAAAACGGCGCGCTATAGTATGCCGTACGATATGGGCTATAGCCCATGGTCCAAAATGATGAGAAACGAGCATAACTTTTTTTTCCAAAATTTCAAAAAACATGGGCTATAACCCATCGTTTTTGTCATTTCGTCATTTTTTTCAAATCCTCAAAAATGATGAAAAACGGCGCGCTATAGTATGCCGTACGATATGGGCTATAGCCCATGGTCCAAAATGATGTGAAACGAGGCTAACTTTTCTTTCCAAAATTTCAAAAAACATGGGCTATAACCCATCGTTTTTGTCATTTCGTCATTTTTTTCAAATCCTCAAAAATGATGAAAAACGGCGCGCTATAGTATGCCGTACGATATGGGCTATAGCCCATGGTCCAAAATGATGAGAAACGAGCATAACTTTTTTTTTCAAAATTTCAAAAAACATGGGCTATAACCCATCGTTTTTGTCATTTCGTCATTTTTTTCAAATCCTCAAAAATGATGAAAAACGGCGCGCTATAGTATGCCGTACGATATGGGCTATAGCCCATGGTCCAAAATGATGAGAAACGAGCATAACCTTTTTTTCCAAAATTTCAAAAAACATGGGCTATAACCCATCGTTTTTGTCATTTCGTCATTTTTTTCAAATCCTCAAAAATGATGAAAAACGGCGCGCTATAGTATGCCGTACGATATGGGCTATAGCCCATGGTCCAAAATGATGTGAAACGAGGCTAACTTTTCTTTCCAAAATTTCAAAAAACATGGGCTATAACCCATCGTTTTTGTCATTTCGTCATTTTTTTCAAATCCTCAAAAATGATGAAAAACGGCGCGCTATAGTATGCCGTACGATATGGGCTATAGCCCATGGTCCAAAATGATGAGAAACGAGCATAACTTTTTTTTTCAAAATTTCAAAAAACATGGGCTATAACCCATCGTTTTTGTCATTTCGTCATTTTTTTCAAATCTTCAAAAATGATGAAAAACTGCGCCCTATAGTATGCCGTATGATATGGGCTATAGCCCACGGTCCAAAATGATGAGAAACGAGGCTAACTTTTTTTTTCAAAATTTCAAAAAACATGGGCTATAACCCATCGTTTTTGTCATTTCGTCATTTTTTTCAAATCTTCAAAAATGATGAAAAACTGCGCGCTATAGTATGCCGTATGATATGGGCTATAGCCCATGGTCCAAAATTATGAGAAACGAGGATAACCTTTTTTTTCAAAATTTCAAAAAACATGGGCTATAACCCATCGTTTTTGTCATTTCGTCATTTTTTTTAAATCCTAAAAAATGATGAAAAACGGCGCGCTATAGTATGCCGTACGATATGGGCAATAGCCCATGGTCCAAAATGATGAGAAACGAGGCTAACTTTTTTTTCCAAAATTTCAAAAAACATGGGCTATAACCCATCGTTTTTGTCATTTCGTCATTTTTTTCAAATCCTCAAAAATGATGAAAAACGGCGCGCTATAGTATGCCGTACGATATGGGCTATAGCCCATGGTCCAAAATTATGAGAAACGAGCATAACTTTTTTTTTCAAAATTTCAAAAAACATGGGCTATAACCCATCGTTTTTGTCATTTCGTCATTTTTTTCAAATCTTCAAAAATGGTGAAAAAATGCGCGCTATAGTATGCCGTATGTTATGGGCTATAGCCCATGGTCCAAAATGATGAGAAACGAGCATAACCTTTTTTTTCAAAATTTCAAAAAACATGGGCTATAACCCATCGTTTTTGTCATTTCGTCATTTTTTTCAAATCTTCAAAAATGATGAAAAACTGCGCGCTATAGTATGCCGTATGATATGGGCTATAGCCCACGGTCCAAAATGATGAGAAACGAGGCTAACTTTTTTTTCCAAAATTTCAAAAAACATGGGCTATAACCCATCGTTTTTGTCATTTCGTCATTTTTTTCAAATCCTCAAAAATGATGAAAAACGGCGCGCTATAGTATGCCGTACGATATGGGCTATAGCCCATGGTCCAAAATGATGAGAAACGAGGCTAACTTTTTTTTCCAAAATTTCAAAAAACATGGGCTATAACCCATCGTTTTTGTCATTTCGTCATTTTTTTCAAATCCTCAAAAATGATGAAAAACTGCGCGCTATAGTATGCCGTACGATATGGGCTATAGCCCATGGTCTAAAATAATGAGAAACGAGCATAACTTTTTTTTTCAAAATTTCAAAAAACATGGGCTATAACCCATCGTTTTTGTCATTTCGTCATTTTTTTCAAATCTTCAAAAATGATGAAAAACTGCGCGCTATAGTATGCCGTATGATATGGGCTATAGCCCACGGTCCAAAATGATGAGAAACGAGGCTAACTTTTTTTTCCAAAATTTCAAAAAACATGGGCTATAACCCATCGTTTTTGTCATTTCGTCATTTTTTTTCAAATCCTCAAAAATGATGAAAAACGGCACGCTATAGTATGCCGTACGATATGGGCTATAGCCCATGGTCCAAAATGATGAGAAACGAGGCTAACTTTTTTTTCCAAAATTTCAAAAAACATGGGCTATAACCCATCGTTTTTGTCATTTCGTCATTTTTTTCAAATCCTCAAAAATGATGAAAAACGGCGCGCTATAGTATGCCGTACGATATGGGCTATAGCCCATGGTCCAAAATGATGAGAAACAAGCATAACTTTTTTTTTCAAAATTTCAAAAAACATGGGCTATAACCCATCGTTTTTGTCATTTCGTCATTTTTTTCAAATCTTCAAAAATGATGAAAAACTGCGCGCTATAGTATGCCGTATGATATGGGCTATAGCCCATGGTCCAAAATGATGAGAAACGAGGATAACCTTTTTTTTCAAAATTTCAAAAAACATGGGCTATAACCCATCGTTTTTGTCATTTCGTCATTTTTTTCAAATCTTCAAAAATGATGAAAAACTGCGCGCTATAGTATGCCGTATGATATGGGCTATAGCCCACGGTCCAAAATGATGAGAAACGAGGCTAACTTTTTTTTTCAAAATTTCAAAAAACATGGGCTATAACCCATCGTTTTTGTCATTTCGTCATTTTTTTCAAATCCTCAAAAATGATGAAAAACGGCGCGCTATAGTATGCCGTACGATATGGGCTATAGCCCATGGTCCAAAATGATGAGAAACGAGCATAACTTTTTTCTTCAAAATTTAAAAAAACATGGGCTATAACCCATCGTTTTTGTCATTTCGTCATTTTTTTCAAATCTTCAAAAATGATGAAAAACTGCGCGCTATAGTATGCCGTATGATATTGGCTATAGCCCACGGTCCAAAATGATGAGAAACGAGGCTAACTTTTTTTTTCAAAATTTCAAAAAACATGGGCTATAACCCATCGTTTTTGTCATTTTGTCATTTTTTTCAAATCCTCAAAAATGATGAAAAACGGCGCGCTAAAGTATGCCGTACGATATGGGCTATAGCCCATGGTCCAAAATGATGAGAAACGAGCATAACTTTTTTTTCCAAACATGGGCTATAACCCATCGTTTTTGTCATTTCGTCATTTTTTTCAAATCTTCAAAAATGGTGAAAAAATGCGCGCTATAGTATGCCGTATGTTATGGGCTATAGCCCATGGTCCAAAATGATGAGAAACGAGCATAACCTTTTTTTTCAAAATTTCAAAAAACATGGGCTATAACCCATCGTTTTTGTCATTTCGTCATTTTTTTCAAATCTTCAAAAATGATGAAAAACTGCGCGCTATAGTATGTCGTATGATATGGGCTATAGCCCACGGTCCAAAATGATGAGAAACGAGGCTAACTTTTTTTTCCAAAATTTCAAAAAACATGGGCTATAACCCATCGTTTTTGTCATTTCGTCATTTTTTTCAAATCCTCAAAAATGATGAAAAACGGCGCGCTATAGTATGCCGTACGATATGGGCTATAGCCCATGGTCCAAAATGATGAGAAACGAGGCTAACTTTTTTTTCCAAAATTTCAAAAAACATGGGCTATAACCCATCGTTTTTGTCATTTCGTCATTTTTTTCAAATCCTCAAAAATGATGAAAAACTGCGCGCTATAGTATGCCGTACGATATGGGCTATAGCCCATGGTCTAAAATAATGAGAAACGAGCATAACTTTTTTTTTCAAAATTTCAAAAAACATGGGCTATAACCCATCGTTTTTGTCATTTCGTCATTTTTTTCAAATCTTCAAAAATGATGAAAAACTGCGCGCTATAGTATGCCGTATGATATGGGCTATAGCCCACGGTCCAAAATGATGAGAAACGAGGCTAACTTTTTTTTCCAAAATTTCAAAAAACATGGGCTATAACCCATCGTTTTTGTCATTTCGTCATTTTTTTCAAATCCTCAAAAATGATGAAAAACGGCACACTATAGTATGCCGTACGATATGGGCTATAGCCCATGGTCCAAAATGATGAGAAACGAGGCTAACTTTTTTTTCCAAAATTTCAAAAAACATGGGCTATAACCCATCGTTTTTGTCATTTCGTCATTTTTTTCAAATCCTCAAAAATGATGAAAAACGGCGCGCTATAGTATGCCGTACGATATGGGCTATAGCCCATGGTCCAAAATGATGAGAAACGAGCATAACTTTTTTTTTCAAAATTTCAAAAAACATGGGCTATAACCCATCGTTTTTGTCATTTCGTCATTTTTTTCAAATCTTCAAAAATGATGAAAAACTGCGCGCTATAGTATGCCGTATGATATGGGCTATAGCCCATGGTCCAAAATGATGAGAAACGAGGATAACCTTTTTTTTCAAAATTTCAAAAAACATGGGCTATAACCCATCGTTTTTGTCATTTCGTCATTTTTTTCAAATCTTCAAAAATGATGAAAAACTGCGCGCTATAGTATGCCGTATGATATGGGCTATAGCCCACGGTCCAAAATGATGAGAAACGAGGCTAACTTTTTTTTTCAAAATTTCAAAAAACATGGGCTATAACCCATCGTTTTTGTCATTTCGTCATTTTTTTCAAATCCTCAAAAATGATGAAAAACGGCGCGCTATAGTATGCCGTACGATATGGGCTATAGCCCATGGTCCAAAATGATGAGAAACGAGCATAACTTTTTTCTTCAAAATTTAAAAAAACATGGGCTATAACCCATCGTTTTTGTCATTTCGTCATTTTTTTCAAATCTTCAAAAATGATGAAAAACTGCGCGCTATAGTATGCCGTATGATATTGGCTATAGCCCACGGTCCAAAATGATGAGAAACGAGGCTAACTTTTTTTTTCAAAATTTCAAAAAACATGGGCTATAACCCATCGTTTTTGTCATTTCGTCATTTTTTTCAAATCCTCAAAAATGATGAAAAACGGCGCGCTATAGTATGCCGTACGATATGGGCTATAGCCCATGGTCCAAAATGATGAGAAACGAGCATAACTTTTTTTTCCAAAATTTCAAAAAACATGGGCTATAACCCATCGTTTTTGTCATTTCGTCATTTTTTTCAAATCTTCAAAAATGATGAAAAACTGTGCGCTATAGTATGCCGTATGATATGGGCTATAGCCCACGGTCCAAAATGATGAGAAACGAGGCTAACTTTTTTTTCCAAAATTTCAAAAAACATGGGCTATAACCCATCGTTTTTGTCATTTCGTCATTTTTTTCAAATCCTCAAAAATGATGAAAAACTGCGCGCTATAGTATGCCGTACGATATGGGCTATAGCCCATGGTCTAAAATAATGAGAAACGAGCATAACCTTTTTTTTCAAAATTTCAAAAAACATGGGCTATAACCCATCGTTTTTGTCATTTCGTCATTTTTTTCAAATCTTCAAAAATGATGAAAAACTGCGCGCTATAGTATGCCGTATGATATGGGCTATAGCCCACGGTCCAAAATGATGAGAAACGAGGCTAACTTTTTTTTCCAAAATTTCAAAAAACATGGGCTATAACCCATCGTTTTTGTCATTTCGTCATTTTTTTCAAATCCTCAAAAATGATGAAAAACGGCACGCTATAGTATGCCGTACGATATGGGCTATAGCCCATGGTCCAAAATGATGAGAAACGAGGCTAACTTTTTTTTCCAAAATTTCAAAAAACATGGGCTATAACCCATCGTTTTTGTCATTTCGTCATTTTTTTCAAATCCTCAAAAATGATGAAAAACGGCGCGCTATAGTATGCCGTACGATATGGGCTATAGCCCATGGTCCAAAATGATGAGAAACGAGCATAACTTTTTTTTTCAAAATTTCAAAAAACATGGGCTATAACCCATCGTTTTTGTCATTTCGTCATTTTTTTCAAATCTTCAAAAATGATGAAAAACTGCGCGCTATAGTATGCCGTATGATATGGGCTATAGCCCATGGTCCAAAATGATGAGAAACGAGGATAACCTTTTTTTTCAAAATTTCAAAAAACATGGGCTATAACCCATCGTTTTTGTCATTTCGTCATTTTTTTCAAATCTTCAAAAATGATGAAAAACTGCGCGCTATAGTATGCCGTATGATATGGGCTATAGCCCACGGTCCAAAATGATGAGAAACGAGGCTAACTTTTTTTTTCAAAATTTCAAAAAACATGGGCTATAACCCATCGTTTTTGTCATTTCGTCATTTTTTTCAAATCCTCAAAAATGATGAAAAACGGCGCGCTATAGTATGCCGTACGATATGGGCTATAGCCCATGGTCCAAAATGATGAGAAACGAGCATAACTTTTTTCTTCAAAATTTAAAAAAACATGGGCTATAACCCATCGTTTTTGTCATTTCGTCATTTTTTTCAAATCTTCAAAAATGATGAAAAACTGCACGCTATAGTATGCCGTATGATATTGGCTATAGCCCACGGTCCAAAATGATGAGAAACGAGGCTAACTTTTTTTTTCAAAATTTCAAAAAACATGGGCTATAACCCATCGTTTTTGTCATTTCGTCATTTTTTTCAAATCCTCAAAAATGATGAAAAACGGCGCGCTATAGTATGCCGTACGATATGGGCTATAGCCCATGGTCCAAAATGATGAGAAACGAGCATAACTTTTTTTTTCAAAATTTCAAAAAACATGGGCTATAACCCATCGTTTTTGTCATTTCGTCATTTTTTTCAAATCTTCAAAAATGATGAAAAACTGCGCGCTATAGTATGCCGTATGATATGGGCTATAGCCCACGGTCCAAAATGATGAGAAACGAGGCTAACTTTTTTTTCCAAAATTTCAAAAAACATGGGCTATAACCCATCGTTTTTGTCATTTCGTCATTTTTTTCAAATCCTCAAAAATGATGAAAAACGGCGCACTATAGTATGACGTACGATATGGGCTATAGCCCATGGTCCAAAATGATGAGAAACGAGGCTAACTTTTTTTCCCAAAATTTCAAAAAACATGGGCTATAACCCATCGTTTTTGTCATTTCGTCATTTTTTTCAAATCCTCAAAAATGATGAAAAACGGCGCGCTATAGTATGCCGTACGATATGGGCTATAGCCCATGGTCCAAAATGATGAGAAACGAGCATAACTTTTTTTTTCAAAATTTCAAAAAACATGGGCTATAACCCATCGTTTTTGTCATTTCGTCATTTTTTTCAAATCTTCAAAAATGATGAAAAACTGCGCGCTATAGTATGCCGTATGATATGGGCTATAGCCCACGGTCCAAAATGATGAGAAACGAGGCTAACTTTTTTTTCCAAAATTTCAAAAAACATGGGCTATAGCCCATATCATACGGCATACTATAGCGCGCAGTTTTTCATCATTTTTGAAGATTTGAAAAAAATGACGAAATGACAAAAACGATGGGTTATAGCCCATGTTTTTTGAAATTTTGAAAAAAAAAGTTATGCTCGTTTCTCATCATTTTGGACCATGGGCTATAGCCCATATCGTACGGCATACTATAGCGCGCAGTTTTTCATCATTTTTGAGGATTTGAAAAAAATTACGAAATGACAAAAACGATGGGTTATAGCCCATGTTTTTTGAAATTTTGGAAAAAAAAGTTAGCCTCGTTTCTCATCATTTTGGACCGTGGGCTATAGCCCATATCATACGGCATACTATAGCGCGCAGTTTTTCATCATTTTTGAATATTTGAAAAAAATGACGAAATGACAAAAACGATGGGTTATAGCCCATGTTTTTTGAAATTTTGAAAAAAAAGGTTATCCTCGTTTCTCATCATTTTGGACCATGGGCTATAGCCCAGATCATACGGCATACTATAGAGCGCAGTTTTTCATCATTTTTGAATAATTGAAAAAAATGACGAAATGACAAAAACAATGGGTTATAGCCCATGTTTTTTGAAATTTTGAAAAAGAAAGTTATGCTCGTTTCTCATCATTTTGGACCATGGGCTATAGCCCATATCGTACGGCATACTATAGCGCGCCGTTTTTCATCATTTTTGAGGATTTGAAAAAAATGACGAAATGACAAAAACGATGGGTTATAGCCCATGTTTTTTGAAATTTTGGAAAAAAAAGTTAGCCTCGTTTCTCATCATTTTGGACCATGGGCTATAGCCCATATCGTACGGCATACTATAGCGCGCCGTTTTTCATCATTTTTGAGGATTTGAAAAAAATGACGAAATGACAAAAACGATGGGTTATAGCCCATGTTTTTTGAAATTTTGGAAAAAAAAGTTAGCCTCGTTTCTCATCATTTTGGACCGTGGGCTATAGCCCATATCATACGGCATACTATAGCACGCAGTTTTTCATCATTTTTGAAGATTTGAAAAAAATTACGAAATGACAAAAACGATGGGTTATAGCCCATGTTTTTGAAATTTTGAAAAAAAAAGTTATGCTCGTTTCTCATCATTTTGGACCATGGGCTATAGCCCATATCGTACGGCATACTATAGCGCGCCGTTTTTCATCATTTTTGAGGATTTGAAAAAAATGACGAAATGACAAAAACGATGGGTTATAGCCCATGTTTTTTGAAATTTTGAAAAAAAAAAGTTAGCCTCGTTTCTCATCATTTTGGACCGTGGGCTATAGCCCATATCATACGGCATACTATAGCGCGCAGTTTTTCATCATTTTTGAAGATTTGAAAAAAATGACGAAATGACAAAAACGATGGGTTATAGCCCATGTTTTTTGAAATTTTGAAAAAAAAAGTTATGCTCGTTTCTCATCATTTTGGACCATGGGCTATAGCCCATATCGTACGGCATACTATAGCGCGCCGTTTTTCATCATTTTTGAGGATTTGAAAAAAATGACGAAATGACAAAAACGATGGGTTATAGCCCATGTTTTTTGAAATTTTGAAAAAAAAAGTTAGCCTCGTTTCTCATCATTTTGGACCGTGGGCTATAGCCCATATCATACGGCATACTATAGCGCGCAGTTTTTTATCATTTTTGAAGATTTGAAAAAAATGACGAAATGACAAAAACGATGGGTTATAGCCCATGTTTTTTGAAATTTTGAAAAAAAAGGTTATCCTCGTTTCTCATCATTTTGGACCATGGGCTATAGCCCATATCATACGGCATACTATAGCGCGCAGTTTTTCATCATTTTTGAAGATTTGAAAAAAATGACGAAATGACAAAAACGATGGGTTATAGCCCATGTTTTTTGAAATTTTGGAAAAAAAAGTTAGCCTCGTTTCTCATCATTTTGGACCGTGGGCTATAGCCCATATCATACGGCATACTATAGCGCGCAGTTTTTCATCATTTTTGAAGATTTGAAAAAAATGACGAAATGACAAAAACGATGGGTTATAGCCCATGTTTTTTGAAATTTTGAAAAAAAGGTTATCCTCGTTTCTCATCATTTTGGACCGTGGGCTATAGCCCATATCATACGGCATACTATAGCGCGCAGTTTTTCATCATTTTTGAAGATTTGAAAAAAATGACGAAATGACAAAAACGATGGGTTATAGCCCATGTTTTTTGAAATTTTGAAAAAAAAAGTTATGCTCGTTTCTCATCATTTTGGACCATGGGCTATAGCCCATATCGTACGGCATACTATAGCGCGCCGTTTTTCATAATTTTTGAGGATTTGAAAAAAATGACGAAATGACAAAAACGATGGGTTATAGCCCATGTTTTTTGAAATTTTGGGAAAAAAAGTTAGCCTCGTTTCTCATCATTTTGGACCATGGGCTATAGCCCATATCGTACGGCATACTATAGCGCGCCGTTTTTCATCATTTTTGAGGATTTGAAAAAAATGACGAAATGACAAAAACGATGGGTTATAGCCCATGTTTTTTGAAATTTTGGAAAAAAAAGTTAGCCTCGTTTCTCATCATTTTGGACCGTGGGCTATAGCCCATATCATACGGCATACTATAGCGCGCAGTTTTTCATCATTTTTGAAGATTTGAAAAAAATGACGAAATGACAAAAACGATGGGTTATAGCCCATGTTTTTTGAAATTTTGAAAAAAAAAGTTATGCTCGTTTCTCATCATTTTGGACCATGGGCTATAGCCCATATCGTACGGCATACTATAGCGCGCAGTTTTTCATCATTTTTGAGGATTTAAAAAAAATGACGAAATGACAAAAACGATGGGTTATAGCCCATGTTTTTTGAAATTTTGGAAAAAAAAGTTAGCCTCGATTCTCATCATTTTGGACCGTGGGCTATAGCCCATATCGTACGGCATACTATAGCGCGCCGTTTTTCATCATTTTTGAGGATTTGAAAAAAATGACGAAATGACAAAAACGATGGGTTATAGCCCATGTTTTTTGAAATTTTGGAAAAAAAAGTTAGCCTCGTTTCTTATCATTTTGGACCGTGGGCTATAGCCCATATCATACGGCATACTATAGCGCGCAGTTTTTCATCATTTTTGAAGATTTGAAAAAAATGACTCCTCGTTTCTCATCATTTTGGACCATGGGCTATAGCCCATATCATACGGCATACTATAGCGCGCAGTTTTTCATCATTTTTGAACATTTGAAAAAAATGACGAAATGACAAAAACGATGGGTTATAGCCCATGTTTTTTGAAATTTTGAAAAAAAAAGTTATGCTCGTTTCTCATCATTTTGGACCATGGGCTATAGCCCATATCGTACGGCATACTATAGCGCGCCGTTTTTCATCATTTTTGAGGATTTGAAAAAAATGACGAAATGACAAAAACGATGGGTTATAGCCCATGTTTTTTGAAATTTTGGAAAAAAAAGTTAGCCTCGTTTCTCATCATTTTGGACCGTGGGCTATAGCCCATATCATACGGCATACTATAGCGCGCTGTTTTTCATCATTTTTGAAGATTTGAAAAAAATGACGAAATGACAAAAACGATGGGTTATAGCCCATGTTTTTGAAATTTTGGAAAAAAAAGTTATGCTCGTTTCTCATCATTTTGGACCATGGGCTATAGCTCATATCGTACGGCATACTATAGCGCGCCGTTTTTCATCATTTTTGAGGATTTGAAAAAAATGACGAAATGACAAAAACGATGGGTTATAGCCCATGTTTTTTGAAATTTTGAAAAAAAAAGTTAGCCTCGTTTCTCATCATTTTGGACCGTGGGCTATAGCCCATATCATACGGCATACTATAGCGCGCAGTTTTTCATCATTTTTGAAGATTTGAAAAAAATGACGAAATGACAAAAACGATGGGTTATAGCCCATGTTTTTTGAAATTTTGAAAAAAAAGGTTATCCTCGTTTCTCATCATTTTGGACCATGGGCTATAGCCCATATCATACGGCATACTATAGCGCGCAGTTTTTCATCATTTTTGAAGATTTGAAAAAAATGACGAAATGACAAAAACGATGGGTTATAGCCCATGTTTTTTGAAATTTTGGAAAAAAAAGTTAGCCTCGTTTCTCATCATTTTGGACCGTGGGCTATAGCCCATATCATACGGCATACTATAGCGCGCAGTTTTTCATCATTTTTGAAGATTTGAAAAAAATGACGAAATGACAAAAACGATGGGTTATAGCCCATGTTTTTTGAAATTTTGAAAAAAAGTTATCCTCGTTTCTCATCATTTTGGACCGTGGGCTATAGCCCATATCATACGGCATACTATAGCGCGCAGTTTTTCATCATTTTTGAAGATTTGAAAAAAATGACGAAATGACAAAAACGATGGGTTATAGCCCATGTTTTTTGAAATCTTGAAAAAAAAAGTTATGCTCGTTTCTCATCATTTTGGACCATGGGCTATAGCCCATATCGTACGGCATACTATAGCGCGCCGTTTTTCATCATTTTTGAGGATTTGAAAAAAATGACGAAATGACAAAAACGATGGGTTATAGCCCATGTTTTTTGAAATTTTGGGAAAATAAGTTAGCCTCGTTTCTCATCATTTTGGACCATGGGCTATAGCCCATATCGTACGGCATACTATAGCGCGCCGTTTTTCATCATTTTTGAGGATTTGAAAAAAATGACGAAATGACAAAAACGATGGGTTATAGCCCATGTTTTTTGAAATTTTGGAAAAAAAAGTTAGCCTCGTTTCTCATCATTTTGGACCGTGGGCTATAGCCCATATCATACGGCATACTATAGCGCGCAGTTTTTCATCATTTTTGAAGATTTGAAAAAAATGACGAAATGACAAAAACGATGGGTTATAGCCCATGTTTTTTGAAATTTTGAAAAAAAAAGTTATGCTCGTTTCTCATCATTTTGGACCATGGGCTATAGCCCATATCGTACGGCATACTATAGCGCGCAGTTTTTCAACATTTTTGAGGATTTGAAAAAAATGACGAAATGACAAAAACGATGGGTTATAGCCCATGTTTTTTGAAATTTTGGAAAAAAAAGTTAGCCTCGATTCTCATCATTTTGGACCGTGGGCTATAGCCCATATCGTACGGCATACTATAGCGCGCCGTTTTTCATCATTTTTGAGGATTTGAAAAAAATGACGAAATGACAAAAACGATGGGTTATAGCCCATGTTTTTTGAAATTTTGGAAAAAAAAGTTAGCCTCGTTTCTTATCATTTTGGACCGTGGGCTATAGCCCATATCATACGGCATACTATAGCGCGCAGTTTTTCATCATTTTTGAAGATTTGAAAAAAATGACTCCTCGTTTCTCATCATTTTGGACCATGGGCTATAGCCCATATCATACGGCATACTATAGCGCGCAGTTTTTCATCATTTTTGAAGATTTGAAAAAAATGACGAAATGACAAAAACGATGGGTTATAGCCCATGTTTTTTGAAATTTTGAAAAAAAAAGTTATGCTCGTTTCTCATCATTTTGGACCATGGGCTATAGCCCATATCGTACGGCATACTATAGCGCGCCGTTTTTCATCATTTTTGAGGATTTGAAAAAAATGACGAAATGACAAAAACGATGGGTTATAGCCCATGTTTTTTGAAATTTTGGAAAAAAAAGTTAGCCTCGTTTCTCATCATTTTGGACCGTGGGCTATAGCCCATATCATACGGCATACTATAGCGCGCAGTTTTTCATCATTTTTGAAGATTTGAAAAAAATGACGAAATGACAAAAACGATGGGTTATAGCCCATGTTTTTGAAATTTTGGAAAAAAAAGTTATGCTCGTTTCTCATCATTTTGGACCATGGGCTATAGCCCATATCGTACGGCATACTATAGCGCGCCGTTTTTCATCATTTTTGAGGATTTGAAAAAAATGACGAAATGACAAAAACGATGGGTTATAGCCCATGTTTTTTGAAATTTTGAAAAAAAAAAGTTAGCCTCGTTTCTCATCATTTTGGACCGTGGGCTATAGCCCATATCATACGGCATACTATAGCGCGCAGTTTTTCATCATTTTTGAAGATTTGAAAAAAATGACGAAATGACAAAAACGATGGGTTATAGCCCATGTTTTTTGAAATTTTGAAAAAAAAAGTTATGCTCGTTTCTCATCATTTTGGACCATGGGCTATAGCCCATATCGTACGGCATACTATAGCGCGCCGTTTTTCATCATTTTTGAGGATTTGAAAAAAATGACGAAATGACAAAAACGATGGGTTATAGCCCATGTTTTTTGAAATTTTGAAAAAAAAAGTTAGCCTCGTTTCTCATCATTTTGGACCGTGGGCTATAGCCCATATCATACGGCATACTATAGCGCGCAGTTTTTCATCATTTTTGAAGATTTGAAAAAAATGACGAAATGACAAAAACGATGGGTTATAGCCCATGTTTTTTGAAATTTTGAAAAAAAAAGTTATGCTCGTTTCTCAACATTTTGGACCATGGGCTATAGCCCATATCGTACGGCATACTATAGCGCGCCGTTTTTCATCATTTTTGAGGATTTGAAAAAAATGACGAAATGACAAAAACGATGGGTTATAGCCCATGTTTTTTGAAATTTTGGGAAAAAAAGTTAGCCTCGTTTCTCATCATTTTGGACCATGGGCTATAGCCCATATCGTACGGCATACTATAGCGCGCCGTTTTTCATCATTTTTGAGGATTTGAAAAAAATGACGAAATGACAAAAACGATGGGTTATAGCCCATGTTTTTTGAAATTTTGGAAAAAAAAGTTAGCCTCGTTTCTCATCATTAGGGACCGTGGGCTATAGCCCATATCATACGGCATACTATAGCGCGCAGTTTTTCATCATTTTTGAAGATTTGAAAAAAATGACGAAATGACAAAAACGATGGGTTATAGCCCATGTTTTTTGAAATTTTGAAAAAAAAAGTTATGCTCGTTTCTCATCATTTTGGACCATGGGCTATAGCCCATATCGTACGGCATACTATAGCGCGCAGTTTTTCATCATTTTTGAGGATTTGAAAAAAATGACGAAATGACAAAAACGATGGGTTATAGCCCATGTTTTTTGAAAATTTGGAAAAAAAAGTTAGCCTCGTTTCTCATCATTTTGGACCGTGGGCTATAGCCCATATCGTACGGCATACTATAGCGCGCCGTTTTTCATCATTTTTGAGGATTTGAAAAAAATGACGAAATGACAAAAACGATGGGTTATAGCCCATGTTTTTTGAAATTTTGGAAAAAAAAGTTAGCCTCGTTTCTCATCATTTTGGACCGTGGGCTATAGCCCATATCATACGGCATACTATAGCGCGCAGTTTTTCATCATTTTTGAAGATTTGAAAAAAATGACTCCTCGTTTCTCATCATTTTGGACCATGGGCTATAGCCCATATCATACGGCATACTATAGCGCGCAGTTTTTCATCATTTTTGAAGATTTGAAAAAAATGACGAAATGACAAAAACGATGGGTTATAGCCCATGTTTTTTGAAATTTTGAAAAAAAAAGTTATGCTCGTTTCTCATCATTTTGGACCATGGGCTATAGCCCATATCGTACGGCATACTATAGCGCGCCGTTTTTCATCATTTTTGAGGATTTGAAAAAAATGACGAAATGACAAAAACGATGGGTTATAGCCCATGTTTTTTGAAATTTTGGAAAAAAAAGTTAGCCTCGTTTCTCATCATTTTGGACCATGGGCTATAGCCCATATCGTACGGCATACTATAGCGCGCCGTTTTTCATCATTTTTGAGGATTTGAAAAAAATGACGAAATGACAAAAACGATGGGTTATAGCCCATGTTTTTTGAAATTTTGGAAAAAAAAGTTAGCCTCGTTTCTCATCATTTTGGACCGTGGGCTATAGCCCATATCATACGGCATACTATAGCGTGCAGTTTTTCATCATTTTTGAAGATTTGAAAAAAATGACGAAATGACAAAAACGATGGGTTATAGCCCATGTTTTTTGAAATTTTGAAAAAAAAAAGTTATGCTCGTTTCTCATCATTTTGGACCATGGGCTATAGCCCATATCGTACGGCATACTATAGCGCGCCGTTTTTCATCATTTTTGAGGATTTGAAAAAAATGACGAAATGACAAAAACGATGGGTTATAGCCCATGTTTTTTGAAATTTTGAAAAAAAAAGTTAGCCTCGTTTCTCATCATTTTGGACCGTGGGCTATAGCCCATATCATACGGCATACTATAGCGCGCAGTTTTTCATCATTTTTGAAGATTTGAAAAAAATGACGAAATGACAAAAACGATGGGTTATAGCCCATGTTTTTTGAAATTTTGGAAAAAAAGGTTATCCTCGTTTCTCATAATTTTGGACCATGGGCTATAGCCCATATCATACGGCATACTATAGCGCGCAGTTTTTCATCATTTTTGAAGATTTGAAAAAAATGACGAAATGACAAAAACGATGGGTTATAGCCCATGTTTTTTGAAATTTTGAAAAAAAAAGTTATGCTCGTTTCTCATCATTTTGGACCATGGGCTATAGCCCATATCGTACGGCATACTATAGCGCGCCGTTTTTCATCATTTTTGAGGATTTGAAAAAAATGACGAAATGACAAAAACGATGGGTTATAGCCCATGTTTTTTGAAATTTTGGAAAAAAAAGTTAGCCTCGTTTCTCATCATTTTGGACCATGGGCTATAGCCCATATCGTACGGCATACTATAGCGCGCCGTTTTTCATCATTTTTGAGGATTTGAAAAAAATGACGAAATGACAAAAACGATGGGTTATAGCCCATGTTTTTTGAAATTTTGGAAAAAAAAGTTAGCCTCGTTTCTCATCATTTTGGACCGTGGGCTATAGCCCATATCATACGGCATACTATAGCGCGCAGTTTTTCATCATTTTTGAAGATTTGAAAAAAATGACGAAATGACAAAAACGATGGGTTATAGCCCATGTTTTTTGAAATTTTGAAAAAAAAAGTTATGCTCGTTTCTCATCATTTTGGACCATGGGCTATAGCCCATATCGTACGGCATACTATAGCGCGCCGTTTTTCATCATTTTTGAGGATTTGAAAAAAATGACGAAATGACAAAAACGATGGGTTATAGCCCATGTTTTTTGAAATTTTGGAAAAAAAGGTTATCCTCGTTTCTCATAATTTTGGACCATGGGCTATAGCCCATATCATACGGCATACTATAGCGTGCAGTTTTTCATCATTTTTGAAGATTTGAAAAAAATGACGAAATGACAAAAACGATGGGTTATAGCCCATGTTTTTTGAAATTTTGAAAAAAAAAGTTATGCTCGTTTCTCATCATTTTGGACCATGGGCTATAGCCCATATCGTACGGCATACTATAGCGCGCCGTTTTTCATCATTTTTGAGGATTTGAAAAAAATGACGAAATGACAAAAACGATGGGTTATAGCCCATGTTTTTTGAAATTTTGGAAAAAAAAGTTAGCCTCGTTTCTCATCATTTTGGACCATGGGCTATAGCCCATATCGTACGGCATACTATAGCGCGCCGTTTTTCATCATTTTTGAGGATTTGAAAAAAATGACGAAATGACAAAAACGATGGGTTATAGCCCATGTTTTTTGAAATTTTGGAAAAAAAAGTTAGCCTCGTTTCTCATCATTTTGGACCGTGGGCTATAGCCCATATCATACGGCATACTATAGCGCGCAGTTTTTCATCATTTTTGAAGATTTGAAAAAAATGACGAAATGACAAAAACGATGGGTTATAGCCCATGTTTTTTGAAATTTTGAAAAAAAAAGTTAGCCTCGTTTCTCATCATTTTGGACCGTGGGCTATAGCCCATATCATACGGCATACTATAGCGCGCAGTTTTTCATCATTTTTGAAGATTTGAAAAAAATGACGAAATGACAAAAACGATGGGTTATAGCCCATGTTTTTTGAAATTTTGGAAAAAAAAGTTAGCCTCGTTTCTCATCATTTTGGACCGTGGGCTATAGCCCATATCATACGGCATACTATAGCGCGCAGTTTTTCATCATTTTTGAAGATATGAAAAAAATGACGAAATGACAAAAACGATGGGTTATAGCCCATTTTTTTTTCAAATTTTGAAAAAAAAAGTTATGCTCGTTTCTCATCATTTTGGACCATGGGCTATAGCCCATATCATACGGCATACTATAGCGCGCAGTTTTTCATCATTTTTGAAGATTTGAAAAAAATGACGAAATGACAAAAACGATGGGTTATAGCCCATGTTTTTTGAAATTTTGGAAAAAAAAGTTAGCCTCGTTTCTCATCATTTTGGACCGTGGGCTATAGCCCATATCATACGGCATACTATAGCGCGCAGTTTTTCATCATTTTTGAAGATTTGAAAAAAATGACGAAATGACAAAAACGATGGGTTATAGCCCATGTTTTTTGAAATTTTGAAAAAAAAAGTTATGCTCGTTTCTCATCATTTTGGACCATGGGCTATAGCCCATATCGTACGGCATACTATAGCGCGCCGTTTTTCATCATTTTTGAGGATTTGAAAAAAATGACGAAATGACAAAAACGATGGGTTATAGCCCATGTTTTTTGAAATTTTGAAAAAAAAAGTTAGCCTCGTTTCTCATCATTTTGGACCGTGGGCTATAGCCCATATCATACGGCATACTATAGCGCGCAGTTTTTCATCATTTTTGAAGATTTGAAAAAAATGACGAAATGACAAAAACGATGGGTTATAGCCCATGTTTTTTGAAATTTTGGAAAAAAAGGTTATCCTCGTTTCTCATAATTTTGGACCATGGGCTATAGCCCATATCATACGGCATACTATAGCGCGCAGTTTTTCATCATTTTTGAAGATTTGAAAAAAATGACGAAATGACAAAAACGATGGGTTATAGCCCATGTTTTTTGAAATTTTGAAAAAAAAAGTTATGCTCGTTTCTCATCATTTTGGACCATGGGCTATAGCCCATATCGTACGGCATACTATAGCGCGCCGTTTTTCATCATTTTTGAGGATTTGAAAAAAATGACGAAATGACAAAAACGATGGGTTATAGCCCATGTTTTTTGAAATTTTGGAAAAAAAAGTTAGCCTCGTTTCTCATCATTTTGGACCATGGGCTATAGCCCATATCGTACGGCATACTATAGCGCGCCGTTTTTCATCATTTTTGAGGATTTGAAAAAAATGACGAAATGACAAAAACGATGGGTTATAGCCCATGTTTTTTTAAATTTTGGGAAAAAAAGTTAGCCTCGTTTCTCATCATTTTGGACCGTGGGCTATAGCCCATATCATACGGCATACTATAGCGCGCAGTTTTTCATCATTTTTGAAGATTTGAAAAAAATGACGAAATGACAAAAACGATGGGTTATAGCCCATGTTTTTTGAAATTTTGGAAAAAAAGGTTATCCTCGTTTCTCATAATTTTGGACCATGGGCTATAGCCCATATCATACGGCATACTATAGCGCGCAGTTTTTCATCATTTTTGAGGATTTGAAAAAAATGACGAAATGACAAAAACGATGGGTTATAGCCCATGTTTTTTGAAATTTTGGAAAAAAAAGTTAGCCTCGTTTCTCATCATTTTGGACCATGGGCTATAGCCCATATCGTACGGCATACTATAGCGCGCCGTTTTTCATCATTTTTGAGGATTTGAAAAAAATGACGAAATAACAAAAACGATGGGTTATAGCCCATGTTTTTTGAAATTTTGGGAAAAAAAGTTAGCCTCGTTTCTCATAATTTTGGACCATGGGCTATAGCCCATATCATACGGCATACTATAGCGCGCAGTTTTTCATCATTTTTGAAGATTTGAAAAAAATGACGAAATGACAAAAACGATGGGTTATAGCCCATGTTTTTTGAAATTTTGAAAAAAAAAGTTATGCTCGTTTCTCATCATTTTGGACCATGGGCTATAGCCCATATCGTACGGCATACTATAGCGCGCCGTTTTTCATCATTTTTGAGGATTTGAAAAAAATGACGAAATGACAAAAACGATGGGTTATAGCCCATGTTTTTTGAAATTTTGGAAAAAAAAGTTAGCCTCGTTTCTCATCATTTTGGACCATGGGCTATAGCCCATATCGTACGGCATACTATAGCGCGCCGTTTTTCATCATTTTTGAGGATTTGAAAAAAATGACGAAATGACAAAAACGATGGGTTATAGCCCATGTTTTTTTAAATTTTGGGAAAAAAAGTTAGCCTCGTTTCTCATCATTTTGGACCGTGGGCTATAGCCCATATCATACGGCATACTATAGCGCGCAGTTTTTCATCATTTTTGAAGATTTGAAAAAAATGACGAAATGACAAAAACGATGGGTTATAGCCCATGTTTTTTGAAATTTTGAAAAAAAAAGTTATGCTCGTTTCTCATCATTTTGGACCGTGGGCTATAGCCCATATCATACGGCATACTATAGCGCGCAGTTTTTCATCATTTTTGAAGATTTGAAAAAAATGACGAAATGACAAAAACGATGGGTTATAGCCCATGTTTTTTGAAATTTTGGAAAAAAAGGTTATCCTCGTTTCTCATAATTTTGGACCATGGGCTATAGCCCATATCATACGGCATACTATAGCGCGCAGTTTTTCATCATTTTTGAGGATTTGAAAAAAATGACGAAATGACAAAAACGATGGGTTATAGCCCATGTTTTTTGAAATTTTGGAAAAAAAAGTTAGCCTCGTTTCTCATCATTTTGGACCATGGGCTATAGCCCATATCGTACGGCATACTATAGCGCGCCGTTTTTCATCATTTTTGAGGATTTGAAAAAAATGACGAAATGACAAAAACGATGGGTTATAGCCCATGTTTTTTGAAAATTTGAAAAAAAAGTTAGCCTCGTTTCTCATCATTTTGGACCGTGGGCTATAGCCCATATCATACGGCATACTATAGCGCGCAGTTTTTCATCATTTTTGAAGATTTGAAAAAAATGACGAAATGACAAAAACGATGGGTTATAGCCCATGTTTTTTGAAATTTTGGAAAAAAAGGTTATCCTCGTTTCTCATAATTTTGGACCGTGGGCTATAGCCCATATCATACGGCATACTATAGCGCGTAGTTTTTCATCATTTTTGAAGATTTGAAAAAAATGACTCCTCGTTTCTCATCATTTTGGACCATGGGCTATAGCCCATATCATACGGCATACTATAGCGCGCAGTTTTTCATCATTTTTGAAGATTTGAAAAAAATGACGAAATGACAAAAACGATGGGTTATAGCCCATGTTTTTTGAAATTTTGAAAAAAAAAGTTATGCTCGTTTCTCATCATTTTGGACCATGGGCTATAGCCCATATCGTACGGCATACTATAGCGCGCCGTTTTTCATCATTTTTGAGGATTTGAAAAAAATGACGAAATGACAAAAACGATGGGTTATAGCCCATGTTTTTTGAAATTTTGGAAAAAAAAGTTAGCCTCGTTTCTCATCATTTTGGACCATGGGCTATAGCCCATATCGTACGGCATACTATAGCGCGCCGTTTTTCATCATTTTTGAGGATTTGAAAAAAATGACGAAATGACAAAAACGATGGGTTATAGCCCATGTTTTTTGAAATTTTGGAAAAAAAAGTTAGCCTCGTTTCTCATCATTTTGGACCGTGGGCTATAGCCCATATCATACGGCATACTATAGCGTGCAGTTTTTCATCATTTTTGAAGATTTGAAAAAAATGACGAAATGACAAAAACGATGGGTTATAGCCCATGTTTTTTGAAATTTTGAAAAAAAAAGTTATGCTCGTTTCTCATCATTTTGGACCATGGGCTATAGCCCATATCGTACGGCATACTATAGCGCGCCGTTTTTCATCATTTTTGAGGATTTGAAAAAAATGACGAAATGACAAAAACGATGGGTTATAGCCCATGTTTTTTGAAATTTTGGAAAAAAAAGTTAGCCTCGTTTCTCATCATTTTGGACCATGGGCTATAGCCCATATCGTACGGCATACTATAGCGCGCCGTTTTTCATCATTTTTGAGGATTTGAAAAAAATGACGAAATGACAAAAACGATGGGTTATAGCCCATGTTTTTTGAAATTTTGGAAAAAAAAGTTAGCCTCGTTTCTCATCATTTTGGACCGTGGGCTATAGCCCATATCATACGGCATACTATAGCGCGCAGTTTTTCATCATTTTTGAAGATTTGAAAAAAATGACGAAATGACAAAAACGATGGGTTATAGCCCATGTTTTTTGAAATTTTGAAAAAAAAAGTTAGCCTCGTTTCTCATCATTTTGGACCGTGGGCTATAGCCCATATCATACGGCATACTATAGCGCGCAGTTTTTCATCATTTTTGAAGATTTGAAAAAAATGACGAAATGACAAAAACGATGGGTTATAGCCCATGTTTTTTGAAATTTTGGAAAAAAAAGTTAGCCTCGTTTCTCATCATTTTGGACCGTGGGCTATAGCCCATATCATACGGCATACTATAGCGCGCAGTTTTTCATCATTTTTGAAGATATGAAAAAAATGACGAAATGACAAAAACGATGGGTTATAGCCCATTTTTTTTTAAATTTTGAAAAAAAAAGTTATGCTCGTTTCTCATCATTTTGGACCATGGGCTATAGCCCATATCGTACGGCATACTATAGCGCGCAGTTTTTCATCATTTTTGAGGATTTGAAAAAAATGACGAAATGACAAAAACGATGGGTTATAGCCCATGTTTTTTGAAATTTTGGAAAAAAAAGTTAGCCTCGTTTCTCATCATTTTGGACCGTGGGCTATAGCCCATATCATACGGCATACTATAGCGCGCAGTTTTTCATCATTTTTGAAGATTTGAAAAAAATGACGAAATGACAAAAACGATGGGTTATAGCCCATGTTTTTTGAAATTTTGAAAAAAAAAGTTATGCTCGTTTCTCATCATTTTGGACCATGGGCTATAGCCCATATCGTACGGCATACTATAGCGCGCCGTTTTTCATCATTTTTGAGGATTTGAAAAAAATGACGAAATGACAAAAACGATGGGTTATAGCCCATGTTTTTTGAAATTTTGAAAAAAAAAGTTAGCCTCGTTTCTCATCATTTTGGACCGTGGGCTATAGCCCATATCATACGGCATACTATAGCGCGCAGTTTTTCATCATTTTTGAAGATTTGAAAAAAATGACGAAATGACAAAAACGATGGGTTATAGCCCATGTTTTTTGAAATTTTGGAAAAAAAGGTTATCCTCGTTTCTCATAATTTTGGACCATGGGCTATAGCCCATATCATACGGCATACTATAGCGCGCAGTTTTTCATCATTTTTGAAGATTTGAAAAAAATGACGAAATGACAAAAACGATGGGTTATAGCCCATGTTTTTTGAAATTTTGAAAAAAAAAGTTATGCTCGTTTCTCATCATTTTGGACCATGGGCTATAGCCCATATCGTACGGCATACTATAGCGCGCCGTTTTTCATCATTTTTGAGGATTTGAAAAAAATGACGAAATGACAAAAACGATGGGTTATAGCCCATGTTTTTTGAAATTTTGGAAAAAAAAGTTAGCCTCGTTTCTCATCATTTTGGACCATGGGCTATAGCCCATATCGTACGGCATACTATAGCGCGCCGTTTTTCATCATTTTTGAGGATTTGAAAAAAATGACGAAATGACAAAAACGATGGGTTATAGCCCATGTTTTTTTAAATTTTGGGAAAAAAAGTTAGCCTCGTTTCTCATCATTTTGGACCGTGGGCTATAGCCCATATCATACGGCATACTATAGCGCGCAGTTTTTCATCATTTTTGAAGATTTGAAAAAAATGACGAAATGACAAAAACGATGGGTTATAGCCCATGTTTTTTGAAATTTTGAAAAAAAAAGTTATGCTCGTTTCTCATCATTTTGGACCGTGGGCTATAGCCCATATCATACGGCATACTATAGCGCGCAGTTTTTCATCATTTTTGAAGATTTGAAAAAAATGACGAAATGACAAAAACGATGGGTTATAGCCCATGTTTTTTGAAATTTTGGAAAAAAAGGTTATCCTCGTTTCTCATAATTTTGGACCATGGGCTATAGCCCATATCATACGGCATACTATAGCGCGCAGTTTTTCATCATTTTTGAGGATTTGAAAAAAATGACGAAATGACAAAAACGATGGGTTATAGCCCATGTTTTTTGAAATTTTGGAAAAAAAAGTTAGCCTCGTTTCTCATCATTTTGGACCATGGGCTATAGCCCATATCGTACGGCATACTATAGCGCGCTGTTTTTCATCATTTTTGAGGATTTGAAAAAAATGACGAAATGACAAAAACGATGGGTTATAGCCCATGTTTTTTGAAATTTTGGAAAAAAAGGTTATCCTCGTTTCTCATAAATTTGGACCATGGGCTATAGCCCATATCATACGGCATACTATAGCGCGCAGTTTTTCATCATTTTTGAAGATTTGAAAAAAATGACGAAATGACAAAAACGATGGGTTATAGCCCATGTTTTTTGAAATTTTGAAAAAAAAAGTTATGCTCGTTTCTCATCATTTTGGACCATGGGCTATAGCCCATATCGTACGGCATACTATAGCGCGCCGTTTTTCATCATTTTTGAGGATTTGAAAAAAATGACGAAATGACAAAAACGATGGGTTATAGCCCATGTTTTTTGAAATTTTGGAAAAAAAAGTTAGCCTCGTTTCTCATCATTTTGGACCATGGGCTATAGCCCATATCGTACGGCATACTATAGCGCGCCGTTTTTCATCATTTTTGAGGATTTGAAAAAAATGACGAAATGACAAAAACGATGGGTTATAGCCCATGTTTTTTGAAATTTTGGAAAAAAAAATTAGCCTCGTTTCTCATCATTTTGGACCGTGGGCTATAGCCCATATCATACGGCATACTATAGCGCGCAGTTTTTCATCATTTTTGAAGATTTGAAAAAAATGACGAAATGACAAAAACGATGGGTTATAGCCCATGTTTTTTGAAATTTTGAAAAAAAAAGTTAGCCTCGTTTCTCATCATTTTGGACCGTGGGCTATAGCCCATATCATACGGCATACTATAGCGCGCAGTTTTTCATCATTTTTGAAGATTTGAAAAAAATGACGAAATGACAAAAACGATGGGTTATAGCCCATGTTTTTTGAAATTTTGGAAAAAAAAGTTAGCCTCGTTTCTCATCATTTTGGACCGTGGGCTATAGCCCATATCATACGGCATACTATAGCGCGCAGTTTTTCATCATTTTTGAAGATATGAAAAAAATGACGAAATGACAAAAACGATGGGTTATAGCCCATTTTTTTTTAAATTTTGAAAAAAAAAGTTATGCTCGTTTCTCATCATTTTGGACCATGGGCTATAGCCCATATCGTACGGCATACTATAGCGCGCAGTTTTTCATCATTTTTGAGGATTTGAAAAAAATGACGAAATGACAAAAACGATGGGTTATAGCCCATGTTTTTTGAAATTTTGGAAAAAAAAGTTAACCTCGTTTCTCATCATTTTGGACCGTGGGCTATAGCCCATATCATACGGCATACTATAGCGCGCAGTTTTTCATCATTTTTGAAGATTTGAAAAAAATGACGAAATGACAAAAACGATGGGTTATAGCCCATGTTTTTTGAAATTTTGAAAAAAAAAGTTATGCTCGTTTCTCATCATTTTGGACCATGGGCTATAGCCCATATCGTACGGCATACTATAGCGCGCCGTTTTTCATCATTTTTGAGGATTTGAAAAAAATGACGAAATGACAAAAACGATGGGTTATAGCCCATGTTTTTTGAAATTTTGAAAAAAAAAGTTAGCCTCGTTTCTCATCATTTTGGACCGTGGGCTATAGCCCATATCATACGGCATACTATAGCGCGCAGTTTTTCATCATTTTTGAAGATTTGAAAAAAATGACGAAATGACAAAAACGATGGGTTATAGCCCATGTTTTTTGAAATTTTGAAAAAAAAAGTTAGCCTCGTTTCTCATCATTTTGGACCGTGGGCTATAGCCCATATCATACGGCATACTATAGCGCGCAGTTTTTCATCATTTTTGAAGATTTGAAAAAAATGACGAAATGACAAAAACGATGGGTTATAGCCCATGTTTTTTGAAATTTTGGAAAAAAAAGTTAGCCTCGTTTCTCATCATTTTGGACCGTGGGCTATAGCCCATATCATACGGCATACTATAGCGCGCAGTTTTTCATCATTTTTGAAGATATGAAAAAAATGACGAAATGACAAAAACGATGGGTTATAGCCCATTTTTTTTTAAATTTTGAAAAAAAAAGTTATGCTCGTTTCTCATCATTTTGGACCATGGGCTATAGCCCATATCGTACGGCATACTATAGCGCGCAGTTTTTCATCATTTTTGAGGATTTGAAAAAAATGACGAAATGACAAAAACGATGGGTTATAGCCCATGTTTTTTGAAATTTTGGAAAAAAAAGTTAACCTCGTTTCTCATCATTTTGGACCGTGGGCTATAGCCCATATCATACGGCATACTATAGCGCGCAGTTTTTCATCATTTTTGAAGATTTGAAAAAAATGACGAAATGACAAAAACGATGGGTTATAGCCCATGTTTTTTGAAATTTTGAAAAAAAAAGTTATGCTCGTTTCTCATCATTTTGGACCATGGGCTATAGCCCATATCGTACGGCATACTATAGCGCGCCGTTTTTCATCATTTTTGAGGATTTGAAAAAAATGACGAAATGACAAAAACGATGGGTTATAGCCCATGTTTTTTGAAATTTTGAAAAAAAAAGTTAGCCTCGTTTCTCATCATTTTGGACCGTGGGCTATAGCCCATATCATACGGCATACTATAGCGCGCAGTTTTTCATCATTTTTGAAGATTTGAAAAAAATGACGAAATGACAAAAACGATGGGTTATAGCCCATGTTTTTTGAAATTTTGGAAAAAAAGGTTATCCTCGTTTCTCATAATTTTGGACCATGGGCTATAGCCCATATCATACGGCATACTATAGCGCGCAGTTTTTCATCATTTTTGAAGATTTGAAAAAAATGACGAAATGACAAAAACGATGGGTTATAGCCCATGTTTTTTGAAATTTTGGAAAAAAAGGTTATCCTCGTTTCTCATAATTTTGGACCATGGGCTATAGCCCATATCATACGGCATACTATAGCGCGCAGTTTTTCATCATTTTTGAGGATTTGAAAAAAATGACGAAATGACAAAAACGATGGGTTATAGCCCATGTTTTTTGAAATTTTGGAAAAAAAAGTTAGCCTCGTTTCTCATCATTTTGGACCATGGGCTATAGCCCATATCGTACGGCATACTATAGCGCGCCGTTTTTCATCATTTTTGAGGATTTGAAAAAAATGACGAAATGACAAAAACGATGGGTTATAGCCCATGTTTTTTGAAATTTTGGGAAAAAAAGTTAGCCTCGTTTCTCATCATTTTGGACCGTGGGCTATAGCCCATATCATACGGCATAGTATAGTGCGCAGTTTTTCATCATTTTTGAAGATTTGAAAAAAATGACGAAATGACAAAAACGATGGGTTATAGCCCATGTTTTTTGAAATTTTGAAAAAAAAAGTTATGCTCGTT
This sequence comes from Protomyctophum bolini, assembly GCF_963924005.1. Classification (NCBI taxonomy): domain Eukaryota; kingdom Metazoa; phylum Chordata; class Actinopteri; order Myctophiformes; family Myctophidae; genus Protomyctophum; species Protomyctophum bolini. The sequence goes on from NC_137865.1 coordinate 17,239,631, forward strand.
TCTCATCATTTTGGACCATGGGCTATAGCCCATATCGTACGGCATACTATAGCGCGCCGTTTTTCATCATTTATGAGGATTTGAAAAAAATGACGAAATGACAAAAACGATGGGTTATAGCCCATGTTTTTTGAAAATTTGGAAAAAAAAGTTAGCCTCGTTTCTCATCATTTTGGACCATGGGCTATAGCCCATATCGTACGGCATACTATAGCGCGCCGTTTTTCATCATTTTTGAGGATTTGAAAAAAATGACGAAATGACAAAAACGATGGGTTATAGCCCATGTTTTTTGAAATTTTGGAAAAAAAAGTTAGCCTCGTTTCTCATCATTTTGGACCGTGGGCTATAGCCCATATCATACGGCATACTATAGCGCGCAGTTTTTCATCATTTTTGAAGATTTGAAAAAAATGACGAAATGACAAAAACGATGGGTTATAGCCCATGTTTTTTGAAATTTTGAAAAAAATTGTTAGCCTCGTTTCTTATCATTTTGGACCGTGGGCTATAGCCCATATCATACGGCATACTATAGCGCGCAGTTTTTCAGCATTTTTGAAGATTTGAAAAAAATGACGAAATGACAAAAACGATGGGTTATAGCCCATGTTTTTTGAAATTTTGAAAAAAAAAGTTATGCTCGTTTCTCATCATTTTGGACCATGGGCTATAGCCCATATCGTACGGCATACTATAGCGCGCCGTTTTTCCATCATTTTTGAGGATTTGAAAAAAATGACGAAATGACAAAAACGATGGGTTATAGCCCATGTTTTTTGAAATTTTGAAAAAGAAAGTTAGCCTCGTTTCTCATCATTTTGGACCGTGGGCTATAGCCCATATCATACGGCATACTATAGCGCGCAGTTTTTCATCATTTTTGAAGATTTGAAAAAAATGACGAAATGACAAAAACGATGGGTTATAGCCCATGTTTTTTGAAATTTTGAAAAAAAAAGTTAGCCTCGTTTCTCATCATTTTGGACCATGGGCTATAGCCCATATCGTACGGCATACTATAGCGCGCCGTTTTTCATCATTTTTGAGGATTTGAAAAAAATGACGAAATGACAAAAACGATGGGTTATAGCCCATGTTTTTTGAAATTTTGGAAAAAAAAGTTAACCTCGTTTCTCATCATTTTGGACCGTGGGCTATAGCCCATATCATACGGCATACTATAGCGCGCCGTTTTTCATCATTTTTGAGGATTTGAAAAAAATGACAAAATGACAAAAACGATGGGTTATAGCCCATGTTTTTTGAAATTTTGAAAAAAAAAAGTTAGCCTCGTTTCTCATCATTTTGGACCGTGGGCTATAGCCCATATCATACGGCATACTATAGCGCGCAGTTTTTCATCATTTTTGAAGATTTGAAAAAAATGACGAAATGACAAAAACGATGGGTTATAGCCCATGTTTTTTGAAATTTTGAAAAAAAGGTTATCCTCGTTTCTCATCATTTTGGACCATGGGCTATAGCCCATATCATACGGCATACTATAGCGTGCAGTTTTTCATCATTTTTGAAGATTTGAAAAAAATGACGAAATGACAAAAACGATGGGTTATAGCCCATGTTTTTTGAAATTTTGAAAAAAAAAGTTATGCTCGTTTCTCATCATTTTGGACCATGGGCTATAGCCCATATCGTACGGCATACTATAGCGCGCCGTTTTTCATCATTTTTGAGGATTTGAAAAAAATGACGAAATGACAAAAACGATGGGTTATAGCCCATGTTTTTTGAAATTTTATGGCAATACTAGCAGGAAAAGTTGCAATGTGAAAATGGAAGCCATCGTTCTCACGATAATGAAAATCTAAATATTTTTGTAAAAAAATCTTATAATAATCTGACTCGTCCATGAAATTATGCAGTTATTTTTTTCTTTCTTTTCTTTTTTACTTTGTCAGTCATATATATATATATATATATATATATATATATAAACGCAATAAAAATATTAAATACAGTATACTACCAGTAACTCTGGAACTGAAGATCCAAACTGTTCAGTTTAAAGCTTGTTGGATGCGTGACTTTGAGGACATTAAGCACATTGATTGGCGAGCCAGTCAAAATTGTGTCGCGGGCCGGAAGTGGCCCGCGGGCCTGAGTTTGAGTATCACTGCAGTGTAGGCTACTACAACTTACGTGGAGTTTAAAATTCAAATGGTAGTATTCTCAAGTGTGTTTAGTATATTTTATACATTTAATTAGAAAAATGTCTTCTTTAAATACCAAATACTGTATACCGGGCGGTAACCATGAAAGTTACAAGATAGTATATTAGCATTTCTGAGTGAAAAATGAAAGTCATAAACACAGTAAATAGCTACTAAAATAAGTTTCTCCAACGTTTTAATAGTGTATTTTCTATTCACATGCATCGACAGTCGAAGCCTTTTGATTCACTGTGTATGAATTAATTGTACTACACATCCTCCTGTGGATGAATTAATTGTACTACACATCCTCCTGTGGATGAATTAATTGTACTACACATCCTCCTGTGGATGAATTAATTGTACTACACATCCTCCTGTGTATGAATTAATGTACTACACATCCTCCTGTGTATGAATTAATTGTACTACACATCCTCCTGTGTATGAATTAATTGTACTACACATCCTCCTGTGTATGAATTAATTGTACTACACATCCTCCTGTGTATGAATTAATTGTACTACACATCCTCCTGTGTATGAATTAATTGTACTACACATCCTCCTGTGTATGAATTAATTGTACTACACATCCTCCTGTGGATGAATTAATTGTACTACACATCCTCCTGTGGATGAATAAATTGTACTACACATCCTCCTGTGGATGAATTAATTGTACTACACATCCTCCTGTGTATGAATTAATTGTACTACACATCCTCCTGTGGATGAATTAATTGTACTACACATCCTCCTGTGTATGAATTAATTGTACTACACATCCTCCTGTGGATGAATTAATTGTACTACACATCCTCCTGTGGATGAATAAATTGTACTACACATCCTCCTGTGGATGAATTAATTGTACTACACATCCTCCTGTGGATGAATTAATTGTACTACACATCCTCCTGTGTATGAATTAATTGTACTACACATCCTCCTGTGTATGAATTAATTGTACTACACATCCTCCTGTGTATGAATTAATTGTACTACACATCCTCCTGTGGATGAATTAATTGTACTACACATCCTCCTGTGTATGTTTTGCATTACATTATTTGAAATGTTGCGTCCCCTGCTTTAAGATCTCTGCTTGATCCTCAAAACAATTCCTATAATGCAGCACTTATCCATCCTCACCAACTGTGCACACCGCTTCAAGACACTTAATTATTAATTTCAAGCTATATGCAACAGTCAATGCCTTGCAAACAATAAGGTTATGGACGTTTGAGTCTGATGTTCTCTTAAAATATCCTTCATTGTATACTGTATTAGTAATAAATACAACCCTGTTAATGCATTCTACTGCAATCTTACCTTTCCTTTCATTAAATAGTTATTAACAATGGAAGTGCAATAGCATTGTCCCGAAGAGAAATGCCAAGAAATGTAATCACACAAACCAGAAATAATCTCATGTCAAGTTGTAGTTGTTGATGTACTGTACCTCATGTATTAACCCGGACTGTGTACATGTACAATACAGGGTCATCTCTAAAATAAAATAAAATAAAATAAAAAATTAAAATTAGACTTTGTAAACGCTGAAGCAATGAACATTAGCTCCACCAGGGAAAAGAAGGACAGAATAAGTAGACATTAATAACACCTATACAGCGTCCCTTTATTGTAAGTAACAAAAATAGAGTCGCTACCAACCCGAAAGACCTACGCTGAGGCTCACCTTGTCGGTACAATGGATTGTCCATTAGAAGTGCTTTTTTGGGGGGTCCAGGACCGTGCCTAGGACCACCGCTCATGCAGGCCATCTCTTATGCACATCGCTGTCGGGGCGCAAACCCCATACAGTATGTCCACAATTTCCACTTTTTCACGTTTCTTTCTACACTTCATCAAGAGTAGTGAAAATTGCCGATCTACAAGCTTACAACGTGTCTTTTTGTAGTTCTGCTATTTTCATTATTTCAGAAAACTGTTGTGTAAAAAATAAAAAAGGGAAAGCAATTTATTTTTGTCTTTACCTCTATGGGGCACCACATCCTTTTTTGTGTAGAAACAGGAGCTTACCGGTAGTTTGGCTCCTTCCTACTAACAACAACACTACATGTTTAGGGCAGTGGTGCCAACAGATTCTGTCTGTAGCAGAATCCGTCTTGAGAGATGTCTCAAAAGGGAACACTTTTGTACATGCAAGGTTTCCACCCGACAGCGACGTTACACAGATCTAAAATGGAAGTGAGCCAGAACAATAGCACTATAGTGTTAGGAATGGAGGAGTTTTAGGGAGACTCTGACCCAGGGAAAAGGCTTCTTCTTCCCGCCTGAGTTGAGGTCAAGACCATGGGGGTCTTCTTGGTGGCTTGTCCTGTCCAGGGTCAGGTGGCACTAGGCCTCAGATTCCAGGTCCTCCGGTCCTGAACCGTCTTCTGTCTCTCCCGTCTCCGACTCCAAGAGGAGGAACTTGCCGTCGTTGGTTAGCGGCATCGTCTTCATCAGCTGCGCCAGCGCCTCTGGGTCCTGTAGGGTACAACCCACAGGAATTCTGTTACTGTTTCTCAGCCAGTGGGTTAGGAGGAGGACCCATGTTTGGTCGCAGACCAATTTTCATATGGGTTGCCATATGCCATTTTTTTCGTTCGCTACATTTAAAAAAAAGGTTTAAACAAATAAAAGTCAAATCACAACTTTTCACCAATTAAAAACAATTCCAACATTTTTCAAAAGAATTTCATGAAAAAAATAATAAAAAAAAAATAAATAAATAATAAATAAAATAATTTCAGAATTTGTGAAAATAGCAAAAGCTTTGAGATTGTAGATCGGTTGTTTTCACTAGTTTGGGTCCCGGGCCAAACGTCTCCTTTTTTGGTCTTGCGCTAAATGGATTGAGAACTTCGGGTTACTTCAGTAACCTCAGTTGTATAAGTGACTCGAAGAAGAGAGTCATATGGGTCCGAGACACTTGGTGGCGCTGGAGCACAGAACAAAACATAAACTCACAAGCTAATTTATTGGTTCGTGGAGCTGTCACTCAAGGCGGCGCCTCCGGTCCTGACCCGCAGGTATAAAACCGGTGGGCGTGAACGCAGAGTCATTCCTATCAACCATTTTTCTGCCGCCTGCCAAAGCAGACGGGCAGTTCAATGACTCTCTTCTTCGAGTCACTTATACAACTGAGGTTACTGAAGTAACCCGAAGTTGTCTAAAGTGCCTCTCTCGAAGAGAGTCATATGGGTCATCATAAAACTCTCGTATAATCACCCCGGCTGACAGGACCGCTCCACGGTCCCCCTTTTTCCAGAGAGACGTCACGTGAATGTGCGTCCCTCCCGCAAGGGAGACTGAGAAGGTTTTTAACGGCCAGGGGCCAGAAGGGACCTCTCGACCAAAACAAAAACAGTCAGACTTCCTGACTCAAATGGGCGGCAACCCCCAGGACTGCATGTCCCAGGGTTGCAGGGGCCACATCCAGGTTATAATACATGGCGAAGGTCGACGGAGACGACCAACTCGCCGCAGCGCAGACATCCTGAATCGGGACTCCCCTGGCCAAGGCCCAGGATGCAGACAAACCTCTTGTAGAGTGTGCACGTAGACCCTCTGGGGGTTCAGAACCACACGAGGTATAGGCTAACCTCATAGCCTCCATAATCCACTGCGAGAGTCTTACTTTCGAAATGGGTTTACCCTTCCACTGGGAATCCCAGGCTACAAAGAGCTGCTCACCCAGCCTGAAGGGGGCAGTCCTTGACCTGTAGACTTTCAGGGCCCTCATAAGACAGAGACAATGTAGTCTCCTATCCTCCACCGAAGAGAAGGGAGGAGGATGGAAGGCCGCACATAGGAGCCAGTCGTCTGGCTATAAAAATCACACCCCTGTGAAGTGAGCAGTGCAATTGCTCACTTCACAGGGGTGTGATTTTTATTATTACAGTATTAGTATTTTTCTTATGAAAGCAGAGAGTCTACTGTTTCATACGGTATATAGTATGTACATACCATGCCATCTCTAAAGTTCTCTCTGAAAAAGATAATTTTAGAGAAAGCATGGACCTAACAACTAAATATTCACAAAATAAGGCCTATAGCGACATGTACATACTATATACCGTATGAAACAGAATACTCTCTGCTTTCATAAGAAAAATACTAATACTGTAATAATAATAAAAATCACACCCCAGTGAAGTGAGCAGTGCAATGTTGCACTGCTCACTTCACAACATTGCACTGCTCACTTCACAGGGGTGTGATTTTTATTATTACGAGTAAGACACGCGAACGCGGGAAGCGAACGCAGATCGTAAATTGCAATAACAATTAGAATAAATTACAGACATGATCTGCAGGGTGTCATAGTTAGTGCTTGGACCACGCCAGCTCCATATATGGTCACAAAAGACGCCATCACACTCATGTCACCATGACTCAGCCATAACCATATAAGGAGTCCCCAAAGCAGGACCACGCCATCACACTCATGTCACCATGACTAACAAATCACTCAGCTCCATATATGGGCACAAAAGGGGCCAGGTCCACAACAAACAAATCACAGAGCTCCATATATGGGCACAAAAGGGGCCAGGTCCACAACAAACAAATCACTCAGCTCCATATATGGGCACAAAAGGGGCCAGGTCCACAACAAACAAATCCCTCAGCTCCATATATGGGCACAAAAGGGGCCAGGTCCACATATACAGTAAGCGGGACAGAAAGCGGGACAGACAGACACACACACACACAGACAGACAGACAGACAGACGTGATCTGCTAGGTCTCATAGTAAGTGCTCACTGCGTTCGCAATTACAGTATTAGTTTTTTTCTTATGAAAGCAGAGTCTTGATGCACATATCTGATCATAAAACGGACTTGGAAACTTTCTTCTGCCTGCATCGTCGTCAGTCTCTCTCCTAAGTTGTTAGATAGAAAATATACATCAGCCTCAATCGTAGCCCCATATGTGCCCTCTCCCTACGCTCATTCTGTCATCTCGGAGCTACAATCGCCTCAATCGCAGTAACAGGGGGGGGGGCAACTAGATGTTCTGAAACGATAGTTGCCCCCCCCCCCCCTGTTACTGCGATTGAATCATCATCATTGTTGATCGGGTGGTGCTTTTTCTTTTCCCAAACATGTCCAGACATGACCTCACCGATCCAGTCTCGCGTCTCTATAAGGTGAGACGCGAGACTGGATCGGTGATTATCATGTCTGGACATGTTTGGGCAAAGAACAATGATGGTGGATGATCGCTTGTGCAATCTGTCCATGACTGACTCCATGTGTGTTGCAAACGTTATGAAATCAAATGCCGATCGTTGCAGGTTTATATACGGGCAGAGAGCAAATCGCGTGATATCTTTTTCCGAGAATGAGAGAAGTGCAAGGCAAGCCTATGCAGTTGAAAGCAGTGGGGACTGGGAGTGGGGGGGGGACTGCCAATGCGATCCAAGACAATTCTCCCTCGGGAGAAACCATGTAGAAACAGGAGGGGACACACTAGAGGATGGACACATCCATTTTAGATCCCCTGACATCTGCGTTGGTCTATGCCGGACGGCCGTCTCCATTACGTCGTAATGGAGGGCTGCCTCCTCGCATAGACCAACCAATAGGCGGTGCCAGACGCTTCTCAGACCAACACCTCTTTTCAGGAGGGGGGGGTTTTAACTCTTTGTAGAGCCGATCGGTGTTACATTATGAGTTGTCCGGGCGCGTATATAGTTGAACTACAGAAATCAATAAAAAAACGTATACGCTGAAGCTAAGCCAACCAATGACATGTTTCTATGTCATCATAAGTCATAGGACTTGAGACCGCGGCCCGTCTCGCCTGCGGTAGATTGGTGATGTCGTAGAAAAGAAGCGGCAGCAACGCTGAAGATAAACCACAGACAGGCTAACGGAGCTAGCTAACAGCTAACAACGCTAGCTAGAGGGTAACGAGAGGGAAGACAGAACAACAAGCCGCCGGGCAGGCTCACTTGTGTTATGAGTCTTATTTGACTTATCTGCAGAAGTAGCTCGTAGAGAGAAAACACCTTCTTGTGGCTGCGAATCCCCGTGGTACAGGTCGGTTTTAGACTCGTCCGTCTTTCGGGAAAATATAACTTCAACAGCCGGTGTGAACTTTGGTGTACTCGTTGTGCTGTGTGCATCCAAGCGCAGAAAAATGTAGGAATGACTCGGCGTTCACGCCCACCGGTTTTATACCTGCGGGTCAGGACCGGAGGCGCCGCCTTGAGTGACAGCTCCACGAACCAATAAATTAGCTCGTGAGTTTATGTTTTGTTCTGTGCTCCAGCGCCACCAAGTGTCTCGGACCCATATGACTCTCTTCGAGAGAGGCACTTTAGACAACCACTGTTACAAGACCCACTATTGAACATCACCGATTATGTTTGGAGAACTACTCGATATCTTTGATGTAATTCACAAATAGTTACCGTACTTGTGTACATTAAATTCTCATTTATACTTAGGGTTTAAATAAAATAAGTTTCCTGAGAAGTTATGTTTTATATGCAAATGAGGTCTTAGATCTTAAATATGCACTAAATCAGTATGTAAAATTTTAACATAATTTCATGAATTGTGATTTTGGAGACTTTTTTAAACTGAAAAGAACGTTACGAGTAGTTTACCTTCTTGGCTTCTATAATGTCCTTCCCCAGGCTTATTGTATAACATATCTGTGGAAGAAAAAAAGACACGTCAAACAGGCCTCAAAAGCCACTGAAAGTCAAGATAATTGAATGCACTGGCTCTCACTCTGTGATCACTTCAGGCAGCCTGTCTGGTGAGAGAAACAAGCAACCAGGTCTATGAAAAAAAGCCCCAAAAGAAGTGACTATAGGCCACATCATGAGCACTTTTGAAAATAGCAGATCTACAAACTCACGTGTCACATTGCGGCACATTGAGAGCCTGTAGAGCTGCTATTTTCAGAGAAAAAGGAAACATTTTGGAATATTTTCTAATCAACACAAATCTTGTATGGCGTGGTCTCTGGCACAAAATATTTTCAGAAGTGAAGTGTAAACTCATGGGGTGGGGGGCTTAGAGCACTGAGAAGCACTCTTTTAAACAACATTTAGAAAGTAAGATGACCAAATAATCAACTACATTTTAGAAACAAGACCCAAAATCCGCAACCACCAATTTATAAGCGACTATACAGGGAAAAACAAGCCCAACGTGGCTTATAATAAGCAGACATGGAAACACCTTCTCGCCCTCCGTGTTGCTCTCGAAGATGAAGGCGCTGTAGGAGGGCTCGCCCTCCTCCTCGCCACCATCGCTCCAGTCTCTACTCTCCACCACGAAACCCATCAGCCTCCCGTTCTCCTGGTGGGCCGCGAACTGGCACACCTCCCCCAGCTGGAACTGAGAGAGGGGCGACACGGAGACGGAATGGGCTATAATTGCATGCATGCCATTTTGGAAAGAACTTGGGCCACTTCCATACTTCCTTCACAGGTGTTACTAATGAAGACTCTGTTCCTTTCTGGCCAAACAGAGCATGTTGGCTCACTGGAAACACTCTGCTACACCAGTGGGTCTCAAAGTGTCCTTGAGTGGGTTCTAAAAGGCCCTGTACAGGTGTGTACCTCTGAGAGTGTACAAATGGAACCAAATGGACTCGTAAGTTAGTATCATCTGTAGCACCTGTGAAGGAAGTAGAGAAGGGGCCCGGAAGTAGGAACAGTTATTGTGTGCATATAGCCCACAATAACTGTGGAACCAGAATCACTTTAAGTGCACATAGAGGTACAATTTAACCTGGAGGGGTTGCTTACATGCAAATCCATGCATTGGACAGAACACAGACAGAACAAAAAAAGAAAGAGATAAAACATAAAAAAATACATCTAACTAAAAGATACAGTACCTTAAACCTTTAACTAATCACTAAAGCCAACGTGTTAGGTTTCTGGTCTAGAGGGGCAGAGATTTGCACACCACCTTATTGGACCTCACCGATCTGTCCGTCAGCCCCATTGTAAGATTATTACAATGGTTCATTGTAAAGCAAGTCTCCTGAGAAGTTACTTTTTAGATCTTATACAATTAAAACTCATCCACTGCCAAGGACTTATTTAACTTATTTTTAAAGGGCCATTAATTGATAACATAATTATGAATTACCGCAAATCTTACAACTCTAAATAGAAAATAGAATGGTGGCGGTAGCTGAACTATCGCTCCTGCCATTTGGCAATGGTAACTATTAATTGTAGACATTAAGGGCTGTATTTTGCGTGTCTTAAGTACCAGGTCTTATTCCCTAACTTGAGTAAACTAAAGACCTGGAGGCGTGATCAATGCTCTTTGGCCACTCAGAATAGCCAAATGGGATTGATCACGCCTCCAGGTCTTTAGTTTACTCAAGTTAGGGAATAAGACCTGGTACTTAAGACACGCAAAATACAGCCCTAAAAGTCATAAATATAGATATTTTGATTAAACCATTCTTACAATTTAGATAACACACAGAGTTTTTGTATGAATCCATATTTCAGATAATCTCTTAATTTCAAATGTATGGTAAATCAGGCCATTAGTAAGGAATGAGCGCTCTGTAATAACCTTAAACCTCTTAAACGTCTGGTGCATGTACTAAGTGCTGTAGTGTAAATAGCAGTATTGGAAATAGGGGCAAATAAGACACCAGGAGGCCCTTGGAACAATTTTTTTTCACCCCTTTTCAATAAGTCTAAGGTCAGTAAAACACCTAGGAAAATCTGATATATCTCTTGGAACATTTGGACATTTATACAGAACATTTTTTCAGAACATAATTTGCAACATAACACCAGATCTGCTATTTCCACCATTTTATTCTCGGGAACAGTTGGTTCCCAAGGCTACTTACTTACAAAAACTGCAAAACTTACGCTTATTCTTGTAACTTGAGTCTGAGGGTCGATCAACCTATTGTGAGGAAGACACAATGGAGACGGTTGAGGAAAGTTAATGATGTTCATTAATGCTGCATTGAAAATAATTTTCACCAAAGGTGGAGGAAGGGCTACGGCCCGAAACGTTACCACTTTAAGTAAAAGAAAGTTCTTCTCCCAGAAAATGGTGTGCGGGTTCTTTTCATTTCTTGACTTGTGATTTTTTTGGCTGTTTTTTCAGCCTCCTCTACCAGTAATGCTGCATTCACACTGGCAGATACCAAAGTTACAAAGACACACATCTGTCGCTTTGTACTGTATCTTTGTATGTGAAGTTAGATCAACATATTTGTAGCTTTGTAGCTGTTGTAGCTTTTGTAGCAGCTACAAACATCAGCTGGCTTCCATTGAAAATCAATGGTAGCCTGTATCAGCATGTGAAAGTGAATGCAGCATAATACTTAACACATTACTATTATCCCATTCTGGACGGGAACCCCTTTTGGTGTCTTATGCATTATGTTATACTTTAGCTATTGAAAAATAGCAGATCTACAAGCTCATAGCATACAAGCTTGTAGGTCTGCTATTTTTGAAAAATCGTGAAAATGTGGCGCAAATCTTTGAATATATATTCTCTCAGAGCGAACGTTTTTAACTCAAATCTTTGCTTCTGAGAGGTTCCTGGAACAACATATATTCAGATGGCGGTTGACATGAAATATTGAGCACCACTGATATAGAAACATAGGTTTTTCAGAAAACTGTCAGGATTGAGAAGACATTTTTTGAATTTTGACGTCAGGCCTAAATGACAGGAAATGATAGGCTGTGTAGGGTTTTCAGGGTAATGACTGTTCTGTGTGAGAGTCATCATGGTTTCGTCAGTCATCGCCGGTTGCCCGGGCGTCCTCCTTGATGAGGACGTCATCGGTGTGTCTGGTGCCAGCTCCCCCTCTGTATCCAATTCCACTGAGCAGATGATCAACTATGGGCAGCATGCTGAGAGACACCCTGCACAGGCCTGTCACAAAAGCTTGTAGGTCTGCTATTTTTTGAAAGATCGTGAAAATGTGGTGCAAATTTGGAATATATATTCTTTCAGAGCTAACGTTTTTAACTCAGATCTTTGCTTCTGGGGGGTCCCTGAAACAACATATTTTGAGATGGGGGTCGGAGGCCAAATACATATGATTCTAGGGGTCCTTGACATGAAATAGTATGAGAACCACTGATATAGTTTTTTTCAGAAAACTGTCAGGATTTAGAAGACATTTTGTAGAATCGAGCTCAGCTCTAAATGGGCCAGCAGTAAATTTTATGACTCCCTCCATTCAGTGTCCCGCCATACATCCAAGGCTGTCACTTAGCCTTACGTCAAACTTCTGTTACACAACAAATAAACAGATTTATCTTTACAGATATGCTGTAAACAATGTGCGGTATACACACTATAGAGTACATGCAGTATATAGATATATCAGTCTATTCATGTTATTGTTAAGTCCGTTTCCTCTCAACGCATTAAGAAAATCTCTAGTAATGTACCGTCCATGTTCACATCATACATACTTTACATCATTATCAGACTTTTATCATTCAACTTCTTCTTTATGTTCCAAAATGACTGGATATACAGCCTTTGCAGCAATTGTAGAAATTAAACCCGTTCTTATCATGTACAGTATACTTTACTTAAGACTAAAAAGACTAACATTTTTCCAATATTTTATTAGTTAACATTTTGGACAAAATAGCCAATGTTACATTGAGCTGCCCACCTACCCTATCCTATTTTTTAGCTGTGTTTTAACGTGTTGCATCGACCTGTGAGCTTGTAGCTTAGCCATTTTCATTATTATAATTCATTATTTGTCACTCAAATAATTTAATTGTGTTTCTCGGAACATCACAAAGATTGCACAGATATGACAAATAACATACTGTACATATTTATTACTTTATATGTAAAAACATGAAGCCTTTGATATTTTAGTATGTCTTTGTGTACAGCACTTTGTTTCAACTGTTGTGTAAAATGTGCTTTTATAAATAAAGTGGATTGGATTGGAAATCGCTGATCTACAAACTCAAAATGTGTCACGTTTTGGAGGTTGTGGAGATGCTATTACCCCATTGTGTTTGGGGGAGGGGGGGATTGCGATTAGGAGATTATGTAATCATTGTGTCAGGTAGTGTTGATTATACTAACATACTAACACTAAAACATTCCAGGTGACAAAAAGAAAACGTGACTAAAACTGAATGAAGTTTCATTCCAAAGACCTACCTGAGGCAGCTGCTGGTGACCATGAGGTGTGACTCGGTGGTCTTGAAGATGTTGTGGATGGCCCGTGCGGCCAGCACCTGCCTCATGGCCTCGTAGATCACCTCCCGGTTGTCTCCGCGGCGCACCGCCATGGAGCCCAGGAACTGCACCGCAAACACCTGCTGCAGGAGGGAGTCTGCATGTGGGGCAGGAGAAACAATATATATATAGCAGTGGTTTTCAACCAGTGGTCTGGGGGCCACCTGTGGTCCTTTTTTATTTTTATTTTATCCCACGATTTTGCAACCCATTTTTTTCCACTCGGTGTCAATTATCTAATGTAATCCTGGGCGCTACACCTCCTCTGCCAACCTGGGTGGGCAGCGGACTGACCTCATGCTTCCTTATATGCATGAGGAGTCCAAGCTGCTTCCAAGCTGCTTCCTTTCACGTGACAGGGGGGAATTTCCCCGGCCGGACGTAGCGCGTGGAAGGAATACGTTTTTCCGACCAGTTCCTTTCCCCTCCATCAGGCGCCCCGGCTGGCCAGGGGAGGTAGTTTAGAGACCAGGATTACTGCAGAGATGTGTGCTAACGGAGTGGTTTGGTAGGAGAAGGGAAACGGCCATATGCTTGTGTACCCCCTTTTCATTAGCGTAGAAGGATAATTATCAAACTATTTAATCATTTTAATTTAACCTAATGTGAAAACAAACACTAAAACATGCATAGTCACAAACACACTAGAGCACAAGCAGGCGCGTGCGTGCGCTGCCTGGAGCACACACACACACACACACAAGCTAGCATTAAATTGGCACGTCAAGCACAACACTGACACGAACACTTCTAAGACACGCTAATAGTATAATGGTGTATACAATAAAATGCATTAAGCTTTACCGTCACTTTCTGGGGAGCACTCATCATCCGTCTCTCCAAAGGGATTTGTGCGCCTTTCAAGAGCACCACGCAGTTGCGCGCGCGCGCGCACACACACACACACACACACACACACACACACACACACACACACACACACACACACACACACACACAAAGGAGAAATAATTAAACCCCTGTGTTCAGCTTCCTGGAATTAATATAATAACCATTACAAGGACAGCTTTCAGGAAATTAGTTTAATCTAAAACCCCTGCGTGCGCGCACACACACACACACACACACACGTATTGTGAATTACTGTACATCAGTTATTTTCCAGTGCAAGATTGCAGCGCGCAGCTAAATCAAATCAGGCTTAAAAGCTAATCCTAACGCCTAAAACTAACCTCTAATGCCTGATCCTAGTAACACTAAACCCCGACCTGAATCATTTCCTAATAAGGGCCTTTCTCTGCCCCACCCCTCTCCAATTGTTTATATTGTGTTTAGTTTCCAAGATGGCCGCAGCACCAGGAGGGGGTGGGGCGGCGGTGAGCGGGTGGGGTTGACATATGCCCTTACTGGCCCACACATTCAAGACACCTGTCTTGTGTCTGTGTTTAATGGCCGCTCCAATGCATTTCCAATGGAAGCCCATATGGTTTGACCAAACATTTTGTTTGGTCAAACCATGTTCAGACACAAGTCAGGTGTCAGACACAAGGCAAGTGTCTTGAATGCAGCCCAGTAAGGGCATATGTCGTCTCCGCCCGCTCACCTCCGCCCCACCCCCTCCTGATGCTGCGGCCCTCTTGGAAACTAAATACAATATAAACAGTGGCAGAGGGGTGGGGCCGAGAAAGGCCCTTATTGCCTAAAAATCTTGCTTTAACCATAAAACAACCATTTGTCTTGTGAGGAGCAGCAAAACGGTCCTCGCAATTTCTGAAATTCTACTACATACTTGTGGAGACATTAGATATACAAGATATACACAAGTATACACACACAGCTCCTGTTTACACACACACACACACACACACACACACACACACCCTACCTCCCCCCGCTCCTGTTCTGGTCCTGGAACTCTGAGGCGGGCAGCATGATATCAAACTGAATGGGGGTGCCGGGCGCTATCAGGTCGTCTGCCTCGGGAGCAGCGCCCGCATTCTGAGAAAAGCCCCCGCTGCTGCCCTGTAGCACGCCTCCTGGCTTGGCTCTGTCAGGGGGGCAGAGGCAAGGGTGACTTACAAAGTGCAATTGCAGAGTAAAAGCCATGAACCAAAGTCAACAAAAACAACAGGGTATATTAAATGGTAGTAAATAACAGTACCAAGAAAACAATTGCTAGAGAGAGAAGGATGAGGTGTCAGGCCTTAAGTTATAACATCGTTCCACCTGCCCTGTACTGATAATTTGTACGTTTATCCGCCATTTTGAAATTAATACAAAAAGGCTAAATAAATCACAACTTAAACTTTCACTACTTCATGAGACGAGCGACTGTGTGTGTGTGTGTGTGTGTGTGTGTGTGTGAAACGCGTCTCGTTAAAAGAATGCGGTCTAGAACAGTTTATTCTCATGTGAACGTGTTGTTTATTTGTGTAGCCTATAGGTTTGAAATTATTTTAGACAGTATTTGTTTTATTGTTGAGAAGTTGAGGTGTGAGAGGAGGAGAGGAGAGCAACAGGTCTAACAACACTGCAGCACTGACCACACGGCCAGCGAGAGGCAGCTCTGCAGAGCTCACCTCCTGGCCACTAGCTCTGGTCCATAGCCCTAATGCTAATTCTACCCTGCATTAAGGCTATGGAACCGATGGCGTGAAATGCAGACCAGCCTCTCTTCTGTAGCGGGAAAATAAAGAACGTTTTACCTAATACAAAGATGGGTTGTGTATTAGAAAGCCTACTTTCCTTAGTGGACGCACTCTGAGCCCCCCCACCACACATAACAGAAAGGGATTGTTTTTCCAACGGAAAATAAATACTTTTAGTTACTCCACTCTCTCTACTCTACCATTATTGCCAAGAGAAAAACCTCATAGGAAAGATTTTTTTCCGTCTGGTAAAAACAATCACTTTCTGGCCAAGGAAAGTAGGCTTTCTAATTACGTATGTACTGTAGGCGAGACACATCCAAGATGGTGCCAGTAGGCCGGCAGTCTACCGGTGACGTCAGCCCGGTTACGGTAATTACTTTGTGAGTGAAAATGAACATCAAAATAAAATATAGCCTACTATGCATGTATTTCACAAAATACCAACACAAAAAGTACTGACAACAGAGCTGACCGCACTCACAAGTTACTACTTGAAGACTGCAGTAAAGTTGGAAATAATGATGTGCGCAGAGGACAATTAGGATATCGCTCTTTCAGAGATTAAATGGTAGTTAAATGCTGCAATTTGTAAAAATGACAAAATATTAACGTCGCTGAAGTGGGACTCGTCGAAAAGACCATCCCTGTACTCATTACATTGAAAACCTATTTACATCACTGCTCTTTGTCTACCTTAGCACGGTTCGCTTATCACAGAAGTTTCAATATGTGAATATATTTCCAACTATAAAGACCTCTACTATTGAAGCATGCATTTTCCTTCACCGAGTGACATAAAGGCTGCCAAGTTATATAACCCACTCAGTTGTTCAGTTCAGTCTACATTTACAAGATTCACTTCAAAGCAAATTTCAGTCTCTCTCCCTTTCTCACTCTCACTCACAAGCTATTTGTTGTTGCCACTGTACTGTACTGAACTGAGTGTACTCGCCAATTTTCTCTCAAAATAAAAGCATTCACATTTTTCCCACTGAACAGACTGTATTAACACAGTAAGTCGAGTCAGGATGACATAACAGCTTTTGTGCGATCCGAAATACATTGGAAGAAAAACAGAATAGAAGCAAGTAGTTCAAGGCAGAAAGTTACGTGGAAATTATAGCAGGGATGCAAAACGCTCTGTACCAAGAAACCATAAATGGCTACAGCCTCTAGCTGTGGCCTAAATTTGTCGAATGGTTTAACCATACTATGAACCCTTGCGTCCCCACTGTGCGATGCATTGTGTATCGGCTATTTCTGGTGTTGTCAACTGGCGCCGCCTACAGGCTGCATCTGGCCAGGGGGTCCACTCCAAACCGGCCCACGGGATGTTTTGGAGAACAAACAAAAAACTAAATGCACGACCATTTATTCTGTATCTACTGTACGAGAGCTGTCCTATCCTCATGCCTCTCTCTCCATATTGTGTGTAGGTAACTCTGTACTTTGTACTGTAAAAAAAGGTTTTAGGGGAAAAAATATGTTTTAGTGAAACCAGATATCGGACTATCTTGGATACATTTGGTGATATATTATTTGGTGAAACTGTATATTCCGAACACTGGAGAAAATGCACAACATTTGACACTATATTAGAACACTGAGACGAGCAACGTGCCTCACCTGTCAGGGTTTGGTGAGCCCTCCTGTCTCTTCTCAAAGCTGGTGATGGGAGTGACCGCCTGGATGGCCGTCTGGTTCAGCCGGATGGCCACAGCCTGACCACAACAACAACAACACACAGAACCACCATGTACTTATCAACATGCAAGTAATTTTAAACCACAAGAGGGCACACTTTCACTGCAAGCGTTTTAAATAATACGGTATATATATTTGCAACGTTTACACTGCTCGCACAGCACTCTATATAACCTTTAACTACGCGGGTGACACACTCCTCACCTTCACCACCTCCTTTCGCCGTGCCAGACAAATACAAAAGGGTTTTTCGAGTCCCATTCGGCCCCGGACGGGGGGGAATTAGCAGCCACAACGTTACGTGTGTTAGCGCCAACACATGCACTGTCATGCAGTGTTTCGACATTACTGTGACAGCAATATGACCGCCAACGTCGGTACAACAAAATGATGAATACATACAGAGATGCAATGACAGTTAATGACATATCTATCTATCTATCTGTCTATGACAATCTATCCATCGTTTTGTGCTCAACTTCCCATCCATCCGTTAACAATTCCGTCCCAATCAATGTGATCTATTATATCGCATTACCCACACTGTATATAATTTCCTGTTCATATATTAGAATGGGTAAGGCCCTAGTACATATAATGTGACAAATTGCCAATTATTTGCTAAATCTAACCCCCCGCTCCAGGTTGAGAATTCTGATGGTAGACTGCATTAAGAATCAACTGTACTGAGTGATTCACTGTGCATTCATTATTATGCATGGCACAGTGTCCAGTCTCTCAACAGGCATTGGAAGGCATCCTTCTACTTAAAATAATCAAACCACGCCAGGCACAGAGAGCAGGAATGAGTAAATGGTTCCAGAATGCAGCTTACTAACAGGCTATCTGTTAGGCACGCACACGTGCACACGCATAAGCACACGCGCACAATCAAGGCAAAAGATGAGTCATCCTTCAGCTGTGTGTGCGTGTGAGATCAGATAGTGAGGGCCTTATCTGTGGACAATAACGCCCCGTATCAGAGTCAAACCTTGTGCAAACATACACCTTTCTGAGAGATTGCAGAAGGAAATACTGGACACGTACTGTACTGCATGCATTTATTGTGAAGCTCTATTATTTAACAAAACTAATATGTTTTGATTTTCCCCAATTTACAAGCTCACAAGCTTGTGGCATGAGGGTCAACAAAAGATTGTGTTTAGAGAAGTTGTCAAAAAACTAGTGTGAAATAAATGGTGCATTTATATAGCGCATTTATCCAAAGCATTTACAAAGGTGCATTGTGCATTACATTCACACACCGACAGCAGATACCATGTAAGGCACCAACCCGCACAGGGTTCACTGCCCTGCTTAAGGAGAAGGACACATCAACACAGGGGTTCCCAAGCAGCTGCCTACCTTTTGTTTGTTTCAGAAATTAGAACAATCCATTTGGTGCAATAACAAAGACTGTGAGTGAGGCTAGCTATTATAATCAGAGTGTGAACATCTGACAACTGAGAACAATGTCATGCCACTGATGTCATCGTGTGTGTGTGTGTGTGTGTGTGTGTGTGTGTGTGTGTGTGTGTGTGTGTGTGTGCGCGTGCATCTTCTTCTGCGAGCCCAGAAGAAGATTAAGTTATATTCTGTAGGCCTAGTAAAATAACATATCTGCAAGCCAACAACCAGGCCTCAGTGAGATGCGTTGTCTGCTTATAGATCTGTTATTGTTGTGTGATCACAAGCCTACCTCTGGGTTGTCCGTAAGGTAGATCTGTCTGGAGATGTTGTTGACAGTGCAGATCCACTGAAAGGAGGAGGCACAAAGACAGACATCGTGTTCAGGCTCTCCTGTTCCAACACATGACACCTCGCCCAAAATACTATTGTTGTTACTAGTTGTTACTAGTACCACCATGGAAAAACACTAGTACAAAATATTATGTTGTGGCAGTACGCCAAGTACCACAGGCAGCAGGTGTATGTTACATTTTCTTTAAAGTGAAAATAGCCGATCTATAAGCTGAGCTCGCAAATGTCTCACATCACGCCGCATTGTGAGAATGTGTCAAAGATCATTTTTCCCCACATCAATGTATTGACATAAAAAATTAAAACTAATTAAACGATCAATGAAAACACGCTTCTCAATTATTCAGTTATAGAAAAGGTAATGGGCATAATAATTACTGAGAACAGTATGACACAAGGAACATGAGGCACGTGTAAGACAATGACTTACATTAGGCAGATGTTAGACAACAAGGAGCATCAGACATGTAAAGAAGTGGCCTCTATGATGCTCACCTCCTCATATTCCTTTTTGCTCTCCGCTTGTAGAATCATGGACCTGGAATTATAGGGAACAAGAGCTGAAGGACGTGACCTCAGTGCTGGAACGTAACACAGCTGCATACTAGTGTGAGGTGGGAAAACCTCAATTTAAAGGGACAAAAAATATATGTTAATGACGTTTAGAAGCTTTAGAACACTTTCCTGGGGGTCTTTATGTGTGTAATATGTGGTTTTAGATATTTTAGATTGTAGCAGTGAGCCTGTTGTCTCTGATGTCATGGACACTGGGCTCACTTCTTTCCTGGACTACATGTTGTCTCAGTAAGACAGCTCTCCCCCCTATCCACAAGGAGGAGCAGTGCACCAAAGAATTATGGGAATTGTAGTCCAGGAAGGTAGTGAGACCAGTGTCCATGACATCAGAGACAACAGGCTCACTGCTACAATCTAAAATATCTAAAACCACATATTACACACATAAATACCCCCAGGAAAGTGATCTAAAGCTTCTAAACGTCATTAACATATATTTTTTTGCAAAAAGGGTGAAGTGTCCCTTTAATGCACACATATGCCCGTCCGTCCGTACGTTTTGCCCGTGGGCGAGGCGATCTGAAAGCAGTAGCGTCTGTCCTCACACTCCACGGCCATGACAGAACTGTTATCCAGGTCCAGCACCATCCCCCCTGCCACCGCCCCCCTTGGCTGGCACATCAGGTTCCCTCCCTGGGTGAAGAAGTACAGACGGTCCCAGGCTGTGGTCACCAGGCCTACCTTACTAGAGAGAGAGAGTGAGAGAGAGAGAGAGAGAGAGAGAGAGAGAGAGAGAGAGAGAGAGAGAGAGAGAGAGAGAGAGAGAGAGAGAGAGAGAGAGAGAGAGAGAGAGAGAGAGAAACAAGAGACAGAAAATTAAATTAGTTAGAAACAGAAAGGGAGAGAGGGGGACAGAGAAGATGTTAGTCATGGATGGGACTTTGTGATACAGAATATTGGGTTCTGCTGCAAAAAGCAATATAACTATATAAATAAAAAATATTTCATGATATTATTGGTTATGAGGAAAACCTTTTAAAAAGCCTCACAAACCTTCACTCGGGCACCATACAGTATTTTCTACTGTATGACTAATCTAAAGTACACTTCCCCTTATTTTCTTTCTTCTCTACTTTAACCCTGCCGTTCATATTGTTTGGTGTCATTATAGTCAAACATTGTCCAACCTCATTTCTCTCCATCCTTCCCTCCCATCCTTCCCTCCCAACAACCTCTCAGCGACCTTGCCCACCACTGTGGAGGTTGCGGGTTTGAATCCACCGAGGCATCCGGTGTTGTTGCGTCTACAGTATACGAACACAATAGGCCGTGGGAGGGAGGATGATAATAGTCAATGCACATAATGGTATACGGGCTGAGGGGCGGTACATAATGGTATACGGGCTGAGGGGCGGTACATGTATACGGGCTGAGGGGCGGTACATGAGGCTGAGGGGCGGTACATGAGGCTGAGGGGCGGTACATGTATACGGGCTGAGGGGCGGTACATGAGGCTGAGGGGCGGTACATGTATACGGGCTGAGGGGCGGTACATGTATACGGGCTGAGGGGCGGTACATGTATACGGGCTGAGGGGCGGTACATGTATACGGGCTGAGGGGCGGTACATGTATACGGGCTGAGGGGCGGTACATGAGGCTGAGGGGCGGTACATGTATACGGGCTGAGGGGCGGTACATGAGGCTGAGGGGCGGTACATGTATACGGGCTGAGGGGCGGTACATGTATACAGGCTGAGGGGCGGTACATGTATACGGGCTGAGGGGCGGTACATGTATACGGGCTGAGGGGCGGTACATGAGGCTGAGGGGCGGTACATGAGGCTGAGGGGCGGTACATGAGGCTGAGGGGCGGTACATGTATACGGGCTGAGGGGCGGTACAGCAAGGAAACGTTGAGAGGCAGGAGTTAGACCAAGGCTCTATGTACTCACTGGTCAGTAGACAGTAGGATACAAGAGCAGTGACAACACAAATGTGTGAGGGGATAAATCAATTGGCATACAGTAACTACATTTGGGAGAAAAAGGGGTAAAAAGCACAACAAAAGTATATACTGTAGGTATGTGGTTCAAACAGAATTCTACAGAAACCATTTGTCTGGTCTCATTGACATTTTGTCACAGAGAGCGGATGCATATGAGTGAGAGACAGAGTTTGACAGCTCTGGCATTTCACTGAGTCACACTGTGTGGACCCAAGAGCTGCAGCTCAGCCCCCTGGAGCCTCCATCACATATCAGCAGAACAAGCCGACAGCACATTACTGTCACTAGAACCAGGGACGTGCACACCTAGACATCAAAGGGGGCTTCAGCCCCTGCCCTTTTACCCATCTGTAAAACAACTGACCTCTCCACACCACGAATGCAGCATTTACTGTGGTGAAAGAAATGCAAATGCCGTCGTCTCCTGATCTTGAACGCAGCATTTTGCATTGAACTAATTTGTTTTTTGAAATCCATGTCGTACACCGCATCTCCAGTAGCGCGCGACGCGTTGTGAGCTTGTAGATCTGCTAGATCTGCTAGGGCCAAAAGTGCCCTCTTATGGGATTTCGGCCCCTGCCTCTCCAACACTCTCTGCACGTGCCTGACTAGAACCTGATCCGCCACCTCGTCTGGCTGGTGACACAAATATTGGAATTTCTTTTAGCATTCTCCTTATTTTGACTATTTTGACATCACACGGAATGTGATGATGTATGTGTATGATGATAAGAGCACCCCTCACTTCACACAAGTGTGATATTGTTTTGTTTTTGTTTACCACTTCAGAAAGCGCTCAACATTCCTATATCAATCATGTCTGTTGGGTCGAACTAACCCGACGCTGAAATGTGAAGGTGCACTATGATGTGTGTGCCGTCAAAGATAAACACGGGTCCAATGATAAATGATGGTCCAATTATTGTGTTCTTGCAATGTCCCTCCCTATTTTCAGATAGCAAATAAATGGACTGCAGGAATCAACAGCAGCAGCACACTTACGAAACCCCTCACCCACCCCACCATCCACCCAACCTGGAAATGCCACACAGTTAAATGTGACATTTTCCTCCGGGGGGTTTTGAGACAGTGGGGAACTGTAACGACTGCAATTAGTCTCACTTCCTGATGTTGAGGTAGCCGGCCTTTTGGATGAGGGCGCGGTTGACGGGCTCGGTGTCTCTGTCCGGCATGTAGACCGTATCCTCCACTGACAGCAGCTCCCTCTGGGACGCGCGCATGGCCTCCGCCTCCGCGTCCAGCTGGGCCTGGATGCTGCAGACAGAGTCACACAGGAGAGAGAAGGGCTTCATTACAGCGCAACTCCACTGAGACAACTAGCCGTTGAGAAAGTAGTTTTTTGGCACTCAGTAGGCATTCCCGCATAACTTTGGTATGATGATGTCACGCGCATAGCCTCTATAGACAGAGAGTATGCAGACAACCTGGCTGGTAGGTCAACTGCCAGCATTTCTTCCTTAACGGCTAACGGTTAATTAGCCGACAAGGCCTGACGGTAACCGGTTAATAAAATGTCTCCATTTGGCCAGCCCTAGTTTACATACTGTAGCGAGAAAAAGAATAATGGACAAACCGATTATCAGACATTGTTTCACTTTTTAACCCATAAGACCTGAGGCCAATTAAACAACATTAAACTCGCTTTGCCACTCACTTTATGCATTTGTATACCAGCTATATTGGCAATTATGTAGATTATTGTAATTATCTTTATATTTATTTAACACATTAAATTATCATAATATAGAAACTTGAATAAAAAGTTTCTCTAATTGATTGAAAATGCAGCACTTTTTGACAAAATGTCAGAAAGCTGTGATAGAAATCAAGCCCAAACAAATCGGGCATTGGTCTGAATCCACATTCTATCACATGCTACAGTTAATCACAGGCATCAAATACAGTAGAGACAGACGCAGGTCTTTACTTTTGTGTCATGGTGGATACGGAGCTCAGAAAGGTGTCCATCTTCTTTGAGACCAGCTCCATGCCTTTCTTGAAGAAGTTAACCTAAGAGATGTGGCAATGGTTAAACCATAACAAACCTTGTGTTGAGCTCGACATACAAAAACCTAAAGTTTTAATCTCACCATTTCTCAAGCAGCTAGCTAGCTACATTATGCTTTGACTAATTCTCTTTCCAGTAGGAGTTATTTACCCAAATGGAGAGGACATGCAAGTGTGTGTGTAGGTGTTTGTGTGCGTATGTCATACTTTTTTAATTCTCATATATTTTGTGTTAGGCAAAGGCTTTTCAGAAAGAGACTACATTTCCATTTATGTTATTCATATTTGATATCTGCTGCTGCTGATGTTTCTTATTTGCATAATAACTAAATCACTGACATCTTCCACTATTTTATACCTGCTGCAAATATGTGATGTGATAATAAAACTGTTGAAGTCAGACTGTTACAACAGTCAGGTTAGAGGTGGGCGACATGACTATCTATCAATCAATCAATCAATCAAGGTTATTTCAAACTTTTGCCTCGAGTACAATTAAAGAACGAGCTTGTAGATCTGCAATTTTCACTATTTCCGTAAACCACCATTGTACCGTTATCGATATTGTTTAGTTTAATTAATTATGAGAAACTCAAATTATCACAAACAAACCAGCTTCTCGATTATTAACAACATTGGTTTGGATATATTTTGGGTTAATTGCCCAGCCCTAAGTCAGGTGAAAGTTGTGTACCAATAGGTAGCTAGGTACCTGTGACTGCGTGTATGTAAAGTTGTGGAGCAATAGGTAGCTAGGTACCTGTGACTGCGTGTATGTAAAGTTGTGCAGTAATAGATAACTAGGTACCTGTGACTGCGTGTATGTAAAGTTGTGGAGCAATAGGTAGCTAGGTACCTGTGACTGCGTGTATGTAAAGTTGTGGAGCAATAGGTAGCTAGGTACCTGTGACTGCGTGTATGTAAAGTTGTGGAGCAATAGGTAAATAGGTACCTGTGACTGCGTGTATGTAAAGTTGTGGAGCAATAGGTAGCTAGGTACCTGTGACTGCGTGTATGTAAAGTTGTGGAGCAATAGGTAGCTAGGTACCTGTGACTGCGTGTATGTAAAGTTGTGGAGCAATAGGTAGCTAGGTACCTGTGACTGCGTGTATGTAAAGTTGTGGAGCAATAGGTAGCTAGGTACCTGTGACTGCGTGTATGTAAAGTTGTGCAGCAATAGGTAACTAGGTACCTGTGACTGCGTGTATCCCAGCATGGGCTCCAGCATGGCCACTCTCTTGCGGTACTGTAAGGCATTGAGGGCACAGTAATACTGCATGGAGGCCTGGTGCTGCTTCCTCCTGGTGTAAGCCACCTCTTTCACATGATCTGCCTTCATCTGCTCAACACAAGAGTTAGAGGCACAGCATGGAACTTTGCCCTGTTTACAAAACAAAACAATATTGTCCCTCTACAGCAGCGGTCATCAGCCACTGGACGAGTAGTGTGGTTGTTGTGTTTACCTGCAGAAAACTGTTTTCACCGTTTAACCCATTTAGACTTGAGGACAGATTCTAAAAAGGTCTTCTAAATCCTTTTTCTGAAAAACCTATGTTTCTATGTCAGTCGTTCTCAAACAATTTCATGTCAAGGATTAAGAAATAAAATATTTTTAAAACAAAGCAATACTGCCTCATCAAAGTTGGTGTTGTGACTTTATTTATTGTCAATTACTTCCATTTTAGGGGGAGAGGTGGTGGAGTTAGCTGCTTTAGCAGACAGTTTGAGAGTCCAATGGAGTTAAGAGGTTTTGCCCAAATCACTTTTTACTACTTTCCATTGGTTCAATATGTTCGAAACAACACACAGACGTAAAGGGTGATTTATGCAAAAAGAAATTAAAAAACCTCAAGGGACCCCCCCCCCCCTTCTTTCGGTAGACAGAGGAGAGCGACTGCAATACCGCCCCTGCTGCACCAATTCTCAAACGCACATTACAATAGTTTTGCAACCGTTTCATGACTCAACCAATAACAGTGACTAGCGACGTGTGCCACTTTGTTAGCCTGCCAAATGGAAATAGCAGACAGACTAGACAGAATAGAACATCATTATAAATGATGGTTCTCTACCCTGCATACCAAGGTGAACACTCACACAGACACCCACTCCAACCACACACTCCCACGCAGAGGCGTATTCACAATAAGGCCAGGCCAGGCCGATGTCTGTCCAAGTCTCAATCTCACCTGTCCTTGAAAACAGTGATAAAAAAGAAAGAGACAAAATCGCCAAACTTAGAACAATGGGACAGCATATTGCTTCAACTTGCTTGTCCATTCGCCCCTCGCCCATTTACGGGCGTGTCCA
Source organism: Protomyctophum bolini (assembly GCF_963924005.1). NCBI lineage: Eukaryota > Metazoa > Chordata > Actinopteri > Myctophiformes > Myctophidae > Protomyctophum > Protomyctophum bolini. The sequence goes on from NC_137865.1 coordinate 17,265,998, forward strand.
TTACGTGATGCGACTCTACCATAGACCCTACCAAATACAACGCTGTTGTATTCAAGGAGAGCCAGGGGGTGGGGTTCAGTGGGAGAAGGTGAAGGTATTTGATGCCAGTGTACATTACTTCTTAAGGGCACTAATTACACTGCCAATGACCACATGTACTGTTGAACGCCTGTTTTTTTGTGTACAAAGAGTAAAAAGCAGAACTACAATGACAAACCTCCTCTCCTAAATAGTCTGTGTCTCCTAGCGTTTGAGAGAGATGTAACTGAAGGTCTGAATAATAATCGCTATTATATAATAATAGTATAATAAAGTATCCTATAATCTAAGTAGCTAGTTAACCAAGACAAAAACAGGGAGAAAGGAGAAGGAGTCTTTAATAACGTTTCGATGTGTTCTTGTTGCTCCCCCCCCCACCTTCCTCCGACCCCCTGGCCAACTTGTAATTCCTGCATACGCTACTGCTCCCACGTGTACTTACAAATGCACCACTTAAACCCTATATACACTCAGTAAAACTGACCTGAGTTGCAACTAGCCAGCTCTTGTTTCCTTTTCCTTGTCTCCTTGCCAGAAGTAGCAGATCTACAAGCTCACAACGTGTCACAAAGCACTGCGTTGTGAGCTTGTATGTCGTCGTCGTCGTCTCCCCTCCCCCACGGAATAGGGGGTGTTAAGCGTGCAACCATGCATAGTATTGCATACATGAATACGCAGTAGACGCAAACAACACAGGAAGGTGCTCTTCAGAACAGAGCCTGCAGAGTGATGTACAGTATGTCTGTGTGGCATGGCACACTGTGCAGCCATGTCCCATTTGATGTGCTTACAAAAGGACCCACAGCGCTGCACTGCTCCACACTGCCCGGCACCTTCCAATCAATGAGGACAAACTCACTTAGTGTTAGTGGAGTCAAGCTGTATGGAGTATATACAGTAGTCAGTCCACCAAAAGTGGAGTGCAAGGAGAGGAATCAACTCCCCCTCCCCCTACACATACTGTACCTCCACTGCTAGGAACCAAATGGACCCTGTAACTCAGTGTACAGGGTGAACCAAATGGACCCTGTAACTCAGTGTACAGGGTGAACCAAATGGACCCTGTAACTCAGTGTACAGGGTGAACCAAATGGACCCTGTAACTCAGTGTACAGGGTGAACCAAATCCACTCTCGGAGTGAAATCAACATTGATTTTACAATATAAATTGGCGTCCCTGAGATAGATATGCCATTCAATTGGAATCCATAGCCTAATGCATGTCAAACTTGGGGTCCTTTAAAATGGTTGAGAATCACTGCTAGAGCCATACAATTCTTCTCTTATGGTTATGGGGGTCTCTGGCATATCTTTTCAAATGGGGGTCCGTGGGCTAATACATGTCAATGTAGGGGTCCTTCACATGAAAAAGTTTGGGAACCAGTGCAGTACTGTACTAGCCTGACACTCAGCCTGAATTTTCATTTAGTTTCACTTCATTATTCAGTCTGAACACCCTCCCATCTACAACCGTTTCTGGGATGGGCGTTGCCAAAGAGGCAGTCTTCGGTGATTGGTTCATACCAACCAATCAGAATAGTAGGAAAGCAGATGGCATTGTGTCAATCATGTGGCTATGGCTAACCTGTTTGCTAAGTTATGCTAACCAAACAAACGCAGCCAACGAGCGCTACTAGTATGTAAACAAAAGCGGTAAAATATGTCGGATGATGATGTTTATAAAATCGCTCGTGTCTGTAAAGAAATTATTTATCATACGTCGATTTAATAGCCAGATTGATACGGCCGTGAGTTACCGCAGTGGGGGCAGCCATGTTTGTTTGTGTCTGGACGGCACTGTTGTTTGACGTCATCCAGTTGAAACGACGCTGATTCGTCGGTTGGATTTCCAACCGAGTCTGAGATCTCCTACGGGAGCGTCACCAGACCCTAATCGCCTGAACATAAATTTTTAATGTGGCTAGCGATTCAGGGGCTGGAGCCAGGCTAGTACTGTACCGTACCCCCACGGACTGTGAGCCATCATGTACCCCATCATGTACCCCATCCCACGACCCACATACACTCAGGACATAGGGGTGGAGCAACAGTTAATTTAACTCAATGGACTCCATAGCACCATCGATTGCACCGCACTTATGATTCACAAAACATATTGCACTAATCATATGCCACCACAGACACGTCCTTGAGAATCACTGAGCTACTTTGTAGTACACTAATACAGAAAATGGACGATCTATAATGTGAAGCTTGTTGATCTCGATCAATTTTTGTACTTTTTTGTGTGAATTTTTCACTATAATAGCTAAATGGCATGCCCAAAACAGTGATGCCAGTCCATGGCGTTTTGCAGGACAATACGGACACATTCAACCTCATGCCTCATTCACGCCGTTGAATGAGGCATGAGCATCATTCATGGCATGGGCCATTTTCGATTCATTGATTTGAGTACCATATAAGAAAAAAACATTAAAGATGAAGAAAGAAAATATATAAATATTCTTCTCGATTCGATTAACCTAGACGAGCAATATTAAGTCGGATAGAGTTTATACAACGTGCTGGTTTCAATATATTTCAGTGAAAAATGAACAGTATTTTACCTTCTCACTCTCCTTCTTCTTGGGCAGTCGGCTGTACTTGACCATGGCGGCCTCATGTTCTGGAAGAGGTGAGGATTAGGAGGAACCAATCCAAAGGACAGTGAAGAGAGGGGAGAGAGGACGTAGGTCAGATCATCCTTATCTGTCACTTCCACTGCCGGATGTGACACATAAGGATGATTTATACTTAGTTGCAGTATACTATATACTAATAGAGTGTCGCGGTCTCGCCCCCTTTCATGACGACGCCAGGCCCAGGAAATAATTCTTAATGCATTTTTCCCATATAGACATTTCTAAAATTATTTATTTAAAGACCTTTAAAGCGTCGTACAAAGCCAACTGGAGTCGTGACAAATCATGACAACAAAACAATGTCTATGGGGAAAATGCATTAGGAATAATTTCTGCAACTGCAACGCTCTATTGTACTATACCCAAACTACTTTTCTTTTGTGAGTCAACACTTACCATCACTGGCAATGCCAAATATCTCCCTCAGGGTGCTTATCTCTGAAATATAGAATATTCAAAATAATAATTAAACAGAAGGTCTAGAACAGGTTTGTCTGGCATTAGTTGTGTTGCAATAGTGGGGGGGGGGGGGATGGAAAACATTGTGGTAGATTGTATTACAAAAGTTCACTTCACACTATGAAGTCACAGAACAGCTTTTCGGAAATGCTGAAGAATTGCTCAATATTCTTAGCTTGACCCGGCCTGTATTTTCATTTCGATTCACTATTCACTCCATTATTCAGTCTGAAAGCCCTCTCAGTGCATCTGGGAGGGGCCAAATGCACATGGTGGTGACCTACGGTAAGTAAGTAAGTGAGTGTGAGTGTGAGTGTGTGTGTGTGTGTGTGTGTGTGTGTGTGTGTGTGTGTGTGTGTGTGTGTGTGTGTGTGTGTGTGTGTGTGTGTGTGTGTGTGTGTGTGTGTGTGTGTGTGTGCGCCTACCTGTGAGGTCCTTCTCTCTGAACTGGATCAAGGGGAAAACCATGCTGTCGGCCATCTGGGTGGCCAGACCGGAGTGGAGCGCATTCAGCTGGAAAATAGAGACTGTATGAATCTGATGATTCCACAAGGTATTAACTATTAAGCACCATACAAGGGAAGGGCACAGGCAAGTGAATACAAATACCCACAAACACCCCCAGGGATTTCAATTTAGTTTAATATGCTGCTCTTGCTGCCAATTACAACTACAAAAAGCTGCATAAACCATAAATCATATCATATTTTGCTGGAGTGGGCTTAGTACAACAGGATGCAAACGTCACACACTCACAATTGTTGTACAACAGTGCTCTTAGCTGGAGAGCATTAACAACTGCCTAATATTAAAACTCTGAACCAAACGCATAAACAAACTGTCAGGAATTATGCCAGTAATGCCACTAATGCCTTTCAATGAGACAGATTGCAACTCATCCAACACGGGACACATTCACTTCAGCTGAATGATTTAGCAAGGTTCAAAAGGTCATGGGATTTGGTGCAGTAGAAAAGCTTTTTTCCTGCAGTGTGATGCAGTGGTGGGGGGAAAAAATACTCTGATTTGTTACTGCGTACTGTATTCAAGGTCTCAAATCTTGGCTATGGGACATAGCTTCGTTATGTGCGTGACGCACGTGCAGTTTGTTCAAAGTGACAGAGACAAGGGCAGCAAAGCTTGTGGCTTATTTCTAACCTATAATGTTTTCAGATACATATTTTAGCGTGCTGCTGAAGTTTAAAACGAGTAATACACTGTCTGGATGTCATCATGAATGGGATTAAAAAACTGAGTTCTAGAAGCGGCTGTGTTTGGACGGATGCGCAGAGATGGGGATAATTCAGGTGAAAGAATCAACATTTGTATTGGCTTCGATTCACGTGAGCCTTGACACGTCATCACGCATCAAGTTTTCTTTAAAGGAAGTAAATTGTATGGACTTTTGATATAAAAATTCACAAAAATATGAAGTTTTCCCATTTATTTGGCATCCATTGTTACGTGTAGGTATGCCCATATGATGACTCCGGATATGGTCTAAAAGTGTGAAGTATTGTCATATTTTGAGGTAATCAAAACTGTTCATATCAAGGACCCCCAAACTGATAAGACAATGAGAGAATATTTCTGTTAGATTAGATTTTTGTACAAATCTGCTATGTTTTGCAATTTGTCTGACCTTATTGAATATACAGTAAACTGGACTAAAACTAAGCATTTTGAAAAAATAAACAATAAACCAGCAAACCCGCTTTAAAAAACAATTCAAGAGAGAGAGAGAGAGAGAGAGAGAGAGAGAGAGAGAGAGCATAATACACATTATTACACTCTATGCTCACACACATGTATTATTGAATTGCTAACACAACTCTCACCTCCCCCACAGTTCTGGCGAAGTGCTGCAGTGTTGTGATGACCTCCTCATCGCCCTTTCCAAGGGCAAAATTCTAAACAGACAAATCAAGAGCAGGGAAAGACGTTCTAAATTAAAAGATGTCAAGTCTCTAAGATGGTGGTTCTCAAACTTTTTAATTTCAAGGACCCCCATAAAGAGTAACAGGGGATTCACACTGAGACGGACTGACACACTGAAAATAGGGAATAGATAGCTTGACATTGGTTAATAAGTGTGTTGCTCTGGGACACGAAGTCTGGAGGAGCCTGCTGCACATAAATATGTGTATTCCAATAACGTGATCTGTAGACGATCGATCGATGTCAGACTATAAAACAAACAATATTGTTGCAGGGTGTTCTCATAGGTAGATCAATTACCTTCTTCTCATAGTCCAACAACTGCTGGGAGAGCTGCTCTGTGGCCAATCCCATCTCACTCTGAGGGGGGACAGAGAGAGAGATGAAGCAAGTAAACATGATCTTTTTTAGATAGATAGATAGATAGATAGATAGATAGATAGATAGATAGATAGATAGATAGATAGATAGATAGATAGATAGATAGATAGATAGATAGATAGATAGATAGATAGATAGATAGATAGATATAGATAGATAGTTTTTTATTGGCCTAAAATATGGTCTATATACATTCATTCATGAATTCACTTGCTGACCGGCTGTCAGTATTGAGCCATTTCTGTATAGGGGTTTATTTGTGACCATACCATTGACATCCTATATAAGGCAAAATCCATTCCAAGTATTAGTTTTGCACAAAAAACACTCCTTGGGCTACAAACGGCCATTGCCGCAAGTGTGATGAGGTCAGCACATTTTGTGGAATTTGGGAACAGTTGGGCAAGTGGCTATGGCCGTTTTTAGCCCAAATAATGTTTTTTGTGCAAAACTAATGCTTGAAATGGATTCAGAATCATGAAAACATCTCAGTTTGACATGTCACATGCTACATAAAGCATAATGAAAATGTGGAAATCTTGTCTTATATAGGATATTAATGGTATGGTCACATAATATGTGATAAACCCCTATTAAGTAAAATAATTTATCAGAATTATAGCCAATTAGCCAGCCAGCCAGCGAGTTTTGAGTGATTAATTATGCTAATTACTCAATTTCTGACAAAACGGTGACAGCAAACAGCAGAAATAGATTCAGCACGTAAAAAATATGTCGAAACAACACATTAAGCACAATTATGTATCATAATTATAGCCAATTTCCAGTTTTTAGTGATTCATTATGCTAATTACTCAATTTCTGCCAAAACGGTGACTCGGCAGATACGGTGTGTGTGTGTGTGTGTGTGTGTGTGTGTGCACGCGCAGCAATGGCGGCACGGTGGAAACGCCGGTGGACGCCAACTCTGCAAGTTGTTCTTTAACATCTAACAACCGCACCCGTTCTAACTACGATCGTTAATGTAGTGGGTACAGCTTTTGGAACTTTTTGCAACTCCTGTGGCGGTGGCTGTGTGTCAGGATACCGCGTCAAGATGTACCCAGCCACGTAGTCTACTACCGGCGACCACGCTGCCTGTTGGTCCCTCCCGTGAACAACAGGTGCCGGGAGGAGAGGCAGTGGACCCGGTGACTTCCCCGCGGTGTGTCGGTCCGCCATCGGGGCAGCGGTGTGTGAACTTCCAGGCCCATGAGAGCGGCTGTGGAGTGTGGAGGGTGCAGCGTCACCGGGAGAGACCCGGTGAGTCGGCAACTTCCCTACGGCAAGCGGACGCCGCTTGTTGTCACCGGGCGGCGGTGTGAGACTGCTTTCTCTCTGATGGACCAGCCTGGGACATGTCCACAGCGTGGGAGCGTTTGTGGGAGCGTATCGAACACTCGACAGCTTGGAGTATCCATAAGATGGACTTGCGAGGTGTTGTACTGTCCCTGTTGTACTGTCTTACCACCATATGAGACTAAGCCTAGTCCTGAGCACCGCCGTGTGAACGAATATGGCTATCAGAGACGCTGCTGAGTGACATTCTTGCATGCTGTATCATGATTCCAAACACGTGTCATAGGCTTGTGATTGTAACATTACTGCACCCATACTGTTTGTGTCCTTATGCATTTTCCTTTTAAAGTGTGGACCAAATAAAATAATTCAAATGTGAGACTCGGCAGATACGGTGTGTGTGTGTGTGTGTGTGTGTGTGTGTGTGTGTGTGTGTGTGTGTGTGCGTGTGCGTGTGGTACCTGAGCACCAAACACCCTCTGCATGGACTGCAGCAGCTGGTTAGTGTAGTCTGTAAGGGTCCCGGCATCCTCCTCAAACACGCTAAGCAGAGAGCGAGTCTGTGGAACAATACAAACACCTTGTTAATCAATGACATTAAATGAAGTATAAAGGTGGTGGGCCCTCAGGCGCTAGTGGTACCTGCCCATCACCGCAGAGACTGGGGGTTCGGTGCAACAGGTTAATCAAACTAATAATTGATTAATCGATTACCAAGTTATCTACAAACTCATACGTGTCACATCTGCTATTTTGCAAGACAACTGTATGAACATTTACATAATACAGGTAGGGCTTTATGTGGTTAATCAAACTACTAGATCATAAAATGGGCTTCTCAATTATTCAATTAATCAAAAGAGTAATTGGTAAAAGAGACTGCTGGACATTTAAAGACATTATTAACACAATGTTTTGGGAGGAAAGAATGATGTGATCAGGAGTGCCAGATACACAAACAAAAACACAAAAGCTTTCTCTTGAGTTGACAGGTGTGGCAAATAGGTATGTAGGTAGGCAGATAACAATGAAGACACACCCAGTGGCCTTATTCCATAAACACTTTGCATGTATTTGCAGACAGAAAGTAAAGTCATTTTCAAACCAAATAAGTAAGACATGCAGACTTGTTGAAAAGCTGTAAATCTGAGGCTCGATTTAGAAGAATGACCAGAGGGATTACTGGAATATAGGTTCTGTTCAGATTTGGGTTATGCAACAAATGGCACAAACTAAGCAGAACATAGTCCACTTGTATCTAGTAACAAACAACCTAGTGTATACTGTTGTGTCCAAGAGAGCCTCTACTGTGAAGGAGAGAATGCACAAAACATGCCTCCAGTGTTTGTTCCACTTATGTAAAGATCAGCTGTGTGTGTGTGTGTGTGTGTGTGTGTGTGTGTGTGTTGTACTTTACAGTGAAATACTTAAAGAGTAAAGACCTATAGAGCGTCGCAGTCCCGCATGATGATGGCCCTGGAAATAATTCCCAATGCATTTTTTCCATAGACATTTCAAAACGTATTTATTTAAGGGACCTTATAAGCGTCGTACAAAGCCAACTCGAGTTGTGACAAATCATAACAACAAACACACAAATCCGGCAACCTGAGAACGGTCAGACTCACAAATCCAGCGACCTCGGAATTGTCGAAACCACCAGGTATTTCTGGCCACCAGAACATACTCAAGGAGTCCTTGACTTGAAAAGGTTTGAGAATCACTGAGCTACTACTTTGTAGTACACTAATACAGACAATGGCCGATCTACAAACTCAGACAATGTGAAGCTTGTTGATCTTGATTCTTCTTTAATTGACTTTTTAATTTAATTTTATGTTAGACTGTAATGGCATGCCCAAAATAGGGATGCCAGGTTTTCATGCTCGGACACAGAGACACACAAAGCTAAAATAGGTCCTAAGAGTTGCTTGTGGCTACAACCAGTCAGAACAGTCTGGCCTATTTTAGTTGCCTGCAAGTGAAGTCAGGAGGTCTCTTTCTTCGTTGTTGCAAGTTCAACTTGTCTATTGTCGTCTAGGTCAGTGACATCCTTCTACCCTAATGGAACCCTGTCGTCTAGGTGAGTGACATCCTTCTACCCTAATGGAAAGGGGGTACACAAGCACACGGCCGTCTATCCGCTCGCCTTCTCCTACCAAACCACTCCGTTAGCACACATCTCTCCATGCACAAAAACTCCTGCACGCCGCCCGAATCCATATGCACTATCGCTTCCCCACAACTGCCATATTTACTGTACAAATATAGTAATATATTTATCTGTGCTGCATGTCTGGGATAAAAACCTGTTACTGAATTTGCTCTTCTGAGAATAAAGTGCTGTGTGCAGTGGGTGAATAACATCGTCCAGGATGGCTAGTTTCTTGGCCAGAGACCTCTTCTCTGCCATCACCGCCACAGAGTCAGGCGTGGTCCCTGTCACCTTGTCTGCTCGCTTAATCAGTCTGTCTAGTCTGGCTGTGTCCCTCTGTCTGGCGTTCCCTCCCCAACACACCACAGCTTAGAAAAGAACGCTGGAGACCACTGACTGATAAAACATCTGCAGGAGCTTCCCGCAGATGTTAAAAGAGGCCAGTGTCCCCAGAAAATACATCCTACTCTGACCCTTCTTATACATTTTGTGTTGACTGACCAGTCCAGCTTATAGTCAAGCTCCACACCCAGGAACTTGTATGACTTGACCGCTTCGACTTCCACCCCCTCCTCCAATATTACTTTTGTCAGACTGAGTACAGTCCACTAAAGTACAGTACAGTGGAGTACAGTCCGGTCCGGTACAGTACGGTACAGTGGAGCACAGTACAGTACAGTACAGTACAGTACAGTACAGTACAGTACAGTACAGAGGAGTACAGTACAGTACAGCGGAGTACAGTACAGGACTACAGTATAGTACAGTACACTATTCCTGCTAGGTTGCCACATTTGCGACATCCAAGAAACTTTGTACTGTATATAGAAACATTGCCACTTGCCATGCTTGCTTTTATACGGAAATAAAAAGAAGCAAAACAAAAAATAGGGCCACTCAGCCAGGTTGCCAAGTTTACACTTTCCAAGCAACTGGGTTTATGCAAACATCATTGGTTGCCTTAGTATCGCCCCCCCACTATTGCCTTCTTCCCATTTGCAACGCGTGGCGCTAGGATGAGCGGGCAGAAGGTCCGAAATTCTAGTCATCATCATAGAAGATGCATTCCTGATGCATTAGTATCAGCATGGCCCTTTATCCAGCAAGTATCTGATGCAACAACAGCACATTCAATGAAATACAAATAAATTAAACAAAAACATCATAATGGCAAATTAGCAATAATATCACAATTTAGTGGGCCTCTATGCTCTCAATTCACAATCTGTAGCAGAATTCAGTATACTCTGTTGCTGCTGCTGCTGCCTGCTGGCTATGTTTCAATGGAATGGATGACAGCAGCAATAGCACTGAAACGCCCTCCCAGTCCCACACACACACAGCCGCGAACTTGTGAAGCCAATGCAGCAGGCCCACTTTGGGTCCAGAAAGGTCTGGGCCAGGGAAAGTCATCAAAGACGCCTCAGACAGATCAATAGGTTTACGACAGTCAGAATGGCTGCGATTACGAACCGACACAGTCGTGTTTTACAGTCGATTCACTCATTGCTACCAGGCTACTTGCCAAAAACAGGGAACAAATTAGCTCTGATCAGTTCTTTTTGGCGAGCGACACCGTCCTACCAGGGAGTATATAAATGCGGATGGATGATCAGACAGACATGGCAATGGGATCATTGGGATGGATGCGCCCTCCGCCCTGTTTAATCATCGGTGCAGGGAAGAAGAGGGAAGCCCTTTCCATTCTCCAGCGACACGCAAATAACACCAACAATAACAATGTTTGTCACTAAAACAGGCCGCGACTCGTCACCAAACGTCGGCACGCATAATAATAATAACAATGAAAGCTGCTGTCATCGACTAGCGCTTACGGAGCAGCAGGAGTTGATTGCAGTGCTAGCTTACTGCTTTTCACACAAAATCATGTCTTCTTCCCCGTGTTGTTAAGCACATAACGTCCTACCTGAGGACTGTCCTGTAAAGCGTCCTCTAAAAGCAATTTGTGATGAACAGCCGGCATCTTGTGTCAGCAGCGGAGAGGAGAGAGAGAGAGAAGAAGGGAAAGGAAACCCGGCCGGGGGCTTGAATTATTCAGACACTGTGTGGACTCTGTTTCCCAGAGATCCGTAGGGGACACGTAGGCGGTGCTTCGTGCTTCCCTTCCTCCCACTGCAGTTCCAGCGACCGCAGCTAGTAGTGGTCACTGGTCAGTCAGTCTGATCCATAGCTGATCAATCAGGTCAGTTGTTGTAATTGAACAATAGACTTAGAGTTATGGATGGAACACTAACACTGAAGCCACCTAATCAGCTATTATTATTATTATTATTATTATTATTATTATTATTTGGAAATCATTAAAAACGTGCGTTACGTAGCCTGCCTGGCGTATCATTATGAATGTGTACATGACATGTCACAGAGTTATTTCAGGGACAACAGTGCCCTCATCCGGGTCTAGGACGAATTGCAGGTGATACTACACCACAATGCCAGGGCCAATCCACATATTTTTATGATCCACAGTCAAGTTCTGTAGGGCAGAGGTTCCCAGCCACTGGTAGGCTACTAGTACCACTAGTGGTACTTGAGCCCCTCTCTGGTGGTACTCAGACGAGACGCCCAAAAAAGGAGAAAAAAGACAAAAGTGGAATGAAATATTTATTTATATTAATAGAAGATTTGAGAACATATTAATCACATTATCAGTTTGTATTACAGTTGCCCATAGGTCCATCCCTTATTATTTCCTTGGTGTTCTTCCTGAAACCATCTCACTGCCTAAATATCAATCAGACCTTGTCGCTTTTGTGACTCTTTTCTGGCAAGACGGCTTATTCTGATCCACTGGAAAAGAAACATACCCTCCCTCACATTCACGTTGGATCTCTGTTATCTCTGTATAGGCCTACTGATTGTATTTTTTCTTCTTCTTGTGAGTACCTTATGTGTGTTGTTGTTTTTTTGTAGTTGTTGGTTCTGCATTTGTTTAAAAAAAAAGAAAACTTTAAAATCTAATAAACAGAATGTTGAAAAAAAACAGTTGTGCGTCAGAGCAGCAGTCAAATTGGCTTAGGAATGGAACAAAAACAAAACAATTCAAAGAATAAATTGCATTTTCTTCTGAAATGAGCATGACAGCATACCTAGCCAATTATAGAAGATTTGAGAACCGATTAATCCCATTACAACTATTATCAGTAGTCAGATAATCAATTGATTAATCAAATAATTACATTTTCTTCCTGGGTTAATAACAGATAGATTGCGTAGATGGGGCAGGTCTCTACGCTCCTGTATTTTAACATCAGTTATTATGATGGTACTTGTAGTGCCAGATATTTTCTGTGGTGGTACTTGGTATAAAAAGGTTGGAAGCCCCTGCTGTAGGGGACCCCTGAAAATGCTCTGGCCATGTCTCGCGACCCACGCCCACCTTAATAATAGAGAAAATACATCATAAATAAATACTGAAACCAGCCTACTTGAGTACACGTACTTATTTACTTTGCACCACTGCAGTACATTTGAAATGCACTTGCTTTACTCCTGACTTTCTGAAAATCACACATATAAACCCACCCTGCTAATTACTACTGACTTCTCGCAGAGACTGCAGATTGTGCAGAACAAACGAAGTACCCTATAGTAGATCAGTGGTTCTATGAGAACATTTAATTCCAAGGACCCCCATTGACACTGCGAGTTACCCACCACCTGTAAGCATGCATTTGACCCTGTCGAGGAATCCTCAGGGTCCCCGGTCAATTCACTCACTGCACAATATGCTGACATGATAATATTGTATTTAATCATCTTTTTTTTGTTGCACCTTAAAACACTAGACTGGCACCTTCTGATATGCTGCTGGTGTGTAGTAGTATATAATATGCTGTGAATATATAGATATACTTATTAGATGTAGATACACTGACATATTAGTTTATTAGTAATAGCCTTCTGGTGATCCTTTGCTCTTTTCTAATTTTTTCTTTAGTTTGAGAAAGCAACAAAGCAGAACACCCACAACACTCCAGATTACAGTAGGTGCCATTGGGGTGCCAGAGATTTAAAAATACATATAGCAAAGGGGGTTCATGGGGCTAATGTGCATATCAAACTCTAGTTCCTTAAAAATTAAAAATTAAAAATAATCACTACCTTAGATCAGTGGTTCTGAACATTTTCAGGCCGAAAAATAATCATATTTGAACTGGGAACCCCCCAAAATAATCACATTTGAACTGGGAACCCCACCAAAACAATCATATTTGAACTGGGAACCCCCCAAAATAACAATATTTTAACTGGAGACCCCCAAAATAATCATATTTTAACTGGGGACCCCGCCATCCTGACAAGTACTTGGAATTGTTGAGGCATTACATTTATAGTTCGACTCGGAGTCGGTTCTTTAGATAAATATTGTGAAGAAAAAACAGATCTACAAGCTCACAACACATTGCGTTGCCAGGCGTTGTGAGCTTAAATATCAGCTATTTTCAAAAATGTTGCCTATAGGAAATATTATTTGACAATTTGGCCAATGTTTGACCAATTTGTATGTAGTTTGTTGATTACTTTTGATACAGTAATCCAGCGCAGCGATAGTTCATTGAGACACGGAAGTCAGAGGTCTTTATATAATCCTGATTCAACAGGATTATATAAAGACTAGTAAACTGTCCGTGATGAATAAAAAAAGATTACACTCTAATATAGAGGTGCAAGAGGAAAATGCATCGTCTGATCTTTGTAAAGATACTATTTCACAGTTTATTGATATACATATTAAAGAGTTAGTTTCACATCTTCGTATTATCTTCAGTGTCAAGGGCAGGGACGGATTAACCACCACAAGAGCCTTGGGCCGGTGCGCACGAACATTTTGTGTTATTTCGTGTTTTTATCATCTTTTTTACCTAAATTTAACGAAATCACTGGCCAATGAAGGTCCCCAAAGGAGCCCTTTTCTGGCCCCACCGGCCCAACGGCATGGGAAGTCATGCAAATTATGCAAATCTGTTTATGGGGAAGTTTGAAGAAGATTTTGTTTACAATAATAATCCTTTTTCTATACTCTGTTAAGATGTTGGTTCAGGTTTATCAACCATGTGAACTGTATTTTCAGTGGCTCTCAAGAACAGTTACTAGAATTTAATGTTTAGATGTTGTTGTAAATAAGTCTGATTATTTAGAGACTAGAGTTTATAGGAAAGAAACAGAGCGTAACAGTTTTCTGGACTTTTCCAGCAATCATCAAAAAGGGCTTGCCGTATAACCAATTAGTGAGAATCAAAAGGATATGTAGTTCTAATAGTGCATTTGAAGAACAGGCGGCTGAGTTGTGCTCCAGGTTTGCTGCTAAAGGGTACAGTGCAAGCATGCTCAAAGAGGCTCTACAGAGAGCAAGATAGATAGGAAAAAGTTGTGAACTCCTAAACCACCGGTTTCTAAAGTGTCCGACAGGATTGTTTGTGCATGCAACTACTTTCTCGCCACTCTCAAGAGATATTAGACACAGGGCTCCATCTTACATCGGCATATTGTTAGCTTGTAGATCGGCTATTATTATTTAAAAAAATGACAAATAAGTTTAGGGATAAGGGGTAAGGGGTGGCGCAAGATATAGGGCAATGTATAGAGAAACATTGGTACATCCTGTCTAGTGATCCCAGTATAGGTCATGTATGTGTTCGCCCACAAGAGGGCCAAGAACCTAAGGGACACACTTGTTAGAGCAGATCTATATAGCCCACCGAAACACTTCTTGTCAACTCTCCCCCCTGGTGATTTCCTTTGTCATAATTGTAGCATATACATTGTAATGCCATGATTATTGAGTCATTTTTACACCCACCCTCTGGGAAAAATATGCAGTTAAAGGCAGGATTTCATGCAAAACAAAGCCACCAGGGAAAGGAGGCCAACTTTTGAAAAACACATTTTTTGACATTACTCCTCCAGATTCTGTTCAAAAATCCCGCAAATCGTTACACACTATCTCTACAGTCATATGTTCAAGATGGATCTATTTCATATTCCATCCTGATTGGCTAACATTGGCTTTCAAAGTTTGCAGGATTGACCCTTTTGAAACAAAAAGCCTCAAATCATGAACGCAGTGTGCAATTTCATGTCAACTCCCTTTCACTCTCATACGCTGCCAGCTAACTCATTCATAGCCCACATTCAATCAAGTGGTCCTTAAGCGGTCCTTTTAAGCAGTCACTACTCTGTGCATAATACATGCCAAGCTGACTCTGTGGTTGTTCAGATGTCAGCGTTCAAATTCCCTCCACATTCCCGGCCTCATCCCTGTAGCATTAGTTCTGTAATGAGTGATTCTGTGATTATAAATGTGATTTAATGGATTGTACTATTTGGTATCTAGTTCTGTTATGGGTATCTGTGACTATAATGTGTTTTATGGATTGTGTTATGATCATGTGATATGTGATATATCTATGTGGTATATGGAATCATTATGCATTGAAAGGTTTGTTGTTGATATCAGAGCTGTGTCTCAGTGCGCAGATAATCTGAGATATCAAATGTGATATGCTATCAGAGGTGTGTCTTGGTGCACAGATAATCTGGGATATCACATGAGCAGAGCCACACCGCCATACTAAATGCAATACTGAGCTGAAGAGTCTTAATTAAATGGTATATATTGTTTTGTATTAAAAAATGACACTTCACTGTCATGTGGGGACCGCCCAAAATCATGTGGGGACCCTCCTGTGGGTCCCTACCCCCAGTTTGGGAACCGCAGCCTTAAAAGTCACCATGGCCACCGTGGTTTCGTGGCCTCTCCAAAATGTCAAGTAAGCTTATCACCATTTCACTGTTTGCAATCTCATGTTCTCTCCTTTTCATCACTGTATGATCCCCATCATCCCCATACCATCTGTGTTGACACAACGACCCATATTGGAGTAATAGGAGTCTGGTGATCATTATTATTATTCATGTGTGTGCGTGTGTGTGCGTGCGTGCGTCCGTGTGTTTTATCAAGCATGTAGTGTTACAGTGTGTGGTACAGTGGAGCATTATTTGGGATCACACAGGAATGGTTGTGACGCCACACAATTTACCATGTTACAAGTCAACTGAGTTCTTTCCTACTGCTGCACTTTGGACTACAAATAAAACCAATCTCTCCAGTCCATTTCTCAAAACATGTATGTCCTTTCTTTGGTTGTAGAGAAAGTGTCTCCTGAAATCCTTGTTCCATGCTTAATACAGTATAATAATACTGACAGGAAATGGGGAGTAACAGCAGGGAGAGGTGGGGAAAGGCGGGGATAGGGGGGGGTAGGGGGGATAGGGGGGGAAAGGCGGGGATAGGGGGGATAGGGGGGGAAAGGCGGGGATAGGGGGGGATAGGGGGGATAGGGGGGGAAAGGCGGGGATAGGGGGGGAAAGGCGGGGATAGGGGGGGAAAGGCGGGGATAGGGGGGGATAGGGGGGGAGCCAGCAATAAATAACCCAATATACTGGAACCAGCTGATTGACGTCATCATGCATCATCATTATAGTTTTTATTTTTACACACACACACACACACACACACACACACACACACACACACACACACGCAGAGCAGATAGTTTATTCTAAAACCTATATAGTCACTATTTGGAGGTATATAACACATACACACGTACACAAATGTACAGTACCGGTATGTGCATTTAAAAAACTATTGCTCTTAACACAATTTGGATGTTTTTCTGTAAAGAGAGAAACACCAGGAATGCATATGCAGAGGATGGAACACAGGAAGACTCCAGACCTAGGTGAGCTTAAACCCCGCCCGATTGGTCAGCTGATTGCCACGTCAGCGAATGACATGTGGGTCTTGCATAACACTGAATGAGCCCCTCGAGTATATCTGACTGAAGGTGGAATGTTAGAGTCACGTACAGAACTTTCAAGCCTGTTTTCTCAACTCGCTGTTTTCTTCTATTTATTTTTATCCCACGATTTTGTAACCCATTTTTCACCCCTGTGTAAATTATCTAATGTGATCCTGGGCTCTACACAACCTCCGCCAACGTAGTCCCATATGGGGACATGGGGAGAGCAACGGACTTGAACTGGTTGTTCAAGTCCCTGGTTTCCCTGGTTGGACGTAGCCCGTGGAAGGAACACGTTATTCCAACCAGTTCCTTTCCCCTCCATCAGGCATGTTTATCCATGTTGCTGTCCAGGGGGAGGCAGTTTAGAGACCAGCATTACTGCATGTTTTTTGTGAGGGTACCTACCCTAGGGGACACAGGAGAACATGCAAACTCCACAAAGAAAGGCCCTTTCGCCAACCCCGCCTCGGGTATGGGCACTGATGATGCAGAGGAGGAAACACACCGCCAGCACCCACAGCATCCCGAGCGGGAATCGAACCCAGGACCTTCTAGCTGTGAGGCGACAGCACTACCAACTGTGCCACCGTGCCAACTGTGCCAGACATTACTCTATACGCCATATCTCCAAAACTGGTAGGTCAAACTGAACAAACAATAGGCCCTGCTTTCATATGACATGAAAACGGAAAAAAATCCAATAAGCCCCGGTCACAATTGGTAACTAATATGTATCTGTCTGTCTGCCTGTGTCTGAAGTGTGCAAACTGACTGTGAAAAGTGTACTTGTTAACATAATGAGTGCCACCTGCTGGCGCATGGAGCTGACCTGTTCTGACATTCCCACTTCTACAACATTGCTTTTAATTGAGTTTTAATTTGCACGTTCCCACCCTGCCCTGACTGATTTGCTGCATGTGGTGTTTTTATTATTATTTTATTTGTTTTTATTTGTTTTTATTTATTTTATGTTCTTATATTCAATTTTGTTCTTTGCCATTGTTTTATCATTTTAACTACTTATGTTTTATTGTATTCTATTTTTGCCCTGTGAAGCACTTTGCGCTACATTTATGTATGAAAGGTGCTATACAAATAAAGTTTATTATTATTAATATTATTATTATTCCACATGTTGATCCTTCCCCATCCATCCTTCCTCTTCGATGTCTCCCTTTTGACCGATACATGTCCATTTAAACTCTAGACGGGCCTGCCCCAAAGTTATTAGTGCAGCTGCGCCCTATAGATTGTCAACTCAATACCTACAATGGGAGAAAAGCTTTTAGACATTGCTGCTGTAGATCAAGGTGAATATACGTTTGCACATTGTGGGAGAGCAAATCAGAAATGATGATGAAGACACAACCTATAGCCTTTGTAGTCTATGTAATGAGAAACACTGGTATTTTTATTCTAAAGGGAATTGGCAGCCATTGTAAATGTACGGTAACTAACAATGGGTAAAATGTGAATAGAATTTTTTGTCAGGCAAGTGCACAGAGTTGGAGTACCGGTAGTTTAGAGATGAACCTTTTAAAATCTATTCTAAAGGGAATTGGCAGCCATTGTACGGTAACTAACAATGGGTAAAATGTGAATAGACTTTTTTGTCAGGAAAGTGCACAGAGTTGGAGTAGTTTTAGACATGAAAAGATAAAGATGTGTCGAAGACGGTGTGACCCTGAATGACCTAGTTGGTGCTCAAAATAGTGGGGCAGATAAGCAAACCATTTGTGCATTGTATACATGATTAAAGCATGATAGCCATGCAGAGCCTGTCCCCACTTCAACAGCCCTCAATAGACACTATGGGGCACTCTGTTATAGCTCACATAAGCTCAGCCGAAGAAGCTGACGTGCAGGAGTTGAAGACATCAACGTTCCGTACAATGGGAAGGCCTAAATCGCCTCCATCACGAACTGCATTAGCCATGCAGGGGGGGATGCAAGGTGCAGTGACAGGACCTCCCTTACTAAACTCCAAACAAAACGACAGTCCAATTGCCATGGCCAGTCTCAGACTTGCGCTCGGTGCCAAAGAATCCATCAAACATGGAAAGCCCAAAGAGCCCCCCTCCAAAGAAAAGAGGAATTAATTCACATCGGCCAACATCCGTAAGTCTACAACTTACAGTACAAGGCACGACCAAACGGGGGGACCCCTAACGCAGCCACCTCTCCCTGGCCAGACGAATTGTCACCTCGAGATGTTGAGCTCTCCAACCGAATCAGAGATAAAGTATTAGAGCCTCGGCGTGACGGTCCGAATCAGGGCCTCGTGCGCATTGAATTGATACACCAATGGACTCATGCTGCCATGCTTAGGCAGTGGGCCGTCAGCTTAATGTGGTGCCTCTGCAATTCCCTACAACAAGTGGCCCCTCAGACCAGACTAGCAGGTCCCCAACTCCCGTAAATGAGACGTATAGCTTGCGGAGTTAGTTCAGTCAGATATGCTCGAGGGGGTTCATGCCGTGCTCAAAGGCGCATACTATACTCAAGGGGTTAACTTGCTGCATTACTATGTGGGCGTATAAGTGTGTGCAAGGCCCACACGTCATGTTAGTACATCATTAAGAATATAAGAAAGCATAAGAAAGGAGGTATCTAGAGACAGGCTTTAGACTCAAACATGGCCGCAGCTCTGCTCCCTCCCCAGCTCCTAAGAAGAAATACAGATCCTTAGGCTATAAGGCTTCCCCGAATACGAGCCCTGTAGACTCCTCTGACGGTTTGATATGGTTTGACCTTGACCAACAGTCGTAATTGAAAAAAGCTGCTTTTCATGAAAATACGGAACTAATGTGTTTATTGAGTGTGAAGGTACTGTCGAAGGTGAAGCCAAGGTTTTTGACGGAGGAGCAAATGTTTGAACTGAGGGTGAATGGAATGGTGTTATTTTTGTATGGTGCCGTGTATGGTTTTCAATGTCACATACTCAGTGTTACACAGAATGCTCACTGAAAAGAATGAAAAGAAGATGAAAGAAGGTTCTTTTCAGTGGTGGAAAAAGTACTCTCGCTTTTTTACTTAAGTAGGTCTACAAGTATCAATACTGCAATATAGATATACTCTGTCACAAGTAAAAGAAAAAAGAAAATCTACAAGCTGTATGCCTCTGAAATGTAATGGAGTAAAATACAGAAAATTGGAAATACTCTAGTAAAGTAAAAATACCTCAAAATACAATTCTTGAGTAAATGTACCTAGCTTAACTTTAACTTAACTATTTTTACTAGTTTTAAATAAAAGCACACTGAATTTTTTTAAATAAAGCATAAATGTAATGAGAGCAAGAATTGAGTTATTCAGCCCCTGGAATGTAATCTAATAAAGACTGCCACTGTAGTTCAGACAGATAACTTGAGTGGTCAGGTGGTGATGTGTTACCTAACATCTAAATCCCTCCATTTCACTGATGTCCTCAATTAGAGCCCTTTGATTTTGATCACTGCTCTCGTGTTTATCGTAACACTTAGGGAATAATAACAGCCATTAAAGTGAAATAAACCACATTCACAAGGTCATTAGAATAATCAACGTTACTGGAATTAATGTAGAAATGCACACAGGACACCGATGTGTGTGTGTGAGTACTACGTGCCGTGGGATGACTGTGTGTGTGTGTGTGTGTGTGTGTGTGTGTGTGTGTGTGTGTGTGTGTGTGTGTGTGTGTGTGTGTGTGTGTGTGTGTGTGTGTGTGTGTGTGCGTGTGTGCGTGCGTGCGTGCCAAGCCTCCTGGCTTGGCTCTGTCAGGGGGGCAGAGGCAAGGGTGACTTACAAAGTGCAATATCAGAGTAAAATGCACGAGCCAAAGTCAACAAATACAACAGGGTATATTAAATGCATGGTCAAATAGATAACAATTGCTAGAGAGAGAGAAGGATGAGGTTGGCAGAGCGCCATGTGTCAGGCTTTAAGTTATAACATCGTTCCACCTGTCCTGTACTGATAATTTGTATGTTTATCTCCTCTCATGTTGAAATGAATACAAATAGGCTAAATAAATCACAACTTAAACTTTCACTACTTCACGAGGCGAGCGACAGTCATGTTTCAGGGCTGTGTGTGTGTGTGTGTGTGTGTGTGTGTGTGTGTGTGTGTGTGTGTGTGAAATGCCTAATTAATGTACTCATTAGGCTTACGACAAAGTATAGGCTCTATAAGTATTTGGATCTACTGTTTAGGTACGGGGGATTTCGGAGTCCCATGGCCGGGACTGATGCGCTTGATCTGAGTACCTAAAAAGCAGATCCAATACATCGCCAAACCATAATAAATATACTGCATTGCTCATCTATATTCAATAAATATATATACATCCTTCTTGAGTTGTCTGACTGAACTGTATTCCTACAATCAATGTTGTTGCCATGCTGCTATACCCTTCAAAGTGGGAAAACAAGCGTTTGTTTCACTTTATCAGAGTGTTTAGTGTAACACAGCTCCAAACGGAACTCACATGACATGTATTGGAAAGGGGACTCGATAATATTGGGAGGTCTGAAAGCTGACCTAAGCCTGACCCTGCAAGGTCTAATGAAAAGACTGTTTGTTCAACATTCGGTGGCTTCTCCCTGTAAGGGCTGTCAAGAGAGAGAGAGCTTCCGAACCGAGCTCACATGAGCCCGGCTGTGTCTCCCTCCCCATGTGCATGCATATCGTAACAGGGGATGATTAGCATGTAAAGCCCATTCCGTGATCTCCTTTCCCCGCAGCGTGTCACACAGACACACGCACAGGCACACACACACATTGATGAATAATGCATTATGAAAAAAAATTATATGCCTAAATTCATATCATTTTTTCCTGTCTACCCCCCTCCACCCATGTAAAAACAAAGTGGAGGCGCCCCATTGGCTATGTTCCACCCCACCCTCCTCCTTTCCCCCGGTTTCCTAGGCAACCATGTCAGGGTGGAGGAAAAGAGCAAATCATGTGAGGGCAGAGCATCTCTTCCTCTCTCTCTCTCGCTTGCCCAGCTCCCTCTCTCACTCTCTCTTGCAGTGTGTGTATACCTCTCTCTCTCTCTCTCTCTCTCTCCATGCTTTCACTTCTCTCTCAACTCTCCACTGCAGAGGGGACAGACAGACAGCTGAGGAGGACGCAGACCAGGGAGATCTCAGTGTAAAAGAAAAAAGACATTCCTCTTCTCTTCTCATCTCTTCCTTCCTTTCTTCTTTCCCACCCTCCTCCCTCCTTTCCATTTCTCCCTCTCTTTTATCGTGTTATCAGCTCCCCCCTGTACTCTCCCTCTGTCCCTCTTTATGTGATTAATGTTTAGGCATTCCTTCTCCTTCCTGCTGTCTTCTTGCTCTTCCCGCTAAGCGTGGGCGTTGTGCCTGGACCGACGTTGGCTTGGCCAACTGTGTCCTGCAACATGGGTTGTGGGAATTCCTCAGCCACCAGCACCTCAGGAGGGGGTGAGTGCTGCCCAACATCTGTCTGTGTGTGTGTGTGTGTGTGTGTGTGTGTGTGTGTGTGTGTGTGTGTGTGTGTGTGTGTGTGTGTGTGTGTGTGTGTGTGTGTGTGTGTGTGTGTGCGTGTGTGTGTGCGCGCGTGTGTGTGTATCAGTTATGTTATGTATATTTCATCTGTCTCATGTACAGTATGTGATCGGGTGTGTGTAGCTCGAAGAAGATCAGTGCAAATTTATTTTCTGCACGCAGCAGTTCCCTGGCCTGTGGCTTGTTCTCCATACTGTTTGTGCACGTGTGTGCGCACGTGTGTGTGTGTGTGTGTGTGTGTGTGTGTGTGTGTGTGTGTGTGTGTGTGTGCGCGTGCGCGTGTGTGTGTGTGCGTGTGTGTGTGTGTGTGTGTGTGTGTGTGTACTAATGCATGTGTACTGTAATAAAGACATCTAGGAGTCTTGATTACGAAGCCGAAATACTGTGGGTTGAGGTATCTTGAAAGTTGGATGGAGGTAGTAGGGTTAGTAGTTATATCCGTTATAAATGACCTACTTACTATCTTCTGATCTGATTTCTGCCCTCTCCAACTCAGGCTTTATAGTCGTGGCGATGTCACTCCCCCGTTGTCGTGGCAACACTCCCCCCCAGTAAACGCTTGAGTTCACTAACTGTGCTACTCACGGCAACGAGTTTTGCGGCGTGGTTTATCCTCCCCAGTCTTCTTGATCTCTTCTCTCTCGACGGCGGCCTCAGCAGGCCGACGGCGGCATCGGCAGGCAAAGCTGGGAGTTTATTTAGTCGTGCTACGGATGGCGTATAGGTGCGGTTGTCTATCTGCACCACCACGGCTGTTCTCACGCGGCCATCTTTCCCTGGCAGGACAATAAACAATTTAGGCATTTAGCAGACTATCATGAAACATGCGTAAGCTAAGAACATAACAGTTAATATCTATATAATGAAACTAAACTATACACACTATACTATTACTATTCATATATAGGCCTACTAAAGTGCTATGACTACATAAAATGCAATTCTAGTGCTGTCTACGTAACATGCTAGTCTGTATAAAATGCTATCTAAGTCTACGTAAGTGCTATCTAAGGGGCTAGGGCAAGTACTACGGGCCACGATGGAGTCTGAAAAGGGGGTTTTTCAGACTACGGCGGGAGATTGGGAGTGAGGCTGCAGTTCTGATTGTAATGGGAAGTGCATACCATATCGTTTTGGAGCCAGAAGGGAGAAGAGTTTGGGATGTGGGGAGCATTGTCCCGGCGTTTTTAGTGAAGGTACTTCCAGCTTCCCTGCGTTGGCTGATCTGAGTGTTTGTAGGGTTCGATCATACTTGCAAGATATGGGGGGGGCCTGACTGTCCAGGACAACACCAAGGTTCCTGGCTGTTGGGACAGACGTTACCAGGGCGATGTCTACGTAAATAGTTAGCTCCCGCATAGGGCAGGACTTAGCTGGGAAGAAGAGAAGCTCAGTCTTGTCTGGGTTCAGCTTGAGGTGGTTGGAAGACGTCCACTGTGAGATGTCAGCCAGCCATGCAGTGATGCGCTCTTCCAACTGGGTGGCAGAGGGAGGGAAGGATAGAAACAGTTGTGTGTCAGTGATATAGCAGTGATAGGATATATTGTGAGCAGAGATGATAGTGCCAAGGTACTTAGTGTACAGTGAGAAAAGGAGGGTACCAAGTACAGATCCCTGTGGGAACCCAGTTTGGAGGTTATGGGAGGGTGATAGCAAACCTTTCCAAGAAACCTGGTAGGTCCAGTCAGTGAGGTAGGAGGAGAACCACTTCAGCACCATCCCGCCGATGCCTAGATCAGCTAGGAGCTAGGAGTCAAATGCCTCCGATAGGTCTAGATTAGAAGAATCAGGACTGCAGAGTGGGAAGCAGCCTGGGCAGCATGTAGTGAATCAGGACTGCAGAGTGGGAAGCAGCCTGGGCAGCATGTAGTGCTTCTGTGACTGCAGAGTGGGAAGCAGCCTGGGCAGCATGTAGTGCTTCTGTGACTGAATCAGGACTGCAGAGTGGGAAGCAGCCTGGGCAGCATGCAGTGCTTCTGTGACTGCGAGGAGTGGGAAGCAGCCTGGGCAGCATGTAGTGCTTCTGTGACTGCGAGGAGTGCAGTTTCCGTGGAGTGGGCCTTTTTTAATCCTGACTTGGTTGGGATCCAGCAGGTTGTTCTGTGAGAGATGGAGAGAGAGTTGGTTAGAGAAAGGAAGGTAATGATACCGGTCTGTAGTTCTTGACATCTGAGGGGTCAAGAGTTGGTTTCTTGAGGAGTGGTGTTACCCTGGCTGACTTGAAGGCAGATGGGACCCAGCCATTACTGAGGTGTAATTAGCACTCATTAGCTACACCTGGCTACGCACATGTTGGCTAATCATGCAGTGCTGATTAGCTACAGTAATGGCTGCGCCCAGGGCACCCCTGTGTGGATTCGTCTATAGGAGAAAACATGGTGGACCACAGTTTGACTCTAGCCACTTGAACCCTATTCAGGGAAAATTTGCAGAAAATTGCAGATCTACAGGCTCACAACGCGCCTGTGACCCGTTGTGACCTGTAGATCGGCTATTTCCGCCGAACATGTTTGTGTACAGGGTAAAAACAGCAGACCAAGTACAGAGCCAAAGGTAGCAGTTCTACAAGAGAGCTCTGCTATGACCTACAAGTTTAGCAGCTTGCATGATTGGCTATTTTCGGAGGTTTGGTGTACAGGGAAAAAGGCAGACCAAATACTGAGCTAAAGGTTCAAGTTTACAAAGTATTGAGAGTTTTAAGTTAAATGTCTGAAAATACACATTAACATGAATCCATGTCCCTGCTTCATCTCTCTCAGCTAAGGGTCCTTAGAACTGCTCTAGTAGCTATAGGAGACAACATGGTGGACCGCAGGAATGACTGGTTTTCTCAACAAAAAAAATCCAAACGGGGAACATTTATTGGCCTGCTTTGTCCGTTGTGCCGTATCCGCACAGCTACGGTGGTAGTGTGCAACTAAGTATACTTTAAGTGGACCTGTTGCGGTTTCCATGGTTTCCACGGGGCCCCCTCTAAATAGCCATAGCCTTGAATTTATTGCGGAAATAGCGAAAATAACCGATCCTTTCACCATTTTCAAAATGTTCTTCAACAATCTTCTGATCTTTGAATATAATCAAATATACTGTAAAAAGGATGGATCTTCCATAAGGAAGGGACTATACAGAGAACAGTCTAGAGAGGGACAACCATAAGGAAGGGACTATACAGAGAACAGTCTAGAGAGGGACAACCATAAGGAAGGGACTATACAGAGAACAGTTTAGAGAGGGACAACCATAAGGAAGGGACTATACAGAGAACAGTCTAGAGAGGGACAACTTACTACTGCAGCATGTGATTCATGCCGTGAGCTATATTTTACACACACACACACACACACACACACACACACACACACACACACACACACACACACACACACACACACACACACACACACACACACACACACACACACACACACACACACACACACACACACACACACACACACACACACACACACACACACACACACACACACACACACATATATACACCCTGTGGGTTCAAACAGTCAAACAGGACTTTCATTGATGTTGGTCTGTCTTGGTCTTTGCTGGCTGTAGTGTTAGTAGTATACAGTAAGTGGCTGTAGTTCTATAGTATTATACTGTAAGTGGTGCTCCAGGTGGTGTTTTCATCCATAAAGCCTAGAGCAGGGGGTCTTCAACAGGGCCTCCGGGACTCATAGGGGACCTCAGAGTTACTACAGGGAGTCCATCAAATCCACTTAAACCCTAGCAACCCTATTCTGAAGAGAACTATAGCAGATCGACAAGCCCGCAAAGTGCTTTTAGATCTGCTATTTTCGGCAAAAAGAGTGGTTAAATGTCTGGAAATACACATCAACATGAATACACCCATACTGTACACTGATGACAGTGCTGTCCATCAAGTGTATGGATCTCTCTATGAAATCTATGAAAACATCAAGTGTATGGATCTCTCTATGAAATCTATGAAAAACATTTATCTCTTTTATCCAATATGTGCACAGGGGGTCCCTGCTTCATCTCTCTCTCTCTCTCAGTCAAGATCACCTTGCTTTTCCTTATGTAATCAACAACAGCTGTTCACACAGAGTTACAGTGGTGGAAAAAGTACTCTTTTTTAAGTATTAATACTGCAATGTAATACTCTGTTACAAGTAAAAGGCTGGTACGGCAGCAGCTATGACCTATATAGGTTAGTTAGTGCTACTGTGAAGAACGTCTCCGTCACTACACTGTACATTAAAGCAACAGTGTGTACTATAGCCTGACCTCTATATAACTTGTGGATTTCGTAGCTTGTATAAATTGGTTTTGCGGCAGAAGCCAATGCCATGTGAGTAATTGCTAAAAGCAAAAAGAAGATATAGTACTTTATTGTCAGTTTGCACTGGAATTTGTTTTGCGACCCAGCAGCCTTGTATTGTATGCAACACATACAGTATACACACACATTTGACATAACACAGGACAAAACCAGAAAATACAGTTACATATATAGAAACATAAGTGCAGAGAGCAATGTCCACAGCTCAGTCTAGTCCTGGCCAAAATCCTGATCAAGCCTCAGAGTCGACTGATGGACAAAAGACCTCTTCAGTCTGACCTTATTGTATGCTGGAACACATCTCCTTCCTGAAGGCAGCAACCTATACTCTCCATGCAAAACATGGCTAGTATTAGAGGTGATATTCCTTGCTAACCTTCGGATGCTGTTATCATACGTGGATGTATAGAGCCTCTGAAGTGGTTGTCCAACAATCTTTGAACAAATGTTTAGTTGTTGTAGCAGTTGTGACTTTAAGGCTACAGACAAACATCCATACCAGGTGGTACTACTACTACAGTACTGAAGAACACTCATAATAACAGAAGTGAAAAACAAAAGAAGAATCCGTCTAGCACCAAAGGATCTTACACGGCGAAGGAAATAGATTCTTTGCTTTGTTTTCTTTCACACTGATTCAATCTGATCTTTAATTTCACGACAGATCAGATTGAATCAGTGTGTAAAAAAACAAAGCAAGATGAAATTGTTGTGTCTCCATCACTATACAGACTAGACAGTGTTTCTTAAAGTGTGTGCCGTGTGTGTCACCCTAGGGTGCAGTGACGCAAGCCCTTTGAATATTTTGATCATATTTGGAATTGAGCAACATCACTTCAGTTTAATCACTTAGACCCGCTAGACGGACACTGTATAGTTCTTTTCCCTCTACACCAACTGTCTTCACCAAAAACAGAACTAGACGCATTGTGACACGAATTGTGAGCTTGTAGGTCGGTTAGGTTTGGCGAATGTTCCCTTCAGATATCCTGGGGTTCAAATGTATTCAAGTATAAAGTCATTTTCAGTCTGTCCTAAAATGCAAAATGATAGTTTTCCTCTGTGACATACCGTCTT
Source organism: Protomyctophum bolini (assembly GCF_963924005.1). NCBI lineage: Eukaryota > Metazoa > Chordata > Actinopteri > Myctophiformes > Myctophidae > Protomyctophum > Protomyctophum bolini. Next base: position 17,293,660 of record NC_137865.1, read on the forward strand.
AGGGGGAAAGATTTACAAGTGCCAGCCAGGTACTCGCTCGTTTAACATAATCACGGACAGCCAGTGGGACACGTAAGCGACCCCGTGTTTCCTCCACTGTCCACTGGTTTCATCGTCCTGCAAATGACATCCAACCCATTTTGCATCCATAGCGTTGAGCATGGCTGGGCAGCATTGAAGTTGTCTCCCTACTGGTCAAAACCTGGTACTGCAGGCGGGTTGGGCCCAGGTTAAATTTATGAATGAATTTGTGACGTAGGACGTGACGCAGAGGTACCACAAGAACAGTGCGAGGGGTACTATGATAGGAGCCAACCAATCATATCAACGCTCGAGGGGTACTACCCGGAAGACTTTGTCGTTCTTCCAGGTCCTTCAAAACGCCACTGAGCAACTTCCATTGAAGTGAATCGCTCCTCAATCCGTTCTATTATAGCTCTATGGCCCTAACCGCCCCAATGACGGCCGCATGGGTATGTATGTATGTACGAAATGTCTGTTTAGAGTACGAACCGCTATGTCTGTTTAGAACAGCCACTCAGTTCACACAGGTGTGGTTTTCTTTCTAAGAGAGGGATGGGAGCTGTCCTCATTTCTGGGTGACAGACCCCCATACACAAAAGAAAAGAAGGTATAAGGACCGCACACTGGACTGAGCTCCAAAAGCTTAAGGTTGTATTCTCTCACCACAAGGGACATGACGTTTGGACTCCTCACGGCTCTTCATCAGACGAGCTCAGTCCAGTCCAGTGTGCGGACCTTACTTTATTTTCTATTATATTTACCTCAGCCCAGCACCTGGCGTTTAGTTAGTGCATGTGCGTGCTCTATTGTTTCTATTTGAGACCCCCATACACACTCACATTTTCCAATGGATTTCAGAGAAATCAACATATTCTCATGATTGTCTGTCAGTCGATGAGTCACGACTCTCGTATATCATCAGTGGTGTCACCTGAGGCTCGACAGGAAAGGACACCGGCTGCTCTTTACACATTTTCCTATACGTATGTCACTGTGAATGCATGATCCATAAACAGCATTACAGTATGTCCCAGCTGCCTAGCACTTTAGTGTCTGCACAACATTTGTCCGCTCTGTTATGGGCCTCCTAGACTCCGGAGTCGGAGCAGGTGTGAATCCCTCTCTCACTAAACATCCATCACATCCAGAAACCTTCTCCCTGCATCCAACATCATTGCCGTTTATCTCCGCCACAAAATTAATCACCATGGCAATAAATGCCAGAAACCTTTTCTTGTCCATACAGATATACCCCTCTCAGCTCCATTCACTTTCCCCCTCAGAGGTTCCTGTTCAGCCTGTTGTGAGGCCATCCTTGCATTGCTCCCCTCCACTCGCTTTACCGCTTCAGCGTATGACAGCTTCTTTCCTGCTCTGATCTTACTCACTTGGATCTCCTTCACTTTCCTGGGACACTGTTACGACCCTACATAATGTTCACCTCTACAATGTAGACACTTTGCTGGTTCCCGTTTCTCTCTGCATTCCTCCTTGCAGCTTTCCACCCCACATCTCCCACACCTCCTACTTCCCCTACAAACTGCAGCGACATGCCCGTACTACTGACATAAAAAACACCTGTTAGTGGCGCTATAACAGGCCAATGTGAAAAAGGGTGGGATATATTCCTCAGCCTAGTCAAGGAAGCTTTGAAGAATGCTGGTAGAGAGCTGGCGCTTTGGCATGGGGGGTCAGATCAACATTATGGAATGTCAGAACAGGTCAGCTCCATATATGGAGATCTAAGGGTTTGAGGTTTGAGGTCAGATGTAGAGTCGCTTGCCGGCTCCATACAGTATAGATACAGGATAGGTTATGATCCTGCAGTCTTAAGTTATCCATGTATGGCTATCCAGGGTTTGATGAGGTCAGTGTTGTGATCTTCATATATGGAGACTGCCATATATGGTGGCGTGACGTATCACGAGACGTGACCATATATGGAGGCATAATGTCACGAGGCGTGACCATATATGGAGACGTGACCGACCATTCGACCGACCGACTGACAGGATATGCAGGTTTTCAGAATAAACTGCGACCTTCGGTCGCAATAATATGAGTAAAAAAATACCGTAAGAGTTAATAATAGAGTTACAATTAAAGAAAAGTAGATAGAAATAGAAAAATATATATAGATAGAAAAATACGTCCACACACTGTGGATCTGCTCAGTACAAGAGAATACATTTATTTTGAAGGCAACTTTACGGTATTGTCTGCAAGCAGATCCACAGTGTGCGGACGTATTTTTCTATTTTATCATTGATTTGCCTACGCACCTGCTCCTAAGCCTCTATATACTCTAGGTGTGCGAATACTTTTCTCTAGGTGGCATATTGTTACCTTGCCTTGAACTTTAAGCTCATTCTTTCAGAACACAATCGAACAAAACAAAAACCTGATATGGCTTTAGTTTTAGTTGTATTGTTTCACCATGTTAGTGGGATACTTTTCAATTACCAATTAATGGAGCAACTACATTTATATACCTCTACCCAGTGGTGTAAAGTATACTATAGCATACATTAACCACTTTAGCCCTATTTATGCCTATAGTCTACAAGCTCACAGCTGTTATTTTCAACCAATTTAGTACTTTTACTTTTGGTACTATATATTTTGATGCCAATACTTTTGTACTTTATTTACTCAAGTAACATTAAATTGAACACAGGTCTTTTACTTGTAACAGGAGAATTTATATATTGTGGTATTGTTAATTTTTCTTAAGTCAAATATCTCTATATTCCACCACCTCTACCAAAGTGTATGTCATGTTAATTCAACTGGCTGTGTCCTTGCATTTTATAGACTAATGGACATTCCATATCGATACTGTTGTGCCCCCACATGTGCACCCTTGGATATGAATGTAAGCTTTTGTGAGGCTTTTCTAAGGCTTTCTGAATATCAGGCCCCAGTGTGCTGAGGCTTCCTGAATAGGCCCCGTGTCATGTCAGCAGACACACAACTATTTCTTGTGCAAAGTTCATTCTTGTGTGTAATCATTCTTTCACCGTATCATCTTCCAGAGACAATCACATATTATTCAATCCAGTTCTTCTCTATGCATAAACTGTACTACGCTATAGCACTACTGGGCAGAGTATGTAGGACAGGGTTCATTGCCATGCCAGCTTGTGGTGGACCTTTTTGTCAAAATTCAATTTTTGCCATGGACATACAAATATTATGAGAAACAGAGTATACTACTAGTGGTACGGTCCAAAAGTGGCTTGTAATGGTTGTAAATGGGTTGAAATGGACCTACAGTATAATGGTCCAATTGGGCCATTTTACGAAACTATACAAAAACTTGCCAACTACCTACAATTTAAGGGATGCCCAGAAAAATCACACCCGTACAAGAAGTGAGTGTGCAACTCCGTGTGGGGGGGTCCCCGGAGCTTCCATACCCACAGGAACGCGCCCAGGGTGCTAGCCTGGTTCCGCCAAGCCGCCCCGCATCCGAAACGGTCGAGAAATTACAGAGTTACTGTGTGGGGGTCCCCAGGGGGTCCCTGGAACATCCAGACCCCCAGGAATGTTATTATTATCTGTTCAATAAGATAATGTAGTCTTTTAGTTTACAAATAAGGGATGATTCCATATTTCAAGGGATGGTTGCCGATTGGCAACCCTAGCAGCGCCAGTCATAAATAATGAACACTGCTCAGGTAGATTAACACTGTTAAGCCTACACTATTTTATTCATTTTGGTTACAATTTAACGTTACGACATTGATGTTTGAAGGATGAATATACGTATGCACATTAAACTGCTTTCTACATAAAACAGGAATTCATGTAACTAACTGCTTAGACAAATTGAGACAGAATCAATTGTAATCAACAGATGAATCATAATCGAATTGTGAGGCCAGTGAAGATTCACATCACTAGTCCTAGGCTAGGCCTGTCACAATATCACTGCATAGGCCTACTGTAATTATCTTTCTCATGGTGGAAACCTCATATGTCCAAAACTGGTATTTTTCAGGATTCAAATTCAATGACTATTGTACGTTCAAGTATCGACGGGTTTCGAGCTTGAAGATCTGCTACTTTTGATGGTTTTGTGTGCCTCTGTCGTATACTCAAGTCTAGGGCATTCATTTATGAAAAAAGACAAAAAGGCAACAATATGTTTTTTTCTTCAAAGTCGCAATCGAGGCAAACGTTTGAAATAATGGGGTTATTGATTTAAACCCAGCCTTACACTGCAGACTCAGTGATATTAGGGACCAGATCACTAGAAGGAAGAAACCCATTGAAATATCGCAGACATGGATCGACAGAGTGCTCTCTATAAGACCCTCCCCGCACGCACACACGCACACACCTCATCCAACTCACTGGCAGGCGCAAAGCCAGCAGACTTATTCTGCTTCTTTGCAGTCGCCTCACCGCAATTAAAGGAGCACTTACAGTGGTGCTTTAATGGCAGCCATTATGGTTTGCTTCATTGATTTCTGTCCGTGGCGGGTTCTGAAAGAGCAGACAGGGAGCTGTTAGATAAGAGGTTGGGTTAACCCATTTTTACTCAAATTTTTGCTTCTGAGGGAGTTCCTGGAATAACATATTTTCAGATGGGGGTTGGGGGCCAATTACATATCATTTTTGGGGTCCTTGGCATGAAATATTGAGCACCACTGATACCGAAACATAGGTATTTCTGAAAACTGTCAGGATTTAGAAGACTTTTTTTAATGTTGACGTCAGGCCTAAATGGGTCAAAGGTGCAATGCGTCTCACGCCGTTTTTTGACAGTGTGCATTACAGTACATGCTATTGTGACCAGTGGCCGAATGAATCACATAGAAACTGTTATCATTTGCTGACCAACTCTTGAGAACACATTCATATATAAAGTGCACTGTGTAAAAGTGCGAGGTGCATATTTCAGTGAACCCAATAAAAGTTGTCTTGATAAACCTGCTAAGACTACACCACTTTTGTTAATGAGGGAAAGTCCCCGATCAATACTCTTAAAGGGAAACTTCACCCTTTTTGCAAAACAAATATATGTTAATGACGTTTAGAAGATTTACAACACTTTCCTGGTCTTTATATGTGTGTAATATGTGGTTTTAGATATTTTAGATTTTAGCAGTGAGCCCATGCAGTATCTCTGATGTGGTCTCAGTAAGACAGCCCCCCCCCCTATCCACAAGGAGGAGCAGTGCACCAAAGCATTACGGGAATTATAGTCCAGGAAGGAAGTGAGCCCATTGTCGATGACATCAGAGACACTGACTCATGCCTTGCTCAGTGTCCTGATGGCAGACTCATGCCATGCTCCTTGGTCTTGACGACATTGAGGGAGAGGTTGTTCTCCTGATACCAGAGTGCCAGTACTGTATGTTGATCTCGTCTACGTAGTCAGATTCGTCGTTGTCGACGATTCGGCCTATCACTGCCGTGTCGTCCGTGTACATTATGATGGTGTTGGAGTCATGTTTGGCTGTGCAGTCATACGTGTACAGGGAGTAGAGGAGAGGGCTCAGCACGCATCCCTGGGGTGTTCCAGTGTTGAGGGTCAGGGGGTCAGATGTGATGCTGCCCAGCCTGCCCATTCTCACGACCTATAGTGTCGTGGAGGTTTTGTATTTATTTGCACAAGTTTTGTGTCAAGCTTTGTGTCAAGTTTCGCTGGGACAATGGTGTTGAAGTCTGAGCTGTAGTCCACAAACAGCATACATGTATATTTGTCCTTCAGCTGCTTGTTGTCCATGTGCGAGAGGACGGACATTATGGGATTTGACTGGTTTCTCGATTTCACTGTAACATAATACTCAACGTAATTACACAACAAAATGCTTTTTAACAAGAAAGATCCTTGAAATGTCTCCCCAGAATGCATTACCTAACTTTATGTTTAGAATCTCGCCAATACTATAAATACACAAATAAATAAATAAGTTTGGGTTAAATATTGATCCTTTTTCTCCATTTTATTTTTTATTGCATCTGCAGGACCAGCGGAGGCCTCCAAAGAAGTGTAAGTGTTACATGTCAGTCTGCAGCTCTTGTAATGTACTCTCAGAGTGGTCAGAAAAAAAGCCCAAATTGTCCATGATTTGATGGTGACGCTGTTTGTTATTTTTTCATACTACAGTGTCACACAAACGCATCATAAGTACCAGATCCGCACGCTTGTAACGCGGCACGATGAAAATGTTTCAAGCTTGTAGATCTGCTACTGATGTCTGATGCTTTTGAATTTGAATCCTGGAAAAGCAACGGTTTTGGACATTATGAGGTTTCCACCCGACAGAGACGATAAATGTTCTTGTCAGAAGAACTGGACGGTTCTATATATATTATCCTTCAACCTTCATAAGGTGTTGGGTGAAATCAGCCCTCAGCTATTCCTTCAAGAAATACTGGGCATGGCTTTTGTTACCCCTCCCCTACTGGGCGGGTTTTTTTCTTTTCTTTTACATGAGTTGGGTGTGTTAGCATAGTAGACTCTGGAAATGCATTCCAGTAGCCAGCTCGTAGCATGGCTCGTTAGGCAATAGACTTTCATCCTGCTCATGCCATAATTTTTTGTCCACCGCAAACTTAAAAAAAAAAAAAAAAAAAGGTTTCCGACATACATGGCGTCGTGCTTGTGGTTAGGGTTAGGTTTGGGGTAGGGTTAGTAATAGTAATGTCCAACATACAGTACAGTACATTTCCCCCGTGGCTTTGTGTGGTGTTACTCAAAGTGACTACTGGGTTGGGCTTGCTGCTGCATGGCCCAACCCCTTGTATTTCTTACAGCTGAGGGCTGAAAACACCCGTGTGTGTGTGTGTTTAACAGACATCCAGCAGTCAGTAGGAGGACTCACGAGCGTGCTTAGCCTCCTTGATTACGGCTTGCCATGTCTCTTTCTCACTGCAACTAGAAACAAATAATAATCTTTGAAAAGAAAAACCTTGTAACCTTGTAACCTATTCACAAATGTTGCAATGCAATTACCAGTCACAGCAGTAATACTTCTTTCATAATTTGCTCCACTTTCATTCAGAAAAAGCATTTGATGATGAAACAACACAATAGGTTTATTGATTCTACTGCTTGCAGACAAGAACAGATTCTCAAGATAGCTTGGCTTGAAATTGAGATATTTTGAGTTGTTCTAAATGTGTGTAGCCTACAGCATGGTTTGTGGTCATTAAAGGCTAATCTGACCTGTGATTTTGTCTCCATCAGGACAGAAGAGCCCTCGCCAGACGATGAAAAAAGAAGGTATATAACACTTTATTACATGGCTTGGTTAAATGCTTGATTCTGATTGGTCAATCGCTGAATTCATCGGTCTGTTATTTCTGGATAATGACCACTCTGCTCTATAACAGACTCCTAATCAAACCCTCGGAGCACCTGGCTGCAGACGCTTGATTTACTGCTGTTTCCAACATGACAGCCATGTAAACACACACACAATGTCATTTACAGCTAAACATTGCTCTCAAAATCGTTTTTGAAAAGATTAGAGCAAGTACCGCAGTACCCGAAAATGGATTCTATTTGATCAACTCACTTCCTTGTTTTACGACAGTGCTCCAGCCCTGCAGCTGGGCAGACGCATGCAGCGAGAGTGTGCGACACTTAAAGCGCAAATAACATGCATTTTAAAACGGCTTTTAATATTTAATAATCATATGGTCTATGTCCCTCAAAGTTATTTCTAATGGTTTGAGCCTCAATCACCACTCTGATATAACCAGGCCTTGTCATTTCTTTCTGGACTTTGAAAGCAGTTTTAGCTGCAGTACACAATGTCCTGAGGTGGTGGGGGTGCTGATATGCAGATTATTTAATATTTGAGTCATTATAATACTGATGCTAGATAAAACCATAGGCTTGTTTCCATTCCATGCTAGCCTGGAAAATCAACAATGGTGGACATTGTAAACAAAGTGGAAATGCAAATTTGGAACTGAAGACTGAAGAAGGAGGAATTATACAAAGTAGGGTGACATTGATGACATCACGATGAGGCCAAAATCAGCCGAGCTGTTCCTGAGAGCAATTTCCATTAAAACACCCATATGACATGAAGGCCTGATTGTTCAAAATTGGTTATTTGTGGGGATAGAAAACACACATGGGAGCCACAAAAAGTTGAATTTGATGTTATAGGTCCTTTAAGGAATACTTTGTTTGTTGTGTTTTGGGTCAATTTATTAATTTGAGCCATGTAATAAGCGGGATAATGGCTAGGTGGTCATTGCCGGGAGATAATTCACCGACAGGGAGTTTAACGAATGAATGAATGAAAGAATGAATGAATGAATGTCTTTATTCTGATCAATATAAAAATCTAAAATCAATTACAAGAAACATCAAGTCCAATGGAACGTCTTAGACAGGTCATTTGGGATAGTTATAAATCCAGGCTTTGTGTCCTGACTGAGGCTAGAGGACTATCTATAGTGCAGCTCTAGTAATTTACATTACAATAATGCTATTCACAGATTAATTCAAACAACACATGAATCAATGCATTAGATCCCAAGGACAGCTTTAAAAGTAACTCTTGCCGCCCCAAACACTTCACTCGCACTGCACCATCTAGGTGTTTTGTGTACAATTCTCATAAGAATTTGTATAAAATTCTCATTATAGGCTACAATAAATCTTGTAGGGCTCCTAAACAAAATCACACCAATGTGTGAACTGAGTGCGGTGCGACGGTGCCACTTTAGGTCACCCAGTGGTATTGCAGCTTTCTGTACTCAAGTAGACATACGATAGCTGTTTATTGGAGCGGTTAGGCACCACTCAAAAACAAAACTAAACTAAAAAAAACTAAACTAAATAATATGTTTTTTGGATCGTAATACACTGCTTACTGGAATAAGTGAGATCACTGATGCTATACTAGCTATTGGCTCTTTGGCTACATGATTATGATTGGTCAATCACTGAATTCAGTGACCGTGTGTTTATTTCTGAATAAAGACAGCTGAGCTCAATAACAGACCGCTGTCTAATCAAAGGCTCAGGGCACCTGCTGCGCTGCTTGATTTTTGCCTTATCCGACTTGGCAGCCTTACGTCAGTAGTTCTCAAACTTGTTGTGCCAAGGACGCCCAAATTAATATAATATTTGGCCATGCACACCCCATCTGAAAATGTATTGTGTTATTGTGTGATGCTGTATTAACTAATGTTGGACCCCCTGGAACCCACCGAAGACCCCTCTTTGAGAACCACTGCCTTATATTATGAGATCAGTTATCCATCTATTATTGTTAACGCTGTTGTGGTGGCATACTTGTCTCAAGGCACCAATGTTCACCAATGTTCAGCAGCTACCTAATGGAATGATGAGATGCTGCAGAGGACATTAGCAGGAGGAAATTGGTCCCTAGACCGATGCCAGTACAACTTCAGACTTAATAGACTAATTAAGTAGACTACAGTAATAAATAACTAATTAAGTTCATATAAAATATTTATTTTAATAAATAATTGTAATCTATTTAATCTATCTCGTCAAAATCTGTCTGGCTGAACTTGGAGTTCACTGGTATACTATACTCAATGTGATGGCCCAGGAGAGGGGGGGTTCCAACTAAGGCATTCACAGCTGAACGATTGACACTGTAGTTGGGAACTAAATGGTTTGGTTTTATTTAGTTGTTGTAGAGTACAAAACGGAAACAAATGGACCCACAGTGGAAAACATTGTGTTGTTTTGTACACTCTCACAGGGCCCTATCTGGAGGATCTATGGCGCATGGTAGTACCTTGCAGTTTTAAAGCTGCACCTCGGGTAGCGTGTCCAACTGCGATTTGGATAGACGGCGGATAAAATGTTAGGGGTTATCTTTCATCTCCAAATGATGGCTGTGTTTTGGTCGGAGAGGCTTTATTGTCGAATTGAAAAGCATGTGACCACCTACATGAGTAATAATGTGATATTAATGATGTCAGGAACTGCAGGTGGAGGGCTTTGCTACATGTACACTTAAAGCTCACTGCATGTCACAAATTTGTGCCTCACTGCAAGCTTGTACAAAATATGAAAAAATAAATAAGGAAATATATTTCTCTACTTGTCTACTGGTCCCTGGCACAAAACATTTTCAGATTGTCTAAATACCTATCAATTTGGGGGTCCTTAAAAGGAAAAATTTAAGAATCCAAGATGGCTACACGCCAAACCACAACTGATTTTAAGACAAATGGGCCCATAGATGGGTGAAAGTACTACATGCTGAGTGTGAAAATGACCACTGCAGCGGTTAGAAACCACCAAAGCAATGATGCTGTGTTTTTGCGCCAACTTGCACTGAGTGCAGGATATATGGCCCTCAGAGTTAAAGGAGAATTCCATGATAGAAGGCTTTCTTACCTTTATTTGTAGTTAATATTCAGGGAAATAATGCGCAGAATATGTTATAGTGTAGATTGGGGTTCCAGATACAAATGGTAAGTATCAACTGGCTTAAGGGACACTTTTGTTGTTTTTAGGGAAACTTATAATATTCTATTCTAATCTCTTCTCAGGAACTATGGCGGGGTGTATGTGGGTCTCCCAGTAGACATGTCCACAGTGGCTACTAGTCAGTCCAAATCCACACTTAAAGGTCTGTAATTCATCGTATAGCTATTCAACATTGATGTCATGTCATGTCATGATGTACTGTAGGCATTGCCTGGCAGAGATCTGTGCTCCGACGTTCTAGTCTGTTCGTGTAATTGTAATAATGACAGCACTATTCTGAGTTTGCAGAGTTAGTTCAGTCAGGTATACTCGAGGGGCTTCAGGTTCACACAATGCTCATGGACGCATTAGGAAGCGTATTTCATGGTACTACTCATGATTCATACACCATACGCTGACCAGGCAGTCAGCTAACCCGGGTTATTTAAGCTCACAGACACATCAGTCTCTGTTCTTCCTGCTATCCTCCTCCTGCTGTCATTATTTTGTCCCTGGACTGTTTGTTTGCTCCCACCGCCTCCCCAGCACCACCAGTGGGATCGGCTAATTGTTTGTAATTGTTCCCCATGGGGGGTGTAATTGTGCTCTTAATGTTTAATGGTGGTGTTTAATTGTGCCGAGCAGGGACAAAAATCCACCAGAGCCGAACGCCAACATAAAATATATGCACACTTGTATTCTCATTCTATAATACATATTTGTTAAATCTATTTGTGAGTTATCTGACTGAACTTTTTCATTTACTCATATTAGCTATTACTAGAGAGGTGCCCGTGGGTCCTCTACGGCGGTGCCCGTTGGGCACTGGCCTACTTGGAATGATGCAAGTTGGAAATGCATGCACCACCCAGATATTATGTCTGTGTCCCTTTTATGTCAGAATGATGTCAGATTTCTGTATGTGTCCCTTTATTCCTATATATGGAGTTCTCTGTCAGCCATGCCCAAATATGGAGTGTTGTGAGGTCAAAACAGGCTATAGCTCCATATATGGACCCTGGGCAGGGGCCCTGTCCAGAGCCTTGGCAGAGACCTTTTTGGGCGGTTCTGGACAACCGTGGGTCCGACCGACTCAACACCGGGCACTGCACGTGTGGAACTAACTGCCGTTATGTATACCACTGGAGACATTTCATGGCAGTTCGCAGTTGAGAACAAAATACATTATAATGCTGAGATCACAACAAATAATTAACTAAATATTCTGTAACTGCAACCACATTCCTTTTTCCTCCTTTTGCAGATTAGCAGACATGGAAAGGCAAAAATTAACAATGGGTAAGTGTCCCTGAATTTACAATCAATACAGATTTATCTAAATTGTCTCTGCCTGGCTGGACACGATTTTCGACCATTTTGCGTTTTCTTCAAAACAATATAATCTTCAAAACTACTGCTACTAGTAAAAATGTTGGGGTAAAGGTAAAACAACGTATAGGTTACACCAGGTATAAATGGGTTGGCTGCTGAACAAGAGCTAAGTCTGGTGACACAGACTGAACCGAAATGTGTTTTATAACCTTAACTTGTTAACATTTCTTCGTAGTAAGAAATACCATGACTACTGGTGGTGTTCAACTCTTTGTATGCTCCTGCAGGAGCATACAAAGAGTATACGGAGCATTGTGAGCTTGTACATTTTGTAGCGTGAGCGTGACACTAGCATAAAATGACTTGTCTTGATCTTTTCTGCACTAGTCCCTCCCTAACATTTCCGTCTAGGTTTTTAGTTGTTGACAAAAATGTCAGTCATAGTTTTTATCATCATCATAATTATATCATATCATATCATCAAAAGATTTCGCCATATTTTTAGCAGACGAAATTAACACTGCATGACATGTCTCACTGTCTTTTTCTTGGCAGAATTCCGGCATCTTCACTCATCTCGAGCCACGCTTACTCAGATCAGAGGGGATGTGCTCACCGCGATCCACAGCCACACAGGATATTAAAGGTCTCAGGCTTTTCTCCACCATCTGTCATCGATGTGTGCAGTTACAGGATGGGGGACATAACAGCTAGCTGGGGCTCTGGAGACTGCGCCCCGGGGCTCGGGGTGACGTGGGTGGCACAGCCACACATTTCGCAAGCAGCCTGGTGGGATGAAATATAGTGGCACGAAGCAGGGAGTATACATGAATCCATCATCACTATTCACATTGCAAAGAAGGGTATATATCAGAGTGTACACTCTCTCACCCTGCACCGTGGGACTACAGTGGTGACTGTGGGAGTTGTGACGACGGCCATCAGAGTTGTTGGGTCGAAGAAGCGCCAGAGATTTCTTCTCTTTTTCTCTCTCAGGTGGAGGAGACACGGGAAGGCTGTTTGGGACATGGCATCCAAACCAACAGCCCCTGCAGTGCAATAAGTGAGCAGTTGTCGAGACAAATAACAGTCCACAATCTTTTTTTATTTTTTTATGGGGTTTTTTGTGGCTCAGTCCACATTATTATTCATAATGTATATAAATTATGGATAAGGGGTCAGGACACCTACAGTAGGCCTTTTCGGGGAGGGGTCAGAATAAATGATGGACTTAGACTGTTATTCATCTCAACTGCTCAATTGTTATTAGTCACACCAGTTTATTGAGGCCTCATTCACACGTACCAAATAGACAGACAATTCCAATCCCAAGATATTGTTGACAGGCGCTTTTGAATCAGGGACTCTGTGCTTCGAAAACAGCAGAAAAGAACATTGCAAGCTGTTGTTGTTGCTTAAGTCTGACCCACCCCCCCCCCCCCCCCCCTCCTGCCACTCTCCCTCTCTCCCCTCTAGACACCCTGCTGTATCTGTCTGCGCACCAGCCAAAGCAAGGTGTTGTCAGTCAAGATGTGCCCCAGAAAGGTTACGTAATGCCTTCTGCGTGCAGCAGAAGACTCATGACACTTGAGTTGAAAGACCTCCGTCTGTCTGTCTGTCTGTCTGTCTGTCTCTTTCTCTCTCAGTGGGGGATTTTATTTAATTTTTTCCATGAAGACGCTCAGATACAAACAAATATTATTGTAGCCATGGCTCTGTGCACTGCACTCCAGAACTGAATTAACATCATTACGAACCCTTCATCATGATGTCCGTTAATCTTGTTTAATATTATTGCGTTAATTAATGTCATTAATGTCACGCATCATGAGAGCTGCTATGGTCTGACTCTATATTCTGTAATCAGTGAGTACAGTCACAGGTATGTTATAAGCAAAATGACCTCTTGCACACCAAAAACCCATTGATTCCTACAGGACAGGATGGACGGACGGACGGACAGTGGGGGGCGGGGGGTTGGGTTGACCCAGAGCTCCGTTCACTTCATGGGGCCAGTCCCATGGCGGCTCTTCTACATATAGGGCTGTATTTTGCGTGTCTTAAGTACCAGGTCTTATTCCCTAACTTGAGTAAACTAAAGACCGGGAGGCGTGATCAATGCCATTTGGCTATTCTGACCACGCCTCCAGGTCTTTAGTTTACTCAAGTTAGGGAATAAGACCTGGTACTTAAGACACGCAAAATACAGCTCAGAGACTTCTATTGGTTTGTCCCTATTTGAAGGCTTCAAATAGGGACAACCGGAAGTTTGCGGAATGCATTGCAGTCTATGGGCTCGCGCGAGCACATGAACCACGTGGCCGGGCTGTTTTCTGCCCCCCCCCCCCCAATATCGCAACTATTCTATTAGATGGCTCTGGGTTGACCCAAAGGGCTCCTTGAAGGGGTCCACAACGAAATTAGTTAATATAGCATCACAACCAGTTTAACTACTTCTACCCTATTTTAAATTTGTACTATTTTGCAAAATCTTGAAAAAAAAAACTAATAACAAAACACATGTATGTGCATGCGTGTGGGCGTGTCCACACGCATGCGTGGATGTTGGAGAACCAGTGCTTTTAATGTGGTTTATTGCAAGAAGGGGGGGGGGGGGGGGGGTGCATTAGAGGCCAAGGTCATTCGTCAGCCAGGGCACTTGACAGCTCTCTCTCTAATGAATGTATACAGCATCCCACTGCCCTCCCTGGCCAGAATCCCAGAGGACGGTGGAAGTAGGCCATCCCACTGCCCTCCCTGGGCAGAATCCCAGAGGACGGTGGAAGTAGGCCATCCCACTGCCCTCCCTGGCCAGAGTCCCAGAGGACGGTGGAAGTAGGCCATCCCACTGCCCTCCCTGGGCAGAATCCCAGAGGACGGTGGAAGTAGGCCATCCCACTGCCCTCCCTGGGCAGAGTCCCAGAGGACGGTGGAAGTAGGCCATCCCACTGCCCTCCCTGGGCAGAGTCCCAGAGGACGGTGGAAGTAGGCCATCCCACTGCCCTCCCTGGGCAGAATCCCAGAGGACGGTGGAAGTAGGCCATCCCACTGCCCTCCCTGGGCAGAGTCCCAGAGGACGGTGGAAGTAGGCCATCCCACTGCCCTCCCTGGGCAGAGTCCCAGAGGACGGTGGAAGTCGGCCAACTCACTTGAGATTCACTGGATGCTCTTCAGTCAGCTTCACAGTAGCCTCGGAAACCCAGACGTTTTTATTCCGCTGTGTGCCATTAGCTCACAATATGCAGCTGTGTGCCATTAGCTCACAATATGCAGGTCATTGTCTCCACCAGGCCCAAGGCATGGGGAGAGAGTATGTTTTGCACTCCATCCGTCCGTCCGTCCGTCCGTCCGTCCGTCCGTCCATCCGTCCGTCCGTCCGTCCGTCATTCCGTCCGTGTGTGTGCGTGCGTGTGTCCGTCCATCCGTCCGTTACCAGCTAACCCTTTTTGGTTTCATATTTTGACGTCTGTTTGTGACAGACGTTAAGGGTGTTCAATAGCACCGATTCATAAAAAAAAGAAAGAAAATGGGTGGAGTTAGCTGGTTTGTCAGATATCGTAGTTTGAGGATCCAATGGAGTTACACAGACGTAAAGGGTGTTCAATAGCATTGACATATACTGAGCTCATGCTTCCTTCCTTATCATCTGACAGGTGTAGCGGCACGTGTGGAATTGCAACCAGTTCCTTTCTTCTCCATCACGAGCCCCAGGTGACCAGGGGGAGGCAGTATAGAGGCCAGGATTACTGCATGTTTTTTTGTGAGCGTACCTACCCTAGGGGACACGGGGAGAACATGCAAACTCCACACAGAAAGGCCCTTTCGCCAACCCCACCTATAGGGTATGAGGAGAGAACACGCCCCATCGCCCACAGCGTCACCTGCGGGAATCAAACCCGGGACCTTCTAGCTGTGAGCGGACAGCGCTACCAACTGCACCACCATGTCCCTCATATTTTTACTTTTGTGTTTTTTTGCTTTATCATACTACAGTGTCACACAAAAGCATCACAAGTAGCAGATCTACAAGCTCGAAATGCGGCGTGAAGTGACCTGAAAGGACATATGAGGTTTCCACCCGACAGAGAGGATATGTATTCACTATTCAGATGTCGTCAACCTACTGTATACTGCTTTAGGCGCGATGAGTCATGCTCAGAGTCAAACGTGTGACTGTGACTGTGAGCAGTATACCAATCTCAGTTTCCCCTTGTCGAAAATCGACAATTTACAAGCGCTCGACTACACGTCTCACTGTGTAGGAGCTTGTAGTAGTCTGTCTAGGCTTGTGTGATCTTGTGAGCTTGTATAAAATTGGTTTCAGCAGCGTCCGAGTGTCTAGACCGAGGCGTGTCTTTAGAAATCACATTTGAGGTGGTTCAATCCAATTCACAAAATCCAATTCACTTTCCATTGGTTTTCTTGTTTCTGCTGTTCAGACTTGAGAATGAGATGAATCCTTTCTCATTCCAATCTGGACAGGCCACAAATCAGATTTGTGTTAAGAACTGGACATAATATAAGCCCCAGAGCAGAGGTCTTCAACAGGGGGTCGGGGACCCAAGGGGGTCCTAATTTTTTTAAATTCTTACATTAACCATTTGAACTCTATAGCATCCCTATTCTGAGAACATTCACCAACAAATAGCAGATCTAATGTGTACAATGTACAATTTGAACTTGATCGGCTATTTCCGGGGGAAGAGGTTGTACAGGGAAAAAAGTACCGAGCTAAAGGACCAAGTACAGAGCTAAAGGTCAAGTTTACAAAGTACTGGGGGTTTCGGTCGTTAAATGTCTGAAAAATATATTTAACATGAATCCATTATGTACAGTATATGGGTCTACTTCATCTCTCTCTCAGCTAATAAGGGGTCCTTGACCTGGGAAACGCTGAAGGCCCCTGCCCTCTACAGTTGAGCATTCTTGGCTAGGAATGATTGAGGGTTGAAGTGATTGAGAGTAGTTTTATTTCCTTTATTGTCTCCACCAGGCCGAAGGGATGGGGAGAGAGTATGTTTTGCACTCCGTCCGTGTGTCCGTGTGTTTGTCCATCTGTGTACAGCTAATCTCTGGCACCGTTAACCCAGTCGATGCCAAACTTTGCACTCCCCTATATGCCAACGATGAACCTCTGCTCCAAATTTCCCAGAACGGCCTGTTACAGCACCACCAGGAGCCCGACCTTTGTAAAACAATTTTTTTGATACTCCTCCATATTGTCCAAAAATCCCGCAAATCATTACAGCCTAGCTCTATAGTTCAAACCGGATCGTTCCGATATTTCATATTCCATCCTAATTGGCTAACATTGGCTTTCAAAATGTGCAGGATTGGCCCGTTTTGAACAAAAAGCCTCAAATCATGAACGCAGCATGCAATTTACATGAAATCTTTCACAGACTTTCCTACTAGGCTGAGGAATATATCCCACCCTTTTCAAATTGGCCTGTTATAGCGCCACGAACGGGTGGATTTTTGCTAAACCCATTTTTGGAACAAAATGCCTCAAATCATCCAATAGCCATCCAAGGCGTAAGAAGAAATGGCACCCATTTCACATTGGCTTATTATAGCGCCACCAGGAGGCCACAACCTGTAGCTACTTCTACTCACTGGAAAGAGAGAAAGCAGACGAGGGTTCATAATGTAATGGTACACACTGAAGATATGTCTTTTTTTATGCTGTTGATTGTTGTACATGATTGCTCCCACCAACTACGTATGATGTTGTGATTGTGATTACTTTTTATATTACCATGTTTCACCTTTTTATATTCTCTCTCTCTCTCTCTCTCTCTCTCTCTCTCTGTCTCTGTCTCTCTCTCTCTGTCACTGTCAGGTATCAACCTCTTATCTTGCCCTATACTTTGTCATGTTACAATGTCACAAAAGTAGCAAAAATAGCTGATCTAAGCTCAAAACCCGTCCATTGCGGCATGCTTTGAGCTTGTAGATATTTTTATACTTGATACTTATTACTTGAATTCTGAACAGTAACAGTTGTGGCAGGGCCAGATCTACCATATGGGCACTTTGGGCACGTGCCCAGGGGTCCTTGGGCACCAGGGGGCCCTAAAAATAATATTATTATTATTGTTTAGCTCCACAAAAATTGTCCCCATCACTACTCAGAATGAAATAAATGGTGTCTTAAACAACCACCCACGAATACAAAAATTTTGTTTTATTGTTGCTGAGAATGCAGCTGAAAATTGTGCAATTGTGTGTAAAGAAGCAACAATGCACTAGATTGGCTGTTCAAGGTGGGTGGGCCCATTGGGCTGTGTGAGGTCAGGTGGAGAGGTGTTTTCATTCTGCATGCATACTAGCATCAGTAGCTCGACACAACAAGCTAAAAACACCATTTGCTGCGGATGCCCATTTGCTTACTATGTGGGTCAAATGAAAATAATGTGCTTGTTACTGCCTGTCACTCTGGGGCGGAATATGCGGCCGGGAATAGGCCAATAAACAGCATAAAACTGCCCCAGAATGGCCCAAAGTTTGCGTACACACACAAAGATGTGCACGTGCATGTGTAGGGGGGCCCTTCCAGATTCAGTGCCCAGGGGCCAGGGACCCTCAGAGGTGTTAATTCTGGCCCTGTGTTGTGGTATCAACCCGACTGCATCGATGTACAGTAGATATCATGCACGGGGAGTGCATGATATCTGTGGATCCATAACCAACATATCTGTACCACATGTTTCACCATGGTTGTTCATATTATTTATAATTAAAGACTTTTATATTGTCAGTAGTGCACATGTGGTTTATTGATTGTCGTCTTTTCTTGAATGTATCTCTGCCCTATGCTCGCCCGCTCAATAGGTTGAGTAAAGTACAAGGTCGGACAAAGATCAAGTGAGGGGCGGCTAGTGGAGAACATCCGTCATTATTGAACCGAATCGGATCCCTTGTGCCATTCGCTCTAAAACAAGATCAATCACGGCTCTCGGTAGTTAATTGACAGCTTTGGGAGTCAGTAGAGGGGGGAGGGGGGGGGTTATTGAAGTTTACTGTAATGCATTGGTCCTCAAAGTGGCACACCCAGAGATCCTTAATTGGGGCGGGAATTTTAACCACTTTATCAAGAAAACAAGTGCTCCTTTCTCAATCAGATTGGTTTTCCAATCATGCTGTACGCGTGCATGTGTGTGTGTGTGTGTGTGTGTGTGCGCGCACAAGAGGCGTAATACAATATACCCAAACACTGATCAGAATTAGGTTACATTATATAGTCCAACCAGATATAACTGCTGCCCATGCTTAAGACAGAGGAAAAAGAAAAAAATATATATAGTACATTGGTGACATACTATTACTTGACACTACTAGACAGGATGTTTGTTTTGGGTTTTTTAAGCCACCTAGGGATAAATGAAAAATTAAACAACGCCTTCTCCAGATAGACAGACTGCCCATAGTAGCTGAGACAGAACAGTATTTAGCCAGCTTTTTTGCATTTGTCTTTTGCAATCCACCCAAATGCAGACCCCTGAGCACAAGTTTATGGACATGGCCCAGACTTCCAAATACAAGGACAATAAGTTGACAGTTATATCTCAAGGCCATAATACGTTCCACCAGAAGCTGATATTTCATAAGTTTGGATGTAAAACAAGTGTCCATATACAAATCAAATGGGCAGCCTATTTCAAATATAGTGACAGTTTTTCTAATTTCATTGATGAACACAAAATGTGGGGTATTTGGAATATCTTGTATATATAATTGACATGTGTGTCATTGTGATCAAACCAGTCTATTTTTACAGTGCTGTGTTTATACATTCTTGTTGTCCTGTCCTGTACTCCTCTGATCTTGTCTGAGACCAGGTCCACCAGACGGTCAAGTCTGGCAATGTATAGTCCTTTATAGTGGCTGCAACCCCCCCCCCCACACACACACACACACACACACACCCACACACACACACACACACACACGAACACACACACGAACACACACACACAGAAAGGTAGATATGCCTAGAGGCCACTGCGTCTCCACGGCCACTGTATTGGGAAGGGAGTTGCGTTTACGTCCATCTCTCCAGGGCTCCATCTTGCGCCACTTATCCCTTATCCCTAAACGTATTTGCCATTTTGAAGAACATTTTAAAATAGTTCAACTAGCCGATCTACATCGAGACATTGTGAGCTTGTAGATCGGCTATTTGAACTATTTTAAAAGGTTTTTTTAAATAGTAAAAAATGGCAAATTAGTTTAGGGATAAGGGTTACTATTCAAATCACATCTCCCTCCCTGGCATCAAATGCCAGACATGGAGTTATGGATCCAGTATACCTGGTTAAACATACATATATGCTAATCAGCTAATGCATATTTATTATTTCCATAACTAAATACTTTCAACTACGTAATCCAGTAATATAGTCACAAAACATTTCTGTCTCCAGTCACTGAAATAAACTTAAATATGCAGGCCATGAGGCACATGACTATTTATGATATGCACACGGCTGCAATCTTGCCAGCAAGGTGCTACCGAGGTGCAACTTCCCATATACTGTAGACAGCCCATTCATCCAAACAGAAAAGTCCTATTTAATTTTATTAAATAACATCAAACTCACCAACATTGCAGCTGTATGAAAAGCTTGAATTATCGTCTTACTATCTGCTGTGTTTGTTTCATAAAAATCCACCGTATATGTTATGAGCTACTTCCTGTCAAGAAATTCCTTGCAGATGATTATTTTTCTAAGTGTCAGAGTTTGAAAACCATGACCCGAGGGGCAAAACACCAATAAATGTGTTTTCATCCTTTTCAAGTGGGCCCTGGTCCAAAAGTCACATCTGAGGGTTTCCACCCGTACAGCAGGTCTTTAAAATGTCTAAAAAGGACCAACGCGAACCCCCTGCAACCATTATGCTCTCTCTCCCATTAATTAGCCATACATCAATCTTCTGTACGAAACACTAATAGCCTACAGTATCACCAGATATTTATTATTTTTCATGCCTTTGGAGACCATATTGACACTGGGGACAGTGAGTGGACTGTGGAATGTGCTGTATTGCTCTATCTCCCACAGTCAGAAACACACAAACAGGCACATACTATACTCAATGACGTCCAGCATATAATAACTGCTCTGTCTCAGACCTCTTTTCCCATGGCTCACTTACACTGTGTGTTAATTTGAGTTGACAAATGCGATAGTGTACAAATGGAACCAATGGACCCGTAGAACCGTCATATGACTTGGCCCCTTCAATTAGACAAAGAAACTAACCCAATTGAACTGTTGCTTGCTATACTATTCCAGTCAGGACAACTCACATACTAACATAAAAGGTTTCATTGATGGTTCAGATGTGGGAATGGATTTTGTTCAGGACTGGTGGATTAAACTCCCTGTGCGCGCATGCATGCTGCACGCCCAGCCACTGCACGCAACTCCAATATCAGCATCAAGTATGCAGACGGTGACAGTGTGTTTAATGTACCTGCAGAAACACCCTGCCTCCTCACTGTATGTTGGTGTTATCACTGTTTGTTTTGGTAGCCCAAGAAACATCCCTGTCTACCAAAACAAACATAATACAGCGAGAATAGTCAATGTGTATTTGCAGGTAAACAGATAACTATCCAAGCATTGATTAATTGCGTTAAAATATTTATCTAATTAATTGCACAAATTAATTAACTCTGGTAACTCAGTTAATTTGACAGCCCATATATATATATTACTTTCATTTTACTTATTTTGTGGAGTGCTTGGATCTTTCCTCTTTTTAAAAGTATACAGAAAATTGGAAATATACTCCAGTAAAGCTTACTATAGGCCTACTGTGCAGCACTGAAGAGCAGCCAGGGCCTTTGTAGCAGATAAGGATCTGGGCTGTGGGCTTTCAGGACAACACACAGCAGGCTCTACGTGATGAAGGTAAGGATCTGGGCTGTGGGCGTTCAGGACAACACACAGCAGGCTCTACGTGATGAAGCACACATCCTTAATCACATCATCAGTGCGCCTGGCCCTGCACCGCATCACAGCTGCTCTTTCTCCCCGCTGTAATCAACAGCGATGCGCACACGCACGCACACACACACACACACACACACACACACACACACACACACACACACACACACACACACACACACACACACACACACACACACACACACACACACACACACACACACACACACACACACACACACACACACACACACACACACACACACACACTTAACGAGACCGGAGTTTCCCCTTCTCCTCCAAATATACCGGGGTTCAGTTAAGTAGGCCTACCAGGGAAGCCAAATAAGTACCCAATTTTAGCTATGGTGTAACGGTTGCAGTGCCAGTGAATGCTGCAATTCGTACAATCACACTTGGGAGCTGACAGCCTGTCCAAACTACCGCACATTGGCATTTTCCATTCAGGCGCGTCAAAGTAGCAACCAAGCTTGCTTCATTTTCACATTAGCTTGCCGAAACATACAGTAGGAGTAGGCTTTACTAGGCTATAGTTAACAATTAACATCCCCTCACAACATCTTACTGGCAATTCCATTTACTGCCAGTAGATGCCACTGTAGCACTACCCAGCACAGCAGCCATGCTGTGAGTATATGTCTCTGGCAGGATACAAAAAAACATCACATAGTTGGTTGATCTCTACATTCCATCCCTGTTATGCATGAAAAGTGAGAAGCATGGCCTTATTCTTCCCCCAAGGCCTCTGTGTCAGGTCCACATACCCAGTGACAGCGTGGTAAAAGCCAGCCAGAATTGCTCTCTCTCCATCATCCCTTATAGTGAAACTTGCGGTAGCTCTAATCTTTGGCACCAGAGTTGCTAATCTACAGCAATGGCTCCAACAGGGGTGCTAATCACTGTTTTGGTGGAGCAACTTGCCAGCTTTTTCCATGGCTATCAGGCCACTTAAGAGGCCCCCGTATATGGTAGCGCTGATGAGTTAAATAGCAGTGTGTCAGACTCAATTGCGGACGCCATTTTATGGTTTTCACAATAATGAGGCAGAAGGCTGAAAATAGAAGTGTTTGCGTGCTCCAAGACTTCTGAGTGTAATGTCTCCCATCCTACGACGGTGTCGCTCACCGAAAAGAGGCGATCTACAAGCTCACAACACGTCATGGATGTGACGCGTTGTGACCTTGTAGATCGTCTAAAACTGAACAAAGTAGTATGAATTGGGATTTAATAGCTGTGTTCTGGGCTCTCGCCCATGTGCTCAGCGAGTGGAGAAACGAGGGCAGGTCTTGATTAGCAAATAAAAACCGAATGTCAACATTTACAGAAAATGTACTTGCCATCTGAAAGCGGTTACTTGTGTGCTTTCATTTATAACCTGATTAGTTGGTAGCAGCTTCACATTTTGCTCGGTGAGGAGGGGACAGGAAACCCCAGACAACATTTCTGTGATCAAATTCATCATATATATAATTTAATCGAGGTTAATGGGAGGTCTACTAGCATTGTAAATTGTAATATTTAACCCCATGCGTCATGGCACTGTCGAAAAAAGCGGCATCTGGAGGTGGCAGAATTGAGGTTATTTTTTTACTACGATTCTCATTTAGGATCAGAAAGAAATTATCAGGTTAGAGAAGGTTTGGGGATGAAACAAGAGAGGCGAGATTGGGATGGTTTGGACATGTGCAGAGGCGGGCTGAGGGGTAAGCGAATATTGTGTCCGTAGTAGATGATTTCCTAGAGAGTGCTCCTTTTACCTACTACTGTAGTAGCAGTAGTAGTAGTAGTATACTACTACTACTACTACTACTGTAGTAGCAGTAGTAGTAGTAGTAGTATACTACTACTACTACTACTACTTTTTTGTGAAGTTAGGGTTAGGTTAAGGTTAGGTTTAGGCATAGTTTTTGTGAGGTTAGGTTTAGGGTCAGGTTTATTCATATAACCACTTGTGTGCGGTCCCAATGAACACAGCACAGCGTTCCCTACACCACTGACAACCAATCACAAGCCGATTTTTTTAATCGTCTCCTACAAACACAATATTCGCGAGGGGCATGTTGGGAGAAGAAAGATGCTGGAGATGGAGCTGGCTGCTGGCAGGCAAGAGGAGAAGAGGAATGCCAAAGAGGAGATGGGTTTATGGATGCGGTGAGAGAGGACATGCAGGTGGCTGGCGTGACTGAGGAAGAAGCACAGAACAGAAACAGATGGAAACGGAGTGTAAAATCAGGCATCAAGGCCTTCCAAAATACATTTTAGTCAACAAAATCAACTGTATTTAGTCGACTAAAATCTTATATACTGTATCTAGATATAGATATAGTCAGCTGAAAATATAGACTAAAGGTAAAACATTTCACATGACAAAAACATTTGACTATTACTAAAACTAAATCAAAATCCGCTGTCAAAATCTGCAAAATGCAGAGCGTAAGTGTAACAGTAGTGAACGTGACTCAGAGCCTGATGATGACTAAGATACCCTAATATCTCCCATGGCCATGGGGGGATTCCCCTTTAGGCTAATGGTTAAGAGGTTCGCTTTCAAGGCGGGAGACCAAGGTTCGAATCTCGGGTGTTACATACACACAAGTGTGCCGCCCTCCTGTACATCCTTGAGGGACCTGTTAAAATGAACGTGACCAATAAGGTTAACCACATTAACCCCTGTGCCTATTTGGGGGCACGTCTAGGCCTATAGGCAACATTTTATTTTCCTCCATTTGTCATACGTACAGCGAATTATAGAAGATTTTAAGTGGTTAATAAATAGCAAGCATTCTATTACGCAACCTCTCCCCGCTGATGCAAGCCAATGGAAGGAAAGAAGGTGTGTGTGATGTAAGATTCACCCTGACCCCATGCGCCCCAAGGACCCGGCAGGCTGTCCCGTAGACAGC
Source organism: Protomyctophum bolini (assembly GCF_963924005.1). Taxonomy (NCBI): domain Eukaryota; kingdom Metazoa; phylum Chordata; class Actinopteri; order Myctophiformes; family Myctophidae; genus Protomyctophum; species Protomyctophum bolini. The sequence continues at coordinate 17,318,328 of NC_137865.1, forward strand.
ACAAGAGCATGGTGAGGGAACAGCGGTCCCATAGCTGTTACGGTCTCGTGTTCTCACGGCATGTCAGACAGAATGTCAAGGCCCTCTTCCTCCCCGCTGCTGTCCAAATCAAGACTGAGGGCTTTGGGAGGGAGCTGGCGACACTCGATACCGTCGTCACGTTGAACTGAACTTGACACATAATGCCGGGGTCAGTTAGTTCAGTGGAGTCAACTCTTCCTCCTCCTCCTCTTCTACCTCCGATCCGTAGATCGGAGGTACCACTTGGCCTGCACCGAGATGTGGCACCTCATATCCTGATAATTTATATATATATATATATATATATATTACCTTTTTGTAAACTACAGTGTCACGGAAAAACATCAAAAGTAGCAGATCTACAAGCTCAAAGCAAATTTGAATCCTGAAAAGTAACAATTTTGGATGTAACAGTTTTGGATATATGAGGATTACACCCGACAGACGATATATAATGCTTACACCCGACAAAGACTATATATATATATATATATATATATATAAATTCTCATGCATGTGCTTTCAATTACAGACAAAGGAGAGGCGGTTTCTGTGCAGCATGTGGTTCCATTTAGAGCAGGTGAAACAATGTAGGAAAATAGATCCGTCATCCGTCGCATTCCAGAGGCCGGTGAGAAACGGCGCTAGATCAGACATGAGGGTGAGGGACCGTCCTGACTGTCGACTTTTAAAGCCTGGCTTATACTTCGTCGTAAGACCATCACGTCCGTCACTTGCCAAAAACAACTTGATTTTCTATACAACGCATCAGGTTTTCTCCCCATTTGAGAATCAGTTACTTTTGGCAATAAGATATGCCATTGTACGATTAAGTCAAAGTCAAAGTCGAACGATTTGTCACACACGTTACCGCAGTGAAATTTGTTCTCCGCATTTGACCCATCTCTTGGAGCAGTGAGCCGCAGCCAAAGAGTGGTGAGCTGCAGCCGTGCCGCGCTCGGGAATCATTTGATTCGTTGATTTCACCCCCCAATCCAACCCTTTGATGCTGAGTGCGAAGCAGGGAGGCATTGGGTCCCATTTTTAGTTCTGCAATTGAACCCTGTGCAGTACTTCAAAGCCCCTATAGAGCAGTGGTTCTCAAAGTGGGGTCCCAGGCATATAGACATATAAAGGTAGACGCCTCTCCCGCCTCTGGGGGCGTCTGTATCTCAACGGAAGGCCACATGGAGGCAACGGGAGTCATGGCGATGCGTGCATAGACATATAAAAAGGTAGACGCCAGATGCCCTTTCCGGCTCTGGAGCGTATGTGCTCAAGGGAGGGCAAAATGTTCCAGAGATTCCTTGCGAAGCACCGTGGAAGCATGAACGTGCATCACAGAGCGCATGTTCGGGTCTGATAACTAAGTCCCGGAAAAGATGCGCTGTGATTGGCCAGTGATCACTTGAGTGGCAGTGTGACGTATAGCGCGCCTTCCACACGGTCATCAAAATATTGGCTCAGGAATGCGACAAAATCAAAAATGAAAAATCACTCTCATATCGTACGGTATGTAATTGATAGAAAATATGTCATTTTTGTGAGAACTACTCCTTTAATGTGGCATCACAAATATTTTAACCACTTTTATCCATGAATATAGCCTGGCTCCAGCCCTGAATCGCTAGCCACGCCCATTGAGAAAATATGTTCTGGCGAATAATGAAGTGAAACGAAATGAAAATTCAGACTGAGTGTCAGGCTACCATGAATACATTGGCTGTTCAAAAATAGGAGATCTACAAGCTCGCAGTGCGTCACTTCTCTCTCTCTCTCTCTCTCTCTCTCTCTCTCTCTCCCTGTCATCTCAGATTGTTATTGTTTCCCCTGATCTAGTAAACTCTCTGAAGTCCTATGTTGTGGTTCTGACCAGGGATTCCAGGGGCTGCTCTCTCCATCTCTGACCCCAACCCCCACCCCACCACCCTCCTGGTTCCTGTATGCTCCCAAAGTATCTGAGAAACTATCTAATTGTCTCGACCAGGCCGAAGGCATGGGGGGAAGAGTATGTTTTGCACTCTGTCCGTCCGTGTGTGTGTGTGTGTGTGTGTGTGTGTGTGTGTGTGTGTGTGTGTGTGTGCAAATCGTTACAGTATCTCTATAGTCATGCATTCAAGACGGATCTGTCCGATATTTCATATTCCATCCTAATTGGCTAACATTGGCTTTCAAAGTTTGCAGGATTGGCAAAAAGCCTCAAATCATGAACGCAGTGTGCAATTTACGTGAAATCTTTCACAGACTTTCCTACTAGGCTGAGGAATATATCCCACCCTTTTCACATTGGCCTGTTATTGCGCCACCAACAGGTGGATTATTGCAAAGCCCATTTTTGGAACAAAATGCCTCAAATCATCCAATCCAAGGCGTAAGAAGAAATTACACCCTTTTCACATTGTCCTATTATAGCGCCACCAGGAGGCCACAACCTGACCTGCCCTGGTGGAGACATGGGCACTTTATCTAGTTTGATTTCAATACTGTTCGCCTCTTGTGCAGATCCAAATAAAATAATTCAAATGTGTGTGTGTGTGTGTGTGTGTGTGTGTGTGTGTGTGTGTGTGTGTGTGTGTGTGTGTGTGTGTGTGTGTGTGTGTGTGCGTGCGTGTGCTGTCTCTGTCTGGGTTTGTTGGGGTGGGGGGGGGGGGGGGGGCTGGGATGCTTGGTTGTGAGGCCAAGGAATGTTATTGACCCCTCTGTGTATCCAACAGCAGCACCGGGCTGATTTTTATCAGACCACTAACTCACCCCTCTCTGACTGCATCTAGCCCTTCACGTGAGCCCTCTCTGGTCGGCCCTGGAAGGGTTCCGCCGCTTTTCAGCATGTGGTTGTAGTCAGTCCATGCGGCTCGCGCTCTCTCTACTCTATTGGAAAGAATGTAGGTTAATATAGCACGCGGTATCCGGACATCTCACTCTCATTTGCCGCTTTATAGCCCAGAGGAGAGGAGCCGTGCATGGCGTGGCTTTTCCAAAACTGTAAATCACTCGGATGTTCTCCGGACGTCCCGCTACTTTATGGATAGGAGCTATGTAGGCTTCAGCCCCAGAGCGTGCACCAAGTGAGCAAGCTCTCACGTGCAGAAGAGTGAAAGCAATTAGGGGTCGAGATGAAAGGCAGAGGGACACACACCCAGTGATGGCAGTGAATGATGCTGGTGGTGTGAGTGAGGGACTGAGGGTGTGGGCCGGAGAATACTGCACCGCTGAACATGGTTTTCCATGACATGGACCATGTGCTTTATTCCATGTCAGCCTGGTTTAGATCCTGCGAAGTAATAGTAGCCTATACATCAGTGGTTCCTAATATGTTCCCGATTAGGGTTTTGAAAGGGTTTGCTATTTTCAGACTATGTTTATTTTAATAATCAGTAAGATCGATTGTGTTCCTGTCACACTCTCACACCCGGGTGACAGAAAGTGGGACTAGGACCCAAAAATAAAAAAACACTTGATCTGAAGCCTCTTAAAGGCTAAACCGTAGGTTTTGTTTTTGGCTAGGTGGCAAAGCCTTCATCCAATCAGGATAGAGGGGGCTTCCGCCAATCATGATCGAGCGGGGGCGGGCCTTGCATGGTGTATGGTCTGTTGGCCTGTCGCATGTCACCCCCACTGTAGTGCGTGCATGTGCACAACTTGTTACCAGGGCGGACCGGGTTATTCTTCCAAATTACCCAAATCACTGAATGCTCCTTTAAGCCTCTGATGAAAAAACACCACAGAGAGCGAAAGTCAAACTTAGAAAAACTCAGTTCAACTCAAAACAGGAACTTGACTAGGAACACAGAACAAGGCGGCAAACGAACACAAAACAATAATCCAGCTACCCCCAGTAACAGAACACTCCATATGCTTCCAAATCCAATTAAGCTTCAGCTGGGTTCCCCAGGTGGAACCTCTCTCAATCAAGTCCACAGAAAAGAGGGGAGGGAGTGAGGAACTGAAGAAGAGACCACACAGGACAGGGGCACTCACAAATAGGGCAAACCACCTGTCTTTCTTTAAACTTTCCTTTCGGAATATACAGCTTTAACCTTTGAATAAAATAAAAAGGGACCCCCAGGTGTCCTCAGCTAAAGTGGCATTTTAAGTTTAAAGCATATTTTAACTAGCACAATAATATTGTTAATCACAATTACTTTCACCACATTAATCGTGATCCCTATGATCAGTTAATGTTCTGCACTAACTGAGCTGAACTGCCACCAGGCACCATCCAAAAGAGACCTTCTTCCTTTCATTTAGAGTCTGGGGCCAGAGAACTCCAAAAAGTATAGGAACAAGCAAGCATTAGTGACAGATGCACTGTTCCAAAATGTGTTTTTACAAGCCAGTGAATTGCAGCACACTTTGATTGCTGATTGCAGTTAATATCAGGAAACAGTAGATTGCGGGTCCATTAGGCTTATGTCCCAAGACTGATTATACAAACTATGTGCCTCTCTCTTTTTCTATGCCGCCATTCCTCCACCCTTCACTTCTCCATCACTACCTTCTCTCTGTCTCTCCGTTTGGATCACCCAGGCTCTCTCTCCCTCTACCCTGTTTATTGTTTTTGTTAAACCATACCGTTGCGGGCAGGCAGTACGACTGCCACTCATGGATCGCAATCAGCGCATTCAGCGGTGTATTTTTTTCCCCCTTTTTTTAAACTTAAGTAGAAGTATCACCTGTGACCTACTGTAATGTTGAAATACTCTCTGTTACAGTTAGCAGGGCAGATAACATGCAAATGCAGGTGAATCGTTTACTAAATTACTGCAGAGCTGGGAAGTCGTTAGACAATTTACAATTTAGGCATTTGGCAGACTCTCTTAATCCAGAGTGATTTACAGTAAGCAACAACCAAAACACGGTAATACATCAAATACATAAAAATAGCCATAAAGACTCATACGTAAGCTACAGTGGAATGTCAGTGGAATATCTATATAATGAAACAATGCATATACATTAGTTACATGAGTTGAGCCTTTGCATATACGCCTGTAAGGTCGTCAAGGCTAGGGCAAGTGCTACGGGCTAAGATGGAGTCTGAAGAGGTCGGGTTTCAGACAACTGCGGAAGATTGGGAGTGAGTCTGCATTTCTGATTGCAATGGGAAGTGCATTCCTTCTTTCTACGGAATATACAAGCTTTTAACAACATATCACAACATATCACAAACCGCATATCACAAAAACATATCACTTGCACCACCTTTAACCCCCAAGAGTGCATGGACAGGATTGTCATCTATAATGAGGCACGGTGACACTGTAGCACATGGTTGTTGATGCCACTGGAAGGGATGGAATAGCATGTGTGTAGTCTTGATTGCAGGGTGGCCTCTAACCATCAGTTCACCTCCTTGGCCATAACCCCCCTGTCTCCCCAGTGGCTTATAGTGTGGGACAGACATCAGGCAGCTGGCCCGGCCTGGCCCTACACAGGAAAAAACCCTCAAACCCTTCCTAAATGATCCCTAATCATCAATCCCTGATGGCCTCCTCTACTGCTGTCTTCACCAGGGGGTCCGGGACCCCTAGGGGATCCTCAGAGTTCCCCAAAAATAGCAGATCTTGTGTTGTCAGCTTGTAGATCGGCAATGTTTTTATGAAGGTTTGGTGTATAGATAAAACACTAAGTACAGTAGCCTGGCTTGGACATACTAATATCACACAATCCGCAGAGGGAAAATTTGTATTTGTATTTCTTTTTGCACCAGCAGATTGACGTCTGGCCACTGCGAGTACTAGAGCCCAAGGCCCAAGTGTATTACTGCAAGTATTGAGTGTTTAAAGGACCACTTCAACAGTTTTGAACCTTTCTTCATATAATTGGTATAATAATCATGATAAAATAGCACACATTTTTTCAACTCAGTCTGTGTCTCATAGGAGGGCTGTGGGCAGTTCAGAAATCCGTCCAGTGACATCATCAAGGAGGCTAATAGAAACTGTACGCTTTATGAACTGCCCACAGCCCTCCTATGACACACAGATCAAGTATAAAACAATTGTGGTATTTTATCATGAACATTAGAGAGGACCAATTATACGAAGATAGGTTGAAAAGTGGTGAAGTGGTCCTTTAAGTGGTTAAACGTCTGAATGTAGGCTATACATACACAGCAACAAGATTGCAAAAGATTAATAGATAGATCATGTGTAAACAAACAACAAACAATAGATTGCGAGTGGCGCTGGACCAAAATACCATTAAAGGTCCGCTGACATGCCCCGAAATTAATATGGGTGGTACAGCACATCACGTGGTCTGACTGAAAACAGTTTGAAACAGTTTGAAACGGGGCTACGGCGCTAGCAACAAGTGGCTATAGGTCAGGCTAGCGTTTTTGACGGTACATTTAGCGTCATATTGGCTATAAATGTAATTGAAAAAAATTATTTTTTCGCCAGAAATGCTTAGTTTGAATGCAATTGAGGTTGGCGTGGGGTTTTTTAGGGGAACTGCAGCACAAGCGCAAATTTTGGACTGGAGTCCCATGTTCCCCCGGTCGCCAACACCCCTGTCTGCCCGCTCTGAGACCTCTCAGCCCCGCAGCGCGACAGTCGCGACTACGGACGGTCTGCTGTTGTCTGGCCGCTGTGAGAGCAGCGCGACTACTGTTCTTTTCCCCTCTCAGCCGCAGGCTGACATGTACACCCTCGCTCTCACTCTGTAATACCGTAGTTAGTTACCACAACATTGTTCAAGTGAACTATAGTGTGTTTATGTTTGTATTCATTGTAATAATAAATATCGCTATGCCGAGGCATAGTCTTGCGGACGAGATCATGAGCCTCTACGGGGGACTGGGCATGTGTGTACACACACACACACACACACACACACACACACACATGCAATGGCACGGAATCTCTTCCCCGCTGTCATGCACTATAGCCACGGCTAAAAGTTGTGTGTGTGTGTGTGTGTGTGTGTCTGTGTGTGTGTGTGTGCGTACACACATGCCCAGTTCAATGCGGGGACCTGACCAGAGACTATACGTCCGTCCGTCCGTCCGTCCGTCCGTCCGTCCGTCCGTCCGTGTGTGTGTGTGCAGCCTGCATCTGAGACGGGCTAGACTATGTTGTCATGCGGAGCGACGCGGCGATAAATAAAATAATCATAGCGATATTGATTATTACAATGAACAAGCATAAACACACAGTTCACCTGAACAATGTTGCGAAAAAATATTTTTTTTAATGAGACTTTCACCCAGTATTCAAGCTAAATGTGACACCAAAATAGTAGCATAAGTTGCTATGCTACCACGGCCACCAAGCCCGGCGAGCCCGCATAGAAGTCGTTGGGGAAAGCTTTCGCCACTCTGACGTCAGAATCATGATAGCATTGTTTGATAGCAGTTATTAGCTCCCGAGGGGCGTGTCAGTCTTCCTTTAAGGGACAGAGCAAGCTCCTATATACTCGTAATTTTAGGGCAGCAGCTGACTTGCAGGCCACGTTGCGAGTAACAGTGGCACGTCACTGGTAACGGCGGCGTTAAACCCCTTATCCCTTATTTTACTATTTCAACTATTCAACTTATTCATTTTATTCAAAAATGTTTTTCAAATTAGTAAAAAAAAAGAAAAAAAGGCAAAAGTTTAGGGATAAGGGGTTTAGCATGGACGAAAATAGAGCCCTAATGAACTGCACATTACCATCTTCTGATAGTAGGCAAACACCCATAATCAGAGCAGCACCAGCCACCTCTCTGGGTTCAGTTCCCTCTCACTAAACAATTTACCTAACGATAAATCATCCTGCATGCGTGCAGCTGCACCACCGCATGGGGTACAGTCACCCCACCACACCACAACAGACCCTCTCTCCTGGGGATACGGGTCGCTGACAGAGAGGGGATAGCAGCACCCAGAGGTTTTCGGGGGGGGTTACAGATGTGGCAGACCCATGGAGCGTTTGATGTGTTAAGATGTTGTGGTTGGTTGGAACAGGAGGAGTGGGGTGTTTATGGTTTGGGATGACAGACATCTGGGCTGTGTTTCGGATTAAGGTTCTAATCCTCCCCTAATGAACAGTGGCGGAAGAAGTAGGCTACTCTTTTACTTTAGTAATAAAAAGTACCACAGTTATATAAAAATAAATACTCCGCTAGAAGAAGTTAAAGGTGTGTAATAAAAATGCCACACGCGTTATCTTCCAACGTCCCATTATTCCGACATACGTGGCCGGTTAAGACTCTCCCGTGGCTTTCACGTGCGGTTTTAGTATAGTTTTACTGAGGTTAGGTTTAGGATTAAGGCTATAGGTTTAGTCATCGTTTTACTGAGGTGTTTAGGAATAAGGTTATGTTTACACATAGTTTTACTGAGGTGACAGTTCCGGGGTCGCCTGATCTGAGAAACCTTTATGTCTGGGACTGCAAATGCGTCAATGTTAATGTAACTCAGAGAGTGTACAAATGGAACCAAATGGACCCAATTTCGTCGGCAACTCTCAAGAGCACGATGTGTGTCTGTGCATGCACATGTGTGCACACACGTGTGAGCACACACCCTGGGCCCCTGAATGTTTACCGTGTGTTCTGGATGATTTTGCACACACTCATAGGACCTTTAATCTCTGCATTAGTTATTTAAACTTTTGCGGAAATGGGTAGCAGGACATTTTTGAAAAGGCCTGATTATGCTATTGTTAATAGAGCCAAATCAATTTGCCCATTATGATAGCCCCGCTCAGTGTTCACTTCCCATTTCCTGAAAGCGGCCTTGATGTGTGTTTAACCGCTATCAAAACCCCTTTTCTCCTGTTCGGATGTGGATGATTAGGGCTCTCCATCACTTTGATGTTTACTTAATTTACCCGTTTCAATCGGCGCCTGCCTGATTTGCCCTCGCAGAGTTGCTGATGGAGCGTTTCCTGCATTCGTGCAGACAGAAACATAACTGTACGTGGGGCAGATCTAAAGATCCGAAGATCATTTCTTGAATTGAGATCGTTAACGGCCTAAAAAATAAAGTGCTGCACGTGTACAGCACACTGACTATAGGTCAGTGTGTTAAAACTGCAGTCCAGAACTTATTTTTAATCAATACATTTTTATTTTGATTGACCAATCAGTATGGTAGAGTATATTATTTTAATACAATATAACTAGTACATCTGCAGTGGTTGGAGGTGCTCTCTCTACTACCACCCTCTACACTTGATGAAATGGGCCTGTAAGGAGTGCACTTGGTACGCTCTTATTTCATTGAATTCTACACAAATCAATTTGCTTTGCGAGCTTTTATATTGCCTATTTTTGGCAAACGTTTCTCCCGCAGGGTATAGGACATACGATTATGATTGTGTCTGTGGGCCCGGTCCGGCCTAGCGGTCCATGGCACCTATAGGCTAGTGCTTCGAGTCCCGATTCTGACGAACTTTACTGTGTCACTCCCCGTCTCTCTCTAATCCGTTTGCTCGTCAAAGTAACTGAACGGCCCTGCGTACCACCTGTTTCGAAATTTGCACATAATGCAGGAGGCAGAAAGCGACGCGTTAAGGAAAATGAGCGCTTCCAAATCACCTGCATGAAATGTCTTGACAGAAAGTATAGCTGATAACATGTCTACGGTAGATTTTTAGGAAACAAACACTTTGCAGATAGAGGATAATTCAAGCTTGCCCTACAGCTGCAATGTATATTATATATATTATAAAAAAATCTAGTGTTGCAAATTGCGGCTAACACACACAAACACTTGCGCGCACACACTCGCACACACACACACACACACACACACACACACACACTAAAGAGTTTTGCGCTTCTCTCTAATTATTCTATTCTAAGAGTCATAATGACCACTCTCTCTCTCTTTACTCTCTCCCTCACTTTTTGCTCCATAAAACCTTCCTCTTAATCTGTGGAGTGTAGCATCATGTTCTGGCCTCAGTCAGCTAACAAAAAGCACTGCTGCTAACCATCAGAGGCTTGTGCCAAACCACCACCACCTCCCACATCCTACTCACCTTCACCCTTATCGCCCCCAGCAGGGAACGAACCAACAGACACGACAAGCATGCCTGGAGCACAGACTTCCTGGTCCTGGTACAAATCAAAACGCCATTGATACAAGTTTAGACAGAGACAAGTCTTTTCATCTCAATACAATTACAGGGACGTCTTCCACATCAACAGTATCTTAGTCGGATAAACCGGAAAAGAAATTAATAAAATAGATAAATGAACAGTTTAATGAAAGTAGAACTTTTTTCTAAATAATGCTGCATGTGCTTGTAGGTGGGAGGCGACAGCCTATAGGTTAAGTATATCATCTTTGTCGGGTAGAAATCTCACACTGTATGTCCAAAATGGTTCCTTTTCAGGATTCAGAAGTAGGCTACAAGTAGGCTAGTACATCCTACCAGATGGGGTATCCTCCAAGAATCCAAAGTAGGGTAAGAAGTTAGGGTGTGGATGGTGGAGTAGAGGTCAAACACAAAACACAAATCAGCTGCTGATCCAATGACGATTATAAAAACATTTCGTCTCTGCTTGTAAGGGTGGGGGGGGGCATGGGGGGTGACGGGGTCCCCAGTTAAATATGGGCCGCCCGTGGCCTGAAAAGGTGCTGCTATCTTCCATAGCTCCCCACAAACAACACTGCACTGCTGTTTTTGGCAGCAAATTTCAATGTTGTCATAGTCGCTGGAATGTCTTAGTGTTAGTATAGTTTTAGTCAACTAGATTGCATGCTATTTTAGTCGACTAAGTCTACAGTTGACTAAAATGTATTTTGGCGGGCCTTGATGCTGTCATAATGGCTGATTTTACACTTGCTGAAAATAGCCGATCTACAAGCTCACAATGCGTCGCAGCGCTATTTTCAGTATGCAACCAAGTGTAAACTGAATTATACTGGACCTCTTGTCCACTAGTCCCTTTCTAACATTTTAGTATAGTTTTTATTTGTTGACGAAATTGTCAATATATTTAGTCTTATTGTAGTCATCATAGCTTAGTTTTCATTTAGTTTCCATGACCATGCAGAGGGGACCATGCAGAGGGGACCATAGAGGGGACCATGCAGAGGGGACCATGCAGAGGGGACCATAGAGGGGACCATGCAGAGGGGACCATGCAGAGGGGACCATAGAGGGGATCATGCAGAGGGGACCATGCAGGGGATCATGCAGAGGGGACCATAGAGGGGACCATAGAGGGGACCATGCAGAGGGGACCATAGAGGGGACCATGCAGAGGGGACCATAGAGGGGACCATGCAGAGGGGACCATGCAGGGGATCATGCAGAGGGGACCATGCAGAGGGGACCATGCAGAGGGGACCATAGAGGGGACCATAGAGGGGACCATGCAGAGGGGACCATGGAGGGGACCATAGAGGGGACCATGCAGAGGGGACCATAGAGGGGACCATGCAGAGGGGACCATAGAGGGGACCATGCAGAGGGGACCATAGAGGGGACCATAGAGGGGACCATAGAGGGGACCATGCAGAGGGGACCATAGAGGGGACCATGCAGAGGGGACCATGCAGAGGGGACCATGCAGAGGGGACCATGCAGAGGGGACCATAGAGGGGACCATAGAGGGGACCATGCAGAGGGGACCATGCAGAGGGCACCATAGAGGGGACCATAGAGGGGACCATAGAGGGGACCATGCAGAGGGCACCATAGAGGGGACCATGCAGAGGGGACCATGCAGAGGGGACCATGCAGAGGGGACCATGCAGAGGGGACCATAGAGGGGACCATGCAGAGGGGACCATAGAGGGGACCATAGAGGGGACCATGCAGAGGGGACCATGCAGAGGGGACCATGCAGAGGGGACCATGCAGAGGGGACCATAGAGGGGACCATGCAGAGGGGACCATAGAGGGGACCATGCAGAGGGGACCATGCAGAGGGGACCATAGAGGGGACCATGCAGAGGGGACCATGCAGAGGGGACCATGCAGAGGGCACCATAGAGGGGACCATGCAGAGGGGACCATGCAGAGGGGACCATGCAGAGGGCACCATAGAGGGGACCATGCAGAGGGGACCATGCAGAGGGGACCATGCAGAGGGGACCATAGAGGGGACCATGCAGAGGGGACCATAGAGGGGACCATAGAGGGGACCATGCAGAGGGGACCATGCAGAGGGGACCATAGAGGGGACCATAGAGGGGACCATGCAGAGGGGACCATGCAGAGGGGACCATGCAGAGGGGACCATAGAGGGGACCATAGAGGGGACCATGCAGAGGGGACCATAGAGGGGACCATGCAGAGGGGACCATAGAGGGGACCATGCAGAGGGGACCATGCAGAGGGGACCATAGAGGGGACCATGGAGGGGACCATGCAGAGGGGACCATGCAGAGGGGACCATGCAGAGGGGACCATAGAGGGGACCATGGAGGGGACCATGCAGAGGGGACCATGCAGAGGGGACCATGCAGAGGGGACCATAGAGGGGACCATGCAGAGGGGACCATGCAGAGGGGACCATAGAGGGGACCATGCAGAGGGGACCATAGAGGGGACCATGCAGAGGGGACCATAGAGGGGACCATAGAGGGGACCATGCAGAGGGGACCATGCAGAGGGGACCATGCAGAGGGGAGGGGACCATAGAGGGGACCATAGAGGGGACCATGCAGAGGGGACCATGCAGAGGGGACCATGCAGAGGGGAGGGGACCATAGAGGGGACCATGCAGAGGGGACCATGCAGAGGGGACCATGCAGAGGGGACCATAGAGGGGACCATGCAGAGGGGACCATGCAGAGGGGACCACAGAGGGGACCATGCAGAGGGGACCATGCAGAGGGGACCACAGAGGGGACCATGCAGAGGGGACCATGCAGAGGGCACCATAGAGGGGACCATGCAGAGGGGACCATGCAGAGGGGACCATGCAGAGGGGACCATGCAGAGGGGACCATAGAGGGGACCATGCAGGCAACCGTATTCGGGAACAGTTTGAATCAAACGGCCTCAGTGTGAATCCCATATAAGGGGTTAATACGTTTCTGCCCAGAATAGCAGATGGTTCCAGAATTGTAAATAACGTGTGGGGACAATAGTATAACCAACCAATGTTCTTCCTTAAGTACTAAGTAGGCCTATACATATATATCCATTCAGACTTGTCCAGTCTACAGTATAGTATTATGTTCTAGTTATCCCTATATGTTATGTAAGTCAAGCCAGTGTCAAGGTATCTTTGACTCGCTGAGCATGTCCAATATGGTCAACTCATTATTTCCTCAACAGGTTAAAGGGTCCCGTTTGCCTTGAAGGCCCAGGAAGACACGGAGGATTAGAGCCGGTCTGTGTTTAAAGCTCTCCGGGTCACACAGGGCGGTCACTGCGGTCATATTTCCACATCCAGGTCTGCACAGTGTCCCCTTCAACCCCATGGACAAGAGATCATGTATACCATACCATGCACCGCCATCTCTATACCACGGAATGAACTCTGACAGGGCCTGTAATCACAGAGGCATAATATGACATGTGTCTGAGAGATTCGGCGGCTTTCTTCCATTATAGACCACTGATTCTCATGTGTGTCGGGAGGAGTCGGGACCCGTGTTTGGGTCACGGACCAATTTGTATGGGTCGTGTGTAAATATCCACCTTTTTTGTGTCTTCCATAAAAAAAAACCTTATTATTATTTCAAAAGATTAAAAAAAAACTACAATAAATAAATAAAAATAATTGACAACTTTATCAATTCAATGAATTCCAACATGTTTCAAAAGTATTTAATGAATCAAATCAATCTAATAATTGCCATAAGAAAAGTAGTGAAAATAGCAGAACTACAAGCTCACAACACAGCACGAAGCAACGCGTTGTGAGCTCTATTTTCACTAGTTTAAATGGGAACCACTGCTCGAGTTGAGACCGTTTCCGCCCCAGATTCAACCAACCAGGACCCTGGTGGCACAGACACCTACACGCACGCCCAGTGTCGACCATGCACGCACGCACGGACGGACGCACACAGTCCACTCACGCACATGCACACACCCTGGCTCGCTGGCTGACTGGCTGACTGTGACTGTGGTCAACATTTCCCTGGCCTAGGCGAGGTTTAAAAATAGCATGCGGTGACTCTAGTATCTTTTTAATGACATCCTGGATCGACCAGAGGCCGGTTATGTTAACTCGTACTTGCTTTCAGTCACTGCATGTCTGACAGCCTCAGCAGGGGGAAATGTACAGGGGAGGGAATACATTGTGGCTGAGGTATTCGATGGCGCTAAGACAAGTAGAGATAGGGCGCAGGCACACTTAAGCGTCAAAAAAAGGCTAGTCCAGGCGTCTCTTCCAGGTTTTTAAACAGCTGGTGGATGGAAATGACGCTTGCACGTGTCTGCAACTTGTAGCGTCGGCAAAAGAAACCGGAACTGCTTTGCCGATGCTGCAAGTTGAAGTGAGAGTCGATCATTATCCACCAGCTGTTTAGAAACCAGGAAAAGACACCGGGTCTAGGCGCTTTCTTTGATACATTTCAACATATTTGTTGCTAGATCAGTGTTTCTCAATCTTTTTAATTTCAAGGACCCAATGAGAGTGTACAAAGGAGTGTACAATGAGAGTGTACACTCTCAGAGTTACAGATCTGTAAGGGTCCATTTGGAACCCACTCGAGGAACCTGGAGAGTCCCTGAACCCCACTTTGAGAACCACTGCCCTAGAGTTCTTTTAAATTACACACCGGTATCGGTTCGGTACTCGGTATCGACCAGTACGCAAGTTGGGATCAGAATTGCGGTATCAGCAAGGAAGAATATAGGTTATAGGTACATCTAGCACCATAACTACAGGGCTGGTAGTTGTAAGTGTACCAGTTTGCATTCTTCTTTCTAATGCTGTCACCAGCCAGGCCTGGGAACACAATGTACCAGTGGTGTTGTTACCCCCACCCCTATCCAGTCCATAGCATTATGATGTCTCAGCCTGTCGAATCAACTGCTGCAAAAATAAAAAGAACACTTTTGCTACTCACCAATACAAAGACGGTTTTGTGGAGTTGAAAGCCTACTTTCCCTATTGGACGCATTTTGAGCCCCTCACCACATAATATAAAATGCACTTTTTGGCTGGATTTTATTCGTTTATTTTTTTCACCAGGATTAAAATATGTTTTAGTAACTCCACTGCACCCTCCACAGATCTTGCCAATAGAAAAATCCCATTGACCAGATTGGATTTTCCTTCCGGTGAAATATATTATTTTCTGGCCAAAAGGTGTATTTTAGACATGTGTTGGGGTCAGTCTAGTGTGTAGGCTTTCGACTCCACAAAACCATCTTTGAATTGGTGAGTAGCGAAATCGTCCTTACCGCTATGGACCAGAGCTTTCCCACCCACCACGAGAGAAAGTCAAAGACAACAGCTGCATGTACTGACATACCTGTTATCCATGACAGACAGTGTTTATCACCTGCCCGTCTTCTCAGATTATCAGTGGATCAAGCTAACGCCACACAGGTGGCAAATATCCGTTCCATCTGTCGATAGGTCTGATGTTGGCTTTGGACCGCCATGGCTTTAAGTGGCTCGCCTCATAAACATCCCACATCAATCTGTCCGAGAAAGAATGTAAACATAATAATATCAGACATTTATCGGATACAGCGGGTCCTGATGCTACATGGCTATTTTGCCGTCATAAAGTGTGCAAAAATGTGCAAAATACAATGGGGTACGTTATTTTACGATGACCTTAGTCCTGGGGTTAATTGTCGGGGAAACAAAGTAGTGTGTTTGGTCAGGATCATCCTCTGCTCATTGCCAGCATAAAGGAGAAGGTTTGGTTTGACCTTTGATTTGACCCTGGATGTCTGAAGGTTAATGGGTTTGTGGACAGGTTGGGAAGGACTTATGTAAGTGCACAGCTGCTCCCTGCGTTTACTACTGATGTGACCTCTGAGATGGGTAGCTGTCTGAGAGGAGGTGTGAAAAGTGTGCGTGCATGCGTGCGTGCGTGCCAGAAAATAACAGCTCCAGAAGTTCAAAACGGACTGCGCTGCAACAGGTTGTGAGCTATGTTGATCCGCTATTTCCGGCTTTTAGGATTACAGCGTTGAAATGGCAAAAAAAATAAATTATAATTTTGTATTCACAATCACATCCTCAAACCCTGACGATCTCAAAAGTATATATGCGAGTGTGCGTGCGCGCGGTGTGTGTGTAATATGTACCTCCCTAACGACAGGGCCCTGTCATTACCGTGGTTGAGTGCAGGTTACCGTAGCAGCATGGCCTCTGGGTAGCTGCACCTGGGGAACAGCTCAACACCTGTCCCCGCCTGCTCGCCTCTTAAACTCATACGAAGGCTCGCCGATTGGCTGCACCGTCCGAGACAATCATTTTCATGTACAGGTAGTATAATGTTTTTACACATGATGTGAATCAGCCGGGAAGAATGCTTGAACACTCTTATGTAATGGTACACTTGAGTAAGTAGCATGTCACCCCCCCCTCCCCCCCGCACATACATGTATGCCTGCTAGCTAGGACATGTTGCTGTGTGTGGGCTTCAGTGTGTGTGTGTGCATGTGCGTGCGTGCGTGTGTGTGTGTGGACTGATAACCATCATCACTCTAATGCAGAGTGTAACGGCTGTGGTTTTTAGGATGAGCGATTACACATGGACATGTTGGGGGTTGTGGGGTGGGGTCATAGTGTTGCTGTCGGGCAGAAACCTCTTATCTCCATATTTTACTTGTTTGTCTCTACGGCGTCACGCAAAAGTATCAAAGTTCTGCATACTCAAAACTTGGCGCAAAGCCACACGCTTCGAGCTTGTAGATCTGCTACTTTTGATGCTATTGCATTTAGGACAAAGCCAAGCTGGTCCAACCAGGAACTCCTCATGCATTGAAAGAGGAATGTGAGCTCAGTGTGTTGCTCTCCCCAGTTTGGCAGATGGAGTGTAATGCCCAGAACTACATTAGACAATTGACACTGGGTGTAAAAAAAAATATCTAAATATATAAGAGTATTTTTTTTGGATTATATTTATTTCTGTATTTAGATAAATCTTGAAACACACTCTATTAAACACAAATGCACCTGGAGGTGGAAGCCAGGCCTGCATCAACATCTGTTGTTCTGTCTCTCTGCTGTGACCTTAAACTGTGACCTTGACCTTTGACCCCTTTAACCCAATAAGCCCACTGATCTTTCCCACCAGCTTGCATGAAAATCTGCCCATTCATTCTCTATTTTGACCAGCTTGACCTATGACATTGGTATTTGTTCCCAAAAATGGTACGAGGGTGAAATTAAAAATACGTTTTTCACACTTTTAGACCATATCCGTGGTCATCATATGGGCATACCTAACAATGGATGCCAAAAAAATGCCAAATTCTCATTTTTGTGTGTTTTTATATCAAAAGTCCACATAAGCCAAGCCAATAAAAATGAAGCTCACCAGTTTTATTCCCATATCTCATATCTGCGTGTCCGTCAGAACACAGGTGCTATATTCACTTAAGGAATATATCAAAAATCAAACCCATCCTCACTTCTCAAGATCTGGAAAAAAGTATTCATGCTTTTGTTTCATCCCGTCTCGACTATTGTAATGGACTGTACACTACCCTTAAATGTTCCTCTATTTACAAACTACCTACAAAATACAGCCGCTAGAATTCTCACCAATACAAACCGCAGAGCACACATAACACCGGTAGGCCCTACTGGCTGAACTACACTGGCTCCCTATCAAATCTAGAATCGATTTAAAAATCCTTTTAACAACCTATAAAGCACTACATGGCCTAGCCCCCGTTTATATTACAGACTTACTGGTGGCAAAACCTCTGACAAAGGCCTCCAGAATATTCCGGTGACAAAACTGAAAACCAAGGGGGACCGGTCCTTTGCAGTGGTTGCTCCCACACTGTGGAACGCCCTACCCCTATCAATTAAAAATGCAGAGTCTGTTGAAGGTTTCAAGTCCAAGTTAAAAACTCACTTATTTAGGTTACATTTTATCTTGTAAACGTTTACTTTTAGTTTGACTATCTATCACTGTTGTCAATTTATGTTTCTGCTCTTACTCGTTGTTGTGTTTGCTCCTTTGCTCCTTTGTGCCTGTTTTAACTTGATTGTTTATATTGTTGTTTTTACTGTAAAGCACTTTGTAACTTTGTTTTGAAAAGTGCTCTATAAATAAAATGTACTTACTTACTGATTACAGAAATCCTCCGTTTTTAATCCAATTGAAGATGACATCCAGACAGTGTAATAATCGTTTTCAACCGAATCATCACGCTAAAATATGTATATAGGTTGTGTACAGGTTAGAAAAACATCAGCTGGCTTTTCTGCCGTCTCTCTGTCACTTTGTAAACAAACCACTGTGCATGAGACGGACGTATAGGACCCATAGCCTGGAGGGATGCAACGCTCTGATTGGTTCAGAAACTTCACAGCCAGCATTTCCAGCATATACAAGCTGAAACTTCAAAATAAAATGCCCACCATTTCCGTTTCACTAGGCCTTTAAGTGGTTAAATAGTTGGACTATAAATAACAGCAGAGAGGTCAACTCTATACACTCTGAAAACAAAGCTGTAGGAATAATTTATTCTAAATGGGTTTATTGCATTGACTGTATAAACAGGTTTACCCCCGTTTTTCTCCTCATTCAAGCGCCAAGAAATACAAAATTAAATATAACAATGGGAATGAATGACATCATTATGGAGATAAGACGGTGTGGGTGTGAGGGGAAACAGTGGAAATGTCAATAGTGGTTGAGGAAGTTCCATGGGGAGAGCAGTATAGGCCGGCCAGGGACTCACACTGGTCTGAGTTAAATCACCTAGTCTTTGGCCCGCTCTGCATGGACCTATAGGCTCCATCAATGTAGCTTGACAGTGTGTTGCGGGTTCGAGTCCCGATCCCGATGGCCTTTACTGCGTGTCACTCCCCATCTCTCTCTCTCCCCGTTTCCTGTCTGACTTCACTATCAATCAATAAAGGCATAAAAAGCCGAAAAATAAATCTTTAAAATCTAAAACTAAAAACTAAACTAAAAACACTTTCTTCCATTCAGTGGTGAAAAAAGTTCTCAATTTCTTTAAGTAAAAGTTTCAATTCTGCAATGTACACTCTGTTACAAGTAGGCTTATAGAGTAAAAGTACCAAAGTACTCAGAACGTCCCATTTCACAAGTTCAAAATGTAAAAAGGTCTTTTGAAATTAGTCGATCCTCAAAATGCATCGCATCGCAACGCATTGTGAGTTTGTAGATCTGCTATTTTCAAAAGGCTATATGGCTGAAGTGGTTAGTGTGTTTTGTAATAATCAAAATCTACAAAGAAACTAGGAACTATAAGCACTAGTTTTGCAGTGGAGTACAACATAGAAGTGCAACTAGTAGGCCTATTGAAAATTGGAAATACTCAAGTAAAGAAAAAGTAACTTAAAATTATAATGAATTGATACAGATAATACAGTAGCCTACTTAAGTACATACAGTAGCCTACAGTACGCAATGTACTTAGTTACTTTCCACCACTGCTTCCATTGCTGTCTGGAGATAGGACAACATTTGATACCCTGGTTTTGGGCATAATGTCATTATATCTGAAAATGTTTTTTCTCAAAGCCTATACAATTCAAAAATAGGCACAGTATAAAATAGGGCTTAAGTGGTTAACAGTGGATAAGGTGCAATAAAAACGAGACAAGTGGAAACCATTTTATGGAGGGATCCCATAATATTACTCAAACAAAGCTTGTCATCCAAAATTAGAAAGAGTGATGTGCAGAGTGTGACAAAGAGCCTTTTAGTAACCAATGGAAATGTGATATAGTTGCCAATAGTGTGATGTGATTTGTCTCTCCAAGCGTTCGCCTTTTTGGCTTAAATGGAATCCTTTGTCACGGCGGCTTACCTTTTGTCTCATATCTACTTTGCCCTGGAGACAATATCAGTTAACATGTCAGTTCATGTAAGTCAACGAGACAATGCCCCTCCTGTCTCATGTCAACAATATACCAGAAGTGCACGGCAGACGTTTTTGACACGTAGGTGAGAAAGGTCGAAAGGTCAAGACCGGAAGGGACCTCGGGTCTGAAAACACTTAATGCAGCACCTCTGTGTGAGAACACAAGAAGGTAGTGAGTTTTCTTCCTCTAGGCTTGAACAAGTGGCTTTAATGGACTCACATGCATTCCTTTCCCTGGCCATGCACCAGGCAGGCTCTGCTGTCTGTGTTTTCCTTAGCCTGACCTGACAAGAATAATGTCTAATGAAGACACCGCGTATCTCTCTCTGCTCTCTCTCCCTCTCTGTATTCCATTACAGACTTGTGCCAGACTTGTGAGTCGAACACACTGTAGCTAGCTATAGTGCCTAAACTCTGCCACTTGAATGCATGCGTTGCACTCGCACGCACGCCGGCATGCTAATCTTAGTTGGATCTATTTTGGTCTGGATCTGTGCTGTGTTTCATGCAGTGGTACTGCCATGACAACAGAATTGTGGGATAAATAAAAGTGTATACTGCACGCACACACACACACACACACACACACACACACACACACACACACACACACACACACACACACACACTGGAGGGGTGGGATGAGTGCGGGCTGGCTTTCATTCTCAGAAAGAATCCCTCGATTCAGCACCCCCTCCCCAATAAAAAGAAAAAATGCTGTGTTAATTTAATGCTTAGTTTATGGGTCAATTTACACACTCTGAGTTAACCACATGATCCTAGTTTCGATCCCTATTCTGGGAATGTCATAATAGGCAAAGATTTGGTTAAAAAAAAGGCGAACATTCTGCGAAAAAAGCCCATCTAAAAGCTGTGCAGCGCGTACCGTATACAATCTAAAAGCTGTGCAGCGCGTACCGTATACAATCTAAAAGCTGTGCAGCGCGTACCGTATACCATCTAAAAGCTGTGCAGCGTGTACCCTATACCATCTAAAAGCTGTGCAGCGCGTACCGTATCCGAGGTTTGGTGTGCAGGTAAAGAAAGTGCGGGGGGTGTCCCCAGCAAAAGTATAGTTAACATAGCGTCACAATCAGCCATACAATGTCAATGCTGCAAGGGACCCCAGTCAATATACTGTATTAGAATGTAGGCTACATTCATGGATTTGACTGTACCATTACCTCTTCCTCCCTCATCCCCATCCTCTGAACCCCCCCCCCCTTCCTGCATCTCTCCCCCTCCTTTTTCTGTCTTTGGGGTGAGGTGGGGAGGGGGTGAAGGTAGGGGTAGCGGGGGGTGTTGTTCCGCATGCTGGACTCCCGGTGATTTACGAGCTTCTCGGCAGAGACAAAGGCAGTGCAGAGGCAGGGCGGGAGGTGAAAGGCTACTCCATGTACATACAACAGAGGTATGCAGCCCCCCCAGCGCACACACACACACACACACACACACACACATGCACACACACACTCATCCCGCTGCCCGGCCTGGTCCGGCATTCATATATCATACGTACAGTCACCACCACCTTGGAAAGTAGGTCAATAAAAGAGAATGTTGGACTGTATACAGTTTTTTCTCAGGCACTAAAAAGGAGGAGGACGAACTCCCCGACGTCGTAGATTTTTGTTACAGGCCATTTGAGCAGAGAGGTCTGGACTCAGGGGACTGCATGGCCCCAGTCTGGCACAACAACAACATGTTAGGCCAGCTAGGCGTCTTCTGACATTTTTCAGTCCAAGTTCAAGCTCATAACGTGAGGCGTTGTGAACTTATGATTGGCTATGTTCGACTAATGTACCACTCAGAATAGCTAGTGGGTTGAAGTGGTTAATGTAAAGGAAAAAAAGAAAGGTCCCTAACACAAAGTGTGGCGGCCCCCTATAATAACCCTGATCCTCAGAGTTGATGGCATAATAGTATAGCCTACACTGAATTTATTACCATGTTTCTGAGATCTGGTGTTGTGCCTGGGGGCTGTCGCATTCACACCAGAATATTATAGGCTTACTGTAATTAAAACAAATCCTGCTGCGTGGAAAGCGCGCCTCGTTTGGCAGGTGTGAAGGCTCATTCGAACTCTGATGCGGATTAAACAACCGCATTCTACTTCGCCAAAAATCGTGTGTTTCACTTCGCTTCCTAGCGCACCGGACTTCGATTCACTGCAGGTGTGAATGCAATCCGAATCAAAAGGAAATGAAATAAAACTCTGGCGGATGAATAAGGAGTAAACACAGTTGGAGACGAAGAAGGTATATTTTATGCAGTGCAAAGATGTCCCGTTCCGTTACCGTTGATACATGTGGTCAAATGAGGAGACCGAAGCCCTCATCATGGTCAGACGATCACATTAGGCCTGGGCCGTGGCTCAGTGGTCCAGGCACCTTGGCTGGTAATCCAGTCTGGCAGTGTGCCGCGGGTTCGACTCCCGATCCCGACGGCCTTTACTGCATGTCACCCCCCTGCACAATCCTGCTGCGTATTGCCCGAAAGTGCGCTTCGTTTGGCAGGTGTGAAGGCTCAATCGAAGTCTGATGCAGATCAAAGAAAAGCATTCTACTTCGCCAAAAAAACGGGGGTTTCGCCTCAGCTTCCAAGCACCTGACTTCGATTCACTGCAGGTGTGAATGCAACCCGCATCAAATAAAGGAAATGAAGCAAACAATGTGGCGGATGAATGATGAGGAAACACAGTTGGAACCGGAGAAGGCATGTTTTACCAATTGCTTAAGGAAACGCATAAAAACAATGCAGTGTAGCCTACAGAATATTCTGTCTGTCTATCTGCGTAAACATGGAGCTGCAGTCACTGTGTGGGGAGTAGGGACTTTCTTCACCTCGATAAACTTGTAAATGTTGGAGGTCGGATTCATTTTGCGCTGCTGTCTGCGCTCAGCGCTGTGCCTCCATGCCCAAAAGAACAGTGCGTGCGTAGAGAGAGAGAGAGAGAGAGAGAGAGAGAGAGAGAAAGAAAGGGGGGGTCCAGCATGGCCCCGACCCACACTGCATGCACGTTACCCTAATTTTATGTGACGTCCTAACTACTGCTAGGAGTATAATTTTAACACCATAGATTTCACTGTGTTTTATGAATTGATCACATTGATAAAGGTCCCTGCTGCGTTTCCAATTGCTGCGGATGACTCCTTCAAAACCGCTTTCAAAGGGCACCTATGGACGGCTGCAATTCGAAACTTGCCCCTGTAAAAACTGAATGCGGTGTGAAGGCAAACGCAAACTGATTATAGATGTTCATAAACGAGAGCTTGCTGCAGCTGGCAATTATGACTGAGTCATTCTTGTTTCTTATAGGGAGGTAGGGGTTTGTCTTTATTAAGATAAGATAGTAGAGAGACAGGAAATGAGTAAGGGAGGACATGCAATAAAGGTCTCTGCCAGAATTGAGATGGACAACACATGATCCAGTCAGCCACTGCCATGGGGTAGAGCGGCCGTCTAGGAATCCCAACTAAGGTTCCATGTTCGATTCCTGTGTCAAAGTGTCCTTGAGCACGACACAGGACCCCTAACTGCTGGCGATGAGCAAGTTGCTGCCTTGCATGGTTTCCTCTGCAATCAGTATGTGAGTACTTTTGAGATTAGCGCTATATAAATGCAGTCCATTTACGATTGAGAGTGGTGCACCCTCATTATGTTTATAAACTCAGCACAAAAAGTTAGGAAACGTAACTTTGGCCGGTTATTCCTCCCCTTTAATAATAACAACCTTATTACTGTCATGGGAGAGTGCAATCATCCAATCCTCTAAGCCAGGGGCACAGCAGAGGGTGATCAGTGATCACTGGCACAAGTTTGACTTTTACATTTAAATATATACAAGCCCAAATTGATTAAATTATTATTATCTGTGGGGGTCCGCTATAACTGCCTCCGTGTCAGTTTCAGCGCAGTAGTTTAGGTATAGGAACCAAAATTATCTACAGGAGTCAGGACTAGTGGACTAGCTTGGACTACAGGACTAGTGGACTAGCTTGCACATTGATTATAGACTCAGCTTGCTATTGCATAGCAGCTGGTAAAAAGGTTTACAGTTAAATTAAGTCCAACTCACATCTGTATGTAAATTACATCTGTATGTAAATTATGTCATTCATTGAACTCTGACTGGGGAGACAGTGGTAATAATAATTGAGTCTAATCATACATTCTGATGTGAAAGAAAATATTTATAAGAAGAGAAGAAATAAAGGTTGCTATGTGTATGAACAATCAAAACCAGATGGAAATAAATTATTAAACAATATCAACTATCAAGAAAATAAAGACGGCACTTCATGTCGACAAGGTTGCCAACCCCTGCTCTAAGCAACTCAAAACAAGGGTGCTGTCATTCCATATATCCGAATAAGAATGATGCATTTATTATGTGATTGAAATGACACTGATATTGTGATGCCTAACTTCTAAAAGGGTTAATACCAACCATTTGCCATTTTGGCAATTTGTTTGGAGGCGCTACCCGAATGTTTAGCTGTGTTGCTCATTCCACGAATGCCAGATCCTTACAAGCTGTACCTTGTAAAGGTGACTAGTAATCAACGATAAAAACAATATAAAACTAGGGGAGAAATAACCGACCAAAGTTAAGTTTCCAAACTTTTTGTGCTGAGTTTATACAATAGCTGACCGCAGTGTGAATGTAATCCCCACCCCGGGAAGGTCAGTGTCATGCCCGTGCATTGAGCAGTTTGTATCTTCAACAACCATAGTCAACTTTAATCCAGTTGAGTTCAGTATGGTATGGTGTAAGAAAGCTATTTCACGTACATTTTAGCCTGATCGAAAACTGCACAGCTATCTCAACCAAGTCCAGTCTAATCCATCCAACCCTGTCTGATTTGGCCCAGTCAGATTTTGTTTCATGTGATTTGGAGCAGCCAAGTTCAAAGATCTGTAGTCCAGGAGCGAGGAATGCACCGTTTGCTCACTCGTCTGGCGGTCTGCAGGATGCGATGCATTGGAAGACAGAAATGAAAACAAAAATGGACGGATGAAAGAGAGGAGAACATTGAAAAGACAAGGGGGGAGGGAGGTAGATGAAAGTGGCGCACATGTACACACACAGCATACACACGCGTGCACGTACACACTAATGTGTGTGTGTGTGTGTGTGTGTGTGTGTGTGTGTGTACATACACACACACACACACACACACACACACATGCATTCCTATTAAATGAAGTCAAGCAGGAGCCATCATCTCAAACAGGGAGAGCTGTCAATCTAGCCCCTTTGGCGGCACCTTGAAAAAGAGCGAATAGATGGGTCTGCTTCTATAAAAACTAAGCCTGTCATCTAAGCCTGTCCCTGTTGCCTCTGTGTGGTTGTGAGTCAGCCCCCACACTACACCGTTCACTGAGATTGCCTCAGTGAGGCAGACAAATGTGCGTGAGACAGACAAAGAGAAGAGGAGGGGAAAACAAGGAAAGGGGAAGTGGGAACACGACCTGCTTTGCATCACTGTCAGACGAACGCCATTCACAATTTCACTTAAAAGACGTCACGTGGGAGGGTGTAACATGACAGTTGACTATTAAACTCGAATGAATGCTGAGCTATCGCTCCCTCGTGACACGTGTGACAGTTAATATGATTATTATCTCAATACTCACCGGGGCTCCCCTCATAATCTCCTCACACTCCACCAATGTGTGTTGACATGCTCAAGAGATGAGACTTTGCGGAGGCCATCTTTGTTGTTCTGATGGCAACCGACCGCAGACAGCACACACAACGTGCTTCTGATTATGCTACTACCGGTATTTGCAATTTGTTATCTGCAGTTGCACACGCATAGGCACACTTTCAAGAGCAAGATCAACATGAGCTGCATCCAATACAAGCCGCAAAATAGTGACCGGTGTGTGGTGAGCCCGTTTTGAGGGTCTGGAAGTTGCCTTCAGTGGGGTAGGGAGCGCTCCGCTGTGTTCATTGTGAACAAGGATTTACTATTCTCTGCCTATCTGCAACTCGAACAGGACTGAGTCGGCTTGAGGGGTCAGGGGTTGCTATCGACTAGGTCACATACAGTATGACAGTAAGACCAGATGGAACTGATGGCCGTCATGCTCCGCTCAATGTACAGTCAGGCCACGTACTGTAAGCCGTAAGCCAAAAGCGAATGAGTTAATTAGTAGGTGAGCAGTGCCGTTTGTGATCGGTTGGCTCTGAAAAGGGTAGCCTGGGGTGTAGACCTCCAGTGGAAAGGGGTCTAGCCCGGGACTGCGCCCTGGAGGAGAAGTGATTGGAGGTCCGATAGACTTAAGTGATAATCGGTAGCATAATCGGAATGGGCCATATCGGCCATGAAAAGGCCATATTGGTATCGGCAGATATGACCCTGCAATTAATTCTCCCTTATTATGCTACTATAGTGACCGCACAGGAAAACATTTTGTATACTAAATGGAGTACATTGTGTTCACCCCCACGGCTCCCGGACCATTATGTGGTTGGTTCTTGGACACAGAGTATTGGAGGGTTTGGTTTTGGAGGTTTAGGTTCGGGACAGGCTATGGTTTGGTGATCTGGGCACGAGGAAATGATTGCAGATATAGGCAGATATAGCCTCCCTCCCACCAGGGGAGTAATTTAGAACCATAATTAAATAAACAAGAGTGTTAAAATACTTATTTTGTTTACACTTGAACTTTTCTATTATGTTGGACTCATGTTAATGTGCAGTTTGTGTAGATCTTTTCCCCTCTACACCAGATCTCTTCGCCAAAAATAGCAGATCTACAAGCTCACAACGCTTTAGTGCAACGCAAGTGTTTTGAGCGTGCAGAGCTAATATTTTTCGCTGAATGTTCCCCCCAGAATAGGTATGCTATAGGGTTCAAGTGATGTAATCTTATCACACAAAGTAACTCCGAGGACCCCCAAGGGGGTGCCGGACCTCCTATTGAAGAAGACCTGCATAGCCTATAGAACGCATGGACACAACCAACAAGCTGTTGGTTTTTGGGGGTCAAGCATTGATATTACGGGTCAGGACGAGCGGTTTGTGGCTAAAGAAGGCTCAGGGGTCCCTCCCTATACGTTTGAGCTCCAGTGTGTGGGCTCAGCCTCCACATGCAGGCCTCAGAATGTGGCAGCAGAAGAGGTAGTTTTGTGTGTTTTCAGTCTTGAAATGAGCTCTTCCTGAGTGGCAGCAAGTTTATTGTTCTAGCGAAAGGGGAGAGGACTGATGCCTATAGGTAGCAAGGGCAGGGGGAGAAAGCCTTGTGCATAGGCCCGAGTGCCTGGAATGCATTACAGGCCATCTCCCAGTTGAAAAATACCTCACCTCACAACATCGCACTCTCTCCATGTGGTCCACTTCTTCGCTACACGCCGGTGTCCAGTTGCAGATGGATCAAGGTATTGCATGCCAACAGGCAGTGAAACGACCAGCCAATGCAAGCCATTGGATTCGGGATTGGATCTTTTACGCTTTTACTGTAGTAAACATTTTTGATGCCTGCGGAATGTTGTTTGACTTAGGAGGACTGGGGCTACGTGGGAGGGGTGTGTGACGACTGATACATTTAATACATATCTCCAGCTCTGCGGTGTCCTGCATAACGGGCCAGTACTTTTTAAACCTTAAAGGAATAAAATCAATTACTCACGCCTTGAATACAAGTTTTTTGTTTTTGCCTTTGTCACACACTCCTGAGCCAATAATCCAATTTTTGACTGATTGAATAAAGTTAATACAATTAAGTAAATAGACTTTGTAACTTCTTTTAAAGTTTTTTTGTGGCTTTCACCGTTATTTTATATTTTTATAGAGGGACAGACAGTAGGCTGACAGGAAATGGGGTGAGATATGGGGGGATGACATGCAGTGAAGGCCGTTGGGATCGGGAGTCGAAGCCGCGGCACACTGCCAGACTGGATTACTAGCCAAGGTGCCTGGACCACTGAGCCAGGGCCCAGACCTGTAACCTTTTTTTTTAAACAAATAAAATTTAATTTTATCCAATCTGTATGGTAGAGTATGTTAATATAACTTATACAATTGGGGCGGGGGGGGGGTGTCTACATGCTCTTCTATTGGAGGCATTCAGTCAGGAACACACATGTCAAAGTAGATTTAACCATTCATTGCAACAAATGGAATACAGTTAAACTTGGCGTAAACCTGGCTCGACTCTTTAAGATGTTCCCTACATTTTGCTAATGTAGGGAACATCAGGCATACACACCAGGCATACAATATTGCAGGCCCATAGCAGGACGTAAGAGTCATGCAAACTTGAATGCATTTAACATTAAAGCCATAGAATATTGAATTCCAGTTTACTTTACAGCCATGCACACATGAATTTCAGGTCAACATTCAGTTTAAACGTTTGAGTAATGCTGGGGTCGCTGGGGAGGTGGAGGCAAGCTTTGCAGCAGCAACAGCAGTGTGTGGCAGCAATTGAAAAGCAGAGATCTAGTGTAGTATGTATAGGAGGGATCGCCTGTTGAGAGAATGAGGTGTAATTTGTGTGTGTGGCTGCTAATTTCTGGTGAAAGCAATTGGCAGACCGACAACTGCGCTTGTGACTCACATGCATGAACTAACGATAAGCTCCCTTTAGATCGCTATAGATCTGTGCCCATCGGCCACCGGCCTACTTGTGTAAGACCCAAGTGCAGACAATAGCAGCGGAGGCAGACTTCAGGTGCAAGATCCAGGTTTATTTAACAATGCAGGGAAACAGGGAACTGGCACGAGGAAACACAAGAAACTAATACTAGGAACATGCAAGCTCAAAAACAGGACTGAACACAGCGACTACAAACAACGTAACGACTCAACAGAGAACTGAACAGTGAACACACAAGGGCATATAAATAGACAAGGGATAACTAGACATAGGTGAACACCACTGACAATCACCAGTAAGACGCGCAAACGCGGGAAGCGAACGCAGCTCG